>NW_027137587.1:1284003-1339140 GCF_001692895.1 Cenococcum geophilum 1.58
ATGCAATTTACCCAGAATTTCTCTGATATTCTTCTTATCTACGATCATCGTTAATTCTTTATGTTCAAGAAATGATCTTTCTGGCTAAAATAATTTAAATAATAATTGATCCGATTGAATCATATCTAGATTTCTTCTAATTCCGATATCACTTAATCATTCTTGATCTCTTTAAAATATATCAATTCTAATAAGAATCCCAAAACGTTAATGATATTTTCCAAATATCGCATTATTATTTCCTATAATTTGATAATGCATTAATATTTCTTTCTTCTTGATATTCATATCCCTTCTTTATTATTTTGATAAATTTTTTCAATTTCCCAATAAATGGATCCTCGGTCAAGAATTTTAGATAATTGATCCAGATCTCTGCCCAATATTTCTGTTTATATTAATTTGAAATATAATCCCCATATGAAATATATCTTTATAAATCTGCCTACCATGAAATCATCATATGATATCAACCTTTTATTGTGATGATCTCAAATTTGATATTGTAAATATTATTCCTCAATAATCCAATTAATATTCATAATTTCCTTTTTTCTCGTAAGAATAATTCCATATCTCTTTGATAAATATTAATCTTGCCTAATATTCTTGACTTATAAGTGGTGTGTACGTTGGAATGGTTTTCCACCCGCGGCGTGAAGTTTTGAATGCGTATGGGTAGAATGGTAGTTTTGTTAGCTAAAGGATTGAAAAATTCTGGATTAAGAGTGACGGATCGCTCGATCTCCACCTAAATAAACAGCAAAATGGGGGAAAAGGGGTCGTCTTTTAAGAAGAATCCCCACCAGGATCGAATATTCGCTCCGTGCCTGTCCTTGTGTGTTTTTGATGTTGATGATGAATGCTTATGATTATCCCCGATCAGAAAGATGATGGAAAATCGGATTTAGAGGGGTCTTTAGAAGATCATCCTAATCATTCCTCTTTCCCGATATTTCTATCATTTTTGATCTTTGGGGGATATTCTATATTTTACGGTTCCGGATTATCCAGATTTTTTTTTTTGGAGGATATCTTTATTCACTACTTCTAAGATGTAGATGAAAAAGAGGGGAAGAGGAAGAGGACCGGGCTCTCCTGTCCTCTTTTTTCTCCTGTAGGAGTCAGAGAGGATTTTTTCTTTTTGGTTTTTGGACGTTTTTTCTATTATTTTGATTGTTGATGATGCCTATCATACGGATCCAATATGGAGGCAGAAAGTGAAAGAGGCCTTCCTTTGTCAGTGATGCTCCGAAATTCATTCGGATTAAGGTCCGGATAATCATCCCGATCTTCCTCCCTTCTGCTTCTTCTTGTTTAAACCTTGGTCGATTACCTGATATGTGTCGTATAAAGGGATTTAAAATCCTTTTTTGGTGAAACGTTTTCTTCTATCTTTGCTAATATTTTCTCCGTATTTCATACTCATAGAGGATCTATTAATTGAATCATTCATATATCCAGATATCATATTCCTTACCTTATTAAAATATATATTATCTTCTCATATTACATCCCCTAAAAAAAAAAAAAAATCAATTATTATCCTCTTAGATCATATTACAAATAAAAATCCTGTTTAACTATATCCAAATGAAGTATGATTAATTACAAGAGGGGGAAGAGGAAGAGGACGGGCAAGGATATTTTCTCTATATTCTTCCTTAATTATTAAGTAGATAATAATAATAATAAAATATACTATAATAAACTTATCTAAGTACTCTCCTAATATATTATTAATACGCTTTTAGAACATTACTAGTGTGTTTATAAGCCCGAATTGCATAACTAATAGTTTATATAGTCCTTCCTTTAACCTAAAGGCTGCCTTCTATTTATTGCCTTCCTTAATTCTAATCTAATAGTACGCCTATCTTAGATCTATCTTTGTAAAGATTTACGCATTGCCTATCCTATCTTAGATTTTGCTAATTAAGGGTAAAGGATATCTATCCTTTCTAGTAATGCTGTTTAACTATCTATAGTTAATACACAGCCTTAGTTTACTATTCTTCTTTAGTACAAATTATACTAAATAACCCGCTAATAATTGCGATAGTTTAATATTGTAGGTTACACAAGGTGATATCACGTAGCTACGGTTCGTAGATAGTATGATAATTGTTATTCTTTTTGATTCGTTAAAGAAAGGGGTAAGGAACTTAAGGTTCCTCACCACGCTAGTGCCGCGGCGGCACGTGACGGCAACTTGCCGCACGTAACGGCAACTTGCCACACGTGGTGGCAATATGCCTCATATAGTGACCACTTGCCTTTATTCCTAATACTGGTAACTCTTCTTTTGTAGTTGCCATCTATATATATATATATACCGCTTAACTAGCGTAACAAATATTAATCCTTTTTACTTACTATTGCCATTATAATATAAGTCTTGCTATCCCAAAATTTGCCTCTTAGCACGTGGTGCTTTCTTACTTAGGAGTTATAGGTAGATATCGTGTTTAGAGGGCCACTAAGGCGCTAGTAGTAAGCGAGCTAATAGCGATTTTCTATCCCGGGGATAAAAAATCCTAATTGGCTAGATTAAGTTAGGCTCCCCCTCTAAAAAAGTCTTAGCAAGAGAATCTAACCAATTAGACAACTTTAACCGCCGGTTAAAGTTCCTAGATATCTTAAGACCTTACGTGACTAAGAAATTTCTAGGGACTCCCTTTTAACCTAACCTTTAACTCGTACACGCAGAGTATTTATATTAACAAACATCTCTAGTGCCTTATTTGGGTTCGCCTTTGTTATTATATCTGCCGGGTTATTTTAGCTATTAATCTATTAAATCTTAAAGAGTTCTTAACGCTCGTAGGATTGCTAAAGTGCCATAATATCAATTATAAGGCGCTTCTCTTTTATGGTACCAAGCTTAATTAAACACTTATAAAGGGAATATGAGTTAGTGCACACAATTATAGGGATAACGGGAAGTTTAAGTCGATCTATAATTATCTTTAGGGTAGTTCCAATTGCAATTGCTATATTAACTCCGCTAACTATTCTATATATCTCTAACGCTAAAACACTTTAGGTAACGCGCTTGCTTTTAGTTAAGCTCTAATAGATAAGATTACTATAGATTATAAAGTTATTCTCTCTAGTANATTNNTTNGNNATAATNATCTTATATNNTANCTNGGAGCTAAAATCTTTATTATTTATAAACGATCTATTAATAAATATAAAGAGCTTAGCGGTAGGAAGATTAATAGGCACGTAGAGTAGTCCCCAATTAAGATGGTTTATTTACCAAAAAAGACGTTTATTTAGGGTAAAAACGTCATCCTTAGTTNGTTCCTAGTATTAGGCGGCAACGGAGAGATTAAATAAAGCCTTAGGTTAATAGATAGAAGTAATATAAGCTCTATAAGCGCGTTACTCCACATATCCTTACTTTAGGGAATTAACGTTAATAACGTCGATCTTCTTACCTTAACCCTTCTGGCGTAAAGCAATAGAATCCTTATTNAGGGAGAGGATNCATNTATTAAANAGTAATAGTNTTATTAAATTAAGCTTTTCNTTTAGCTTTNCTATAAGATTTNCCTTTACTAGCTTATCTTCTTTAAGAGCTAAGAATTAGTCGTCCCCTAAGATAATTGTATTATTAGTTTATATACCAATAATTCCAAACAGAGTTCCTATAGTTATAATAAGGAAGCAGGAATTAAATATAGAAGTAGTTATTAAAAGCTTCTCTTTATAGTGCTTACTGTAGGTAGCCCACTAGTAAGTTCCTACCTCTACAATTCTATACAATAGCTTAAGCACAACTATAATTGTATCTTCAGGATACTAGTGGCGAATTTGCTCCAGAAGGTATGCCAATATTAAGCGCTAAAGGTGCGTCTCTAATTAGGTGTAGGCTTAAGTAATATCTTATAAATAAACCGCTATTCCATTCTTTATTAAGGAGGGAGCTAGCGCAATAATAACTTGCTAACTAGCTCGTTAAATTATAAGAGATTATGTAAGAATTACCTCCTTACTATTATCGTTATAACCTTAAATAATAAGCCTTAATTTCTTAAATAGGGCGTTAGTAGCTTTGCCTTTAATCTCATTAACCATTCTTAACTTAAAGATGCAAACTTTATTAAACTTAGTAGGGTCATACTTTTTAAATTTAAAGACTCCTCTTGCAATAAGACCGTTAATCTCCTACTTATCAGATGCTTGGAAAGGAGCTCCTAGGGTTATAATACGACCTTCCTTTTAAAGCTGTTTTACGAGCTTAAAGTTAGCCTTCTCTTTAGCTGTTATAAAGGCCATTAATAACTCAACTCCATTCTTAATGGCGGCAACAAATTATTCTTTAAAATTAATAAGATATTAGCGATTTTATAATCCCTTTAGGCGACCTCTACCGCGTTATGGTTATAACATATCTACTACAATTATATTGGGATTGTAGTCGTCTTCTAGAGTACGTTAATTATAGTTCTCTTCTAGGGCATCTTCTAGGGCATCCTATAAAGGCTTATAATTATTATCTTTATAGTAAGGCTTAATAATAGTTAAACAGAATTAAGTGGGTCTGTGAGGCATCTAAATAGTATAAGTTTAACCATTAATTGCAATAAGTTAATATAGGCCTAACTATCCTCCCTTTTTACGCTATATGCGTACTTTAGACTAGAGTGGCAGATTAAGCGTAGTTAAGGTATTTAGGCCATTTCTTATTCCTAGTGCGTTATTAACCTAGCGTATAGCGTAAAGACGTCGCACCTCCTTTATTACCTTGCGAATAGCCTTAGCTTATTATATAATAAAGGGAAATAGTAAAGAATTATTAGTTATTTAAGGGTAGGCGCTAAAGACTAGTAATATAAGTACGAGTCTATCCGGGCCAGCGGAATTATTAATAGCTTTAACAGCTATTTACAAGGTAAGTTCTTCGCTAGCGTCCTTTAGTTCTAAAGAGATAATCTTATATACGCGGCGTAATGGCGCGTAATATCGCTCTACTTTTTTAATACTATTATACGCCTTAATGGGGACTTCCTTAACCTTAATTGCTATTGCCTTTATCTATTATCAGAACTCTATAAATAAAAAGTTCTTTCTTACGTTATGGACGATTTAATTAGGGAGTCCTAGGTAGACATTAATCTAGTATAACTAAAGGGTATCTTATACGTTCCTAGCTAATATATCCTTTAAAAATCGTGCGGCTTAAAAAAAGGTTAAGAAGTTAATAACTTAGAGTACTGGCTTACTGCTAAGATATATAACGTTAACAATAATACAGAAGTTAAAGTTATAGTTATCTTTAAGGGTGAACTTAAATCGGCCAGGGGATTTCTGGTTTATTTAGTAGTAATAGCAGTACTTTATAAGATGCTTAATTACCTTAACCTTAACTTTATAGCCTACTCGCTAAAGAACCCTAAGTAATTAATAAACGGATGGGTGGCCAAAATGATGGTGTAGTTGGCGTAATTCTAACTTAGTTAAGTGGCTTTAAGTAATACTCTTTTCTAGTTAATAAAGGAGTAACTAGGGGTAACCCTACTTGCGTATAACAGGCACTTAATTATCTCCCTAAACAAGTATATTCTTAAGGTTGTTAAGCCTAACGCCTAACTTATTTATATCTTTAATGTAAAATAGAAATGGAGTGTTTATAGGAATAATATAGAAAGTAATATATCCTAAGGGGGTTTAGACCCTAATTGTGCTAAGAAAGATTATAGTACCTTTACTAAANCAAATTNTATATTNGCCTGCCGTTAATTNGTNAATCTAAATAGAGCTATTAAGCTGCTAAAGAGCTTAAACTTAAGGTTCTCCTACTATAGATACTCCTACGGCTCCTATATCCGGCATAATACCATAAAAGACGTACGCCGAGTATTTATTATTAAAGGAAAACGCGGAACTCTCCTTTAGCTTATTAAAGATATCTAATTTTATAATAGAATAGAGCGTAGATTAATTATTAAGAATAGCGACGGTTTATATGCCATCTACCTTACTATACTTAGTAAAGTATTAGTTAGGGGAGTAGTCCTNAATTTCTATATNTATAAGGAGCTGTTTAACNTTATTAACCTNNCCNTTAANATCTTNTACGCCTTTATATTAAACNAGNAAGCTTTAAAAGTAGGCTATAGTAACCTTATAATTTCTAACATTTCTTATACTCTAACGGAACTTATTATATACCTCTTTTCGCTTATTAAGGGAGTGTCTAGTTAACTAGTAATTTAGCTTCTTACAAACGTAATACTTTTTTTAGTAATTACTTTAAAATAAACCTCTACTAGGACCTCTATGGTTGCCTTATAGTTAATATTAATCGTACCCTCTTCTATATTCCCTACTACGGCCACTATATATTCGATTAGTCTAGTTATAATTATATTAGTCGGGAATACTTAGTTAGGTAGGGTTTTTGGTATAGAACTATTAAGATTTTTATGTTTATATTGTAGTACCTATAGCAGAGCGTAGCTTAGCATATACTCCTTTAAACGTATCTATAGGTTTATATAGCGCCAAATTGCACTTAGGAATGCTATGGCATGCTAAGATAACCTAGTCCCTTAGGCTGTTCTTATTTTAGTAAGTTTTAATAAGGCTACGTTAGATTTTTTGGAGTTTATTAAAGAGTAGTTAAAGGCACTCTAAATAAGTCTTTATTAGGTTAGAAGNNATAACTCTNTANANNNTANTCTNNNGCNATTNNGATATATAAAGNTANNAATTNTTATTAGTNTTAAAGTGGGCTCTAGTAAGCTAAAGCATTATATTAAAGCTATAGTTTTTACCCGTAATATAGTCGTAATAGAATATTACTACCTATCCCTTTAATATAATGGAGAAAGCGTAGTAGTACTAGTGGCGTTAAATTCTAACCTTATTGTAACAGTTATAGAAGACCTATAGTTTTGCTCTAAGTATATTATATAGTTTTCCTTTAAACTTTTTTTCTTCGTCTAAATATACCTTTATTAGATTCATAACTTCTTATAGTAAAGGCTTACTAGTTAGCTAGAGTAGAGGAGGTAGAGGCGGAGCAACTCTAAGTAGAAGGGCACCTCTAGGTAGGAGAGCAGCTCTAGGTAGGGGGTTAGCGTTCTAGGGGTTTTAATACAAATTAAAGTTACCTTCTAAAGAATATAGGTTATTTTTAGGTTTCTATAGTTAACGTATAATCTTAGCTTCTGTCTATATTGGTTCTTCTATACTAGTAATAACGGCCTAAATATTGCTAGCAATTGGGTTACTATTCTTAGTAATGTATACCCCATTCCTATAAAGGAAGTCTTAAAAATTCTAAACAATATTAACGTTGCCAAGTGCCTAGGTATTAGCAGTCTATCCTATAAAATCCTCCCTAAAATACTCCCATAGTTATAAATCGGTATAGTATCTATTTTAGTAGAATATAATATAGTGTAGGAGAAAGCCGTTAACTTGTTTTGCGGTATAAGTTGTTATATTAAAGGCGAATTCGTCCTAATCTTTATTAATAAGTTTCGCGTACTTAGCTACCCCTAGTAGTAAGAAGTCTTTCTAGTTATTTAAAGTAGGCGTAGCTATATTTTTGGAGGGAGGGAAGTATTATTAGTATAGGGATTGTCGTTTAGTACGCGTTTGTTATTTGGTACGCGTTTGGACGTATATTTGCGATTATAGGGCTTAGGACTAGTTCTGGCCTTAAATCGCGAAGACTTATAAAGCGTGTTGTTCTACGTAATGGACGCAAGAATCCGTAATTTTAGAAAGGCTTAGGACTAGTTCTGGCCTTTAGATCCTTAGATTTGTGGAAGAGTTCTATTTAAGGTTTAGGACTAGTTCTAACCTTAAAAGACAGCTTCCTCTAGCATAAGTAGCACTAGTATAGTGGCTTGTCTCTTCTCGGTGGAATACCTTGCTATTCTATAGTATAACAGTAAAGTTAACTACTAATCAGTGTAGGTTACACAAGGTGATATTACGTAGCTACGGTTTGTAGATAGTATAATAATAAATTTTTTTTTTAATTCGTTAAAGAAAGGGGTGAGGAACTTAAGGTTCCTTACCACGCTAGTGCCGCGGCGGTACGTGACGGCAACTTGCCGCACGTAACGGCAACTTGCCACACGTGGTGGCAATATGCCTTATATAGTGACCACTTGCCTTTATTCCTAACAAATATATCCCTTTTATAAGTTCTTCTAAATAAACTCTTTAAGTACTCTACCTTCTTCTTTGGTAAGCTTATAGATTAGAAAGAACCTTAGACTTATTTCTAGTTCTAATTCTATCTTATAGTCCTATACTATATATTTTAATAGCTTTTCGCTTTCTAGCGACTATAGTTTTTTACCGTATTTGTGGTATCTCTTTAGTATATAACTTAGTCCTTTTTCTATTTCCTTATAGGTTGCTCCTACTTAGTACTATACTAACTTAGCTTATTATCGTATCTTATAGCGTTAAGTATTTTTAATATTAACCTAACCTATAACCTAATTAATCTTTAGATTATATTCCTGTAACTAAGGCATTCCTAATACTGCCTTATTATTCCCTAATAGTAATATATTAAAAGACATTTTAACTTATCTCCCTTTAATAGTTAACTAAATAGGTCCTATTTTAAGATTAATAATACCTTCCCTATAGGCTATCAGATCTCCTAAAATTATTATTAATAGGTAAGAACATTCCTTTTTCCTATGTAGTAACCCTATTCTTTTAACTACTATTAGCGAGATATAGTTCTTTATTACTCCACTATCTATTAATGCCTTAAACTGTTAATTTTGCCACTTAATTTATAAATTTAGGTGTTGTTTTTAAATTCCTTTAAGGGTTTAAGGCTCTATTACTGGTTCCCTCTAGTCCTATAGGCCTCTACTTTTCCTAACTATTAGCTACTAGATCCTATTTATACTTAGTCTATTTTAGGCTAATACTTAGTTCGCTTTTTATCTTTAATATACTATAGATAGGTATTCTCTAGACATTCCTACTATTGTTATTTATCTAGGCATTCTTCCGTAAGGAATCTTCCTAGTTAAAGTATTAAGTCCCCTTATTTTTAAACTTCTATTAAGTACTAACCATATATATACTTAGCGTTTTAATATTTCGCCTTATCTGCTAACTAATATATCCTCACTAGATATTTCTGGTTTTTGTCTTTTAGTGCTCTATATATATTACACGTATTATCTATATATACTATCTATAATAGTATATAATATACTTAGTATCTTAAGTTAACTTTTAGCTCGTCTTTATTCTTAAGTTTAAACCTTTTTTGTATTAATCTAAGCGTTGCGACTTTATTTGCAGGTACTAAAATTTATCTTTTACTTCTCTAGTCCTCTAATTACTCCTCTAAATCCTTTAACGTTATAATTAAGGCTCCTTTAATATGGGTTATAGCCTTTTCTATAATTAGGTAGTTCTGGATAACTTTTTTATCTAACTATATATAGAAATCTTCCTACTTATCGTTATATCGTTGCCTATACCACTTTTAGTACAGCCCTTTAAGTATATATAGCTTATCCGTAAGGAAGTATCTTCTTATTACTGTATTGTAATAGCCCTTTATATATTACTCCTTAAATCTAGTTAAAATCCCTAAATCCTCTTCTTATTCTAGTTTAATAAGCCACTTAGCTCTTAGTGTGCCTATCTTAGGTCTATTAGTAACTCTTTATATAGGTGCTTTGTCCCTTATACGTCCTAATATACTAAATCTCTTATCTAGTTTCTATTCTTGCCATACAGCAATTCTTACTCTAAATTCTACTATAGTTTCTCTCTTTTTACATCTTATAAGTAGATCCTTAAAGTCTTCCTACTTCTTAATCTACGTATTAAACTTTTAATCTTTAAGCTAAACCCCTAGTTTACTTAGTAGGTCCTCTAAGTCTATATATTTATCTCCTAGTTTAACTGCTATTTATATTGTAGATTCTCTAATCTATAATAAAGCTTTACGCTTCCTATTTATAGGTGTCCTTATTTATACTCTAAATTCCTAGTCCCTTAAATTCTTTAATCCTAAACTCGCTTCTAACTTAAGCTTTACTCCCGCCTTAGTCTAACTAGGCGTCCGTAGTATTCTTATCTTATCTTAAGAGTCTTAAATCTTACTTATCTCGTTTTAAGAATCTTATACCTCTAGAAATCTCTATCCTAAGCTTATTCGTATATCTTTAAACTAAGCTACTGCTCTACTCTATTAGTTATTATCCGTTATAGGTCCTTAAGCTGTTCCTATCCTATTTTTAGAATCTTAGATTTCTCTTATCTTATCTTAAGAATCTTAAGCCTTTGGCCTTTTGCCTTTATTAAGTGGTAAGCTAGTACTAGCAGCCGTCTACTTGCTTAATCCCTTTTAAATACTTCTCCTTCTATCTTATAAAGTAATAGATGCCGTATCTAATGGCGTTATAATGCCCGTTATTAAACCTTACTCTATAGCGGTCTTAGTCTTTACTTCTATAATTACGTTATTAAGGTTTAGATACCCCTAATTAGTTTCTTTATTATCCTTATTACTATTAATTAATAAATACTCTAATTCTATTATTATTATTACTAATTATTGTCTGCATGTTACTGTAATATTCTAATTTAGCTTATAAAGTTAATTTTATTTTTTTATCTAACTCTCTAGTTCTTCTAAGTCCTCTTAACTCTAGCTTTTATGGCTGATAGCTTACGCTATATTTAGCGTCTTTATAAATTTAGTATGCGTTATTATAATAAAACGCAAAACTTCTAATTAAACACTCTTTTGTTCCTTATAGTATACTATTATTTCTCTATATATATATATTATCTACTATTAGTCTGGTTCCCTTTATTATATAGTAACTCTAACCATTTTTACAATCCCTTATAAAGTGATCTTGTTTTCTATAATTTATATAAGCTCCGTTTTTAAACTATTAACTTTGCTATAGAGTCCACCTAAACGTCTTCTACTGCTAAGATCCCTAGTTTAGCCTTTACTCCTTAGTCCTGTAATTACTAAATCCTTAACCTTTAGGTTTTTATAATTTCTTACTCTATCTCTTATAGGTTTCTTTAGTACCACTTAGGTCTATTAGCTTTACGCTATACTATAGTTTTTAACTTAGCTTTAGTTATTGCGTACTCTACGTCTTATATAATTATAGAACTCTATCCTAACCTCTCTTAGTCTGTTCCCTTTAGTAGATCCTATTATTAATCTTTATTACTTAATCTATTAACTTCCTTAGGGTATCCGCATCTTCTATTAGAATAATTACGTCCTAGACTTTAGCCTTAAGTCCCTATTTATACTGTACTATAAGCGCCTTATTATTCNACTTAACTTATATNNCTAGNGTTTANAACTNNNTTNTATACTTAATTGCTAANGTTTATTACGTAATATCTTAGAGTTTTCTTTCCGCTATAGTTACTGCCTCTAGATCTCCGAATATTTATATAAGTCGCTCTATAAATTCTTCCTAACTTACTATACCTCTTAGTTAGTAGTCGTTATTTTATTTACCTATATTTCTATAAGGTAAAGCTTAAACTATTTAAGTGCTCTTCCTAATAGGAATAGTCCTATATAGGATATTCGATCTATAGGTATTACTAGCTTTACTCCTTCCTATATAACCTTAAAGTGTATTTATATAAGGAATCCTTTAAGCTTTAATCTCTTTCCTAAGAATCTTTTAATTAATAGTAACTTAACCTTTGCTGCTCCTATTCTATTAATCCTTTATTTAAGCGTCGTATTATTCTCTATTAACTAGTTAACTATCTCTTATAGTTATTTAACCGTTATAGGTTATTGCGAGTTAGTATCTGCTATACTAGTGTCGCCTCCTAACCTTAAAGTAGTTGCCGCCGTCGATGGCGTTATAGTGGCTGCTTTTGGTAGTATATTATTCGACTTATTAAAACTATAACTAGGTAGTAATTGTGTAATGGAACCTTATAGTAAGAACTACAATAGGCTTATTATTGGGCTAGGTATATAGGTATTATAAGTAAGTTAATAACATAATAATAACTAGTGGAGTGGTTGCCTAATAGATTAACTCCAATTATATTCTAAGAATTACTATAAGGAAAGAACTATCTAGAGTAGGGACTGTGGTCCTTTAAATACACAACCGTACTTCTAGGAAACCCTCCTTGTATATAAGGTACGTATACTCTATCTACTCTATTACGGATTATATAAATTGTATACATTATATAGATTATATTACGTGACTTAGTTACTATTCCTCATTATATAGTTCTACCGGCTCTATTCTGGACCGTGCCTGTATTAACTAACTAGCTTCTTCTAACTCTTCTCTAAGTAGTCGTAATATTGTACTTAAAGCGTCCGTAATAGGGACTAATAGTTACCCTTATAGATATGTCTCTCGCACTATTTCTGGTTTTAATAATAATATAATAACTTATCTCTTACTACTATTAGCCTTAAATAGGATTAAAGTAGATGGTTTAGATCTTTTATATACTCTAATATAGAGGACCGCCAACTAAACGGCGAATTTTTTATAACTTTAGGTTATATTAGGGGCTTACGTCGCTATAAAATATCTTAAAAACGGCTATATTACGCTACCGTAAAACTAGCCGGGTAAGCTAAGAGCGGCTAGTACGGTCTTTGTTTTTGGAACTACCTAGCTAAGAAATTATAAAATATTAATAGACGTTTTATAGTGGACTGTAGATAGCACTAGCAGTAACTAAAGAGGGAGACTCTTAACCGCTTAGAACTTTAACGATAATAGATGCTATTAAATTAATAGTAGCACTATCTCTACCGTACGCTAAAATAAGTTTCCTAACTCTGTTCCTGGCTAGCCTAAGTCTGCTAATAAATAGTGGTATAAGACCAACCTTATTATCTCTACGGATTTAGAGACAGGTTTTACGTATATATTATACTAGGTATAGTAGTGGCTAACAAAGCTAGGTGTTCTAGGGTTGCCTAATGGGAAAGATAAGTACTATATAACCTGCTCTAACCTTAATGTTATTACCAGCCCTATCTAGGGGGGGCTATTAAACCCCCTTCCTTAGTAGGAGCCCCAAACTGCCGCTATTTCTAACTTTAAATTCCGCACTGTATATACTACTAATCCTCTTTTAACTAGTGGCGTTATCTTTTTCCTATCTTAGCTAACGGTTTCTAGATAATTTTAAAGGTGGTAGTAGGTAATTATATAGCCAAAACAGTATAAGTGCTGCAGCGAAGGAACACTATTATACGCGAAAAAAAGGTTCTTTATAACTTAAGCGTAAAGGTAATAATATAAACGTAATTTTTAGGTAGGAGGGGTCTTAGATATTTATAAATAGCTATAGTATATAACTTATAACTATAGAACTATGGCAAATATTAATATATGTGAAAAAACTAAGTTGCTTAAAGTTAAAGTACCCCTTATATATCTTGGTATAGAGGGTGTCTTATAACATAGGGAGGGATATTAGGGCTTCCCTACCGAGGTTAATTCTACTACTACAGGCTTATGGCACAGCGTTTTATTAACATTATTACCTTCCTTACCGCCCTTAGCTTTTTATAGTTACTAGATAAAGGTGGCCCGAAATAGACCCCCTTAAGCGCTGTTTAGGAGACGCAACTTATATAATAGCTTTGCCCTCTATTCTAAAGCTTTATCCTACTAATCTTCTAGCTGTAGTATTAGGTCCCTTCTTCTGCTTTTTAGAGGCTATTTATGTTAATATTTCCAGAGTAATTAGTTATAAGTTAGCGTAGCTTAACTTACTATTTTATTTTCCTAGTATTAAGATCTGGTTTTTAGATTGCTGCGAAAGTCTAAAGTGCTCCGATGGTTGTAGCTTAAATTATTAAGAGTATTTAAGATTAAAGTTAGATGGTAACTTATTAATAACGGAATAGATCTTCTTTAGAAGAGTAAGCGACTTAATATAAGCCTTTACCGTGAAATTATATTTTGTCCATCTCTCCTTACTGCTAAGTAGTAAGATATTAAAGGTGTAAATTAGATGACAGTAAGTTATAAACTTAATTCTATTAATAATAGGGTAGTAGCTATATAGCCGTACTGTTCGGTAATTATAAGAAATTAAAAAAGTTAAAATTTCCCTATAGAGTTTATTCTCCCTCTTTACTAATTTAAAAAGTTTAATAATACCTCTTATTATAAGTTTTATGCTATATACGTTTTATTAATCTACAATCTTAAGTCCCGTAGTGCTATATTTTACTTCACTTATTAGAAATAGAAAGTGTATATAGTAAGTGGCTATAAAATATAATACGTATAAAGGATTGCCTAATATAGGTTAAAGTTTGCTAAAATAGTTATTTAAGAAGGTAGATCGCCCGAAGCCAGTAGTGTAATCTAGCTATAGCTAAGGTTTTATTATAGGTATAGAATTGTTCTAGCCCTTATTAATACTTTTGGCTAAAATGTTAAAGCGTTTATTGCTAAGTGTAGTAAGGGTTTCTATAGAGGGAATAAGCAGTTAACTAATATCTTAAATAATCCTTACTTTATTCTTGCCTCGCAGTTTCTAATAAGCTTTATTAAATGCCCTATAGTAGAATACCATATTTTCTAGAAGTATATACTTCTTTTTAAGTAATTTATAATAGAGGCTCTTACTTTTATCCAAGATACCTAGCTTATAATTATTTATATAAAACCCGCCTAGGGTCTAAAGCATAGTTTTATAGCCTAGATTGTTATATATAGTACTTTTTTTCTCTCTTAGCCTTTAGTTGCTTAAAGTTGTAAAAATAATAAAGCTAGAGTCTAACTATTTACGGCGAAGAAAAGGTGTTTTCCTCGCAAATAAGTATAATATACTGTTATTTTAATCGTCTTACTAGAAGAACTCCTTTAGCCAAATATCTTCCTTACTTAATATCTAATATAACTTCTCTTAGATGCGTTAATAGCGCTAGCTACCTTTTAACTAAATATTTACCTAAAAGAAGGGCCTACGGGCAAAGATTGAGGACGTTTTTAAGGCCGCTTAACTAAGATATAATTTTCTAGGGTTTCCGCTTCTTGGGGTTGTTTTTAGCCCTATAATAGTAGGGGAGGCGGGTAATTCTATAACCAGGCGGTTAAGTTAGCCTTAAGTAGTAGTTTACTAAACAAATATAGACGTACCTCCTCTGTTAAAAAGGATGAGTATTTCTATATAGGCTTTTTATTCTTACTTTTTTAAAGCTATAAGATGCCTTTAAGGCGTACGCTTCTTTAGACTCGTTATAGTTCTTCTTTCTTAATGCCTTAAGGCCGTTTTTCTATAAAGGATTAGATTGGACTGCTACTATAAACTAGTAAAGGGAGCGTACCTTTATCTTATTATGCTAAAGACCGTAGTCTTCTTTAGGCGCCTATAGGTTTTTAGCGGCTAGCTATAGTTAGTGAAATTAAAGGGGCTTATAGCTTATTTATATAGCCGCTAGGTTAGAAGCGAAATGGCGGAATATAACTAATAGAACGCTAAGCCGGCTAGCGCCCTTATACGCTAAACTATAATCGGCGGGACTAATAATTTTAGATTTATCCTAATTATATATTATTTGTTTAAAGTAAGGTATTATCTATAGGGCCATTAATACCTAACTCTAGTAGGTTAATCCGCCTCTTTAGGCCTATATTACCTTTATTAGTCGAGTTAATTAGGACCTAGAGACTTTACGCAAATTTACCTTATATTGCTTAGGAGGTAAAGATTATGTCTTCTAGATTATACTGTCTGGGTTTATCTATCCTAAAATCTACGCTATTATGGCCTTAATTAACCTACTGCTATTTAATACGGGCTTTATAAAGGCATAACTAGTACGATATACTAGCGAAGATTATAATACTTTAATCCTACAGACCCCCTTTCTCTAATACTAGCTTTTAGTCTTTATATGCCTTTTAACCTAATAATAAGGCAGCTTAATATAGATCCTAGTACGCTAAAAGCCGCGGGATTTAAGCTAGGCTTAGCTAAGGTCTTCGCCACCACTAGTTATCTAACCCCTTCGCCTACATTAAAGCTACGCCACTATAGCTCTTAATCCCTCTAAGCTATATTGAATGCTAATATTAAACAGACGAATACTAATAATATATAACTTACTCCAAATGTTTATAATATCTTTTTCTATATTAGGTAAATACGTATATACCTTTTATATTTTAATAATAGATAAACGTCCCTTAATTCCCAAACTACCAACTTAACCCTCCTATGGCTTTAATTTTAAGGGCGTGTCTTTATAATTACTTAGAAATTATTATATTAGCCTTAGTCTTTAAAGTAGATAGTTAACTTACCGCAGTTTTTATTAAGCTGGTATTTGCTAGAATAGAGTGTTAGCTATATATAACATAATAATAGCTTTCCTTATATTGCAACTATATTTACTAGGTATCTTTTTTACGTCTCGTAGTACTTTATACATTAAGCTCTTACCGTATGTACACTTATAGTAAACCTGGGTGTAATTATATATAGTATAATAGTAAAATGAAGAAGTAGGATATTGCGATAAAATAGGCCGCTGTGCTCTAATAAGAGGACTATAAAATAGTATATACGTAAATTGACTACAAGATCTATTAGTATAAAATAGGCAGGTATATAATAGACAGTTAAAGTTTATAAAGACTGCAGCTGTAGTATAGATTAGGGTTACCCTACGGAATCTGCATTATATATTATTAAGGACAAAGGGAAAGGCTAGGATAAGTAGATTTAAAAGGGTGTACTAAGAGATAGCGTTAGAGTTAACTATGCTACATTTCCGCTAACGCATTATTACTATAGTAATGGCGTTTCCTTATCCCTGTATAAAATCGCTCTATTTAACTTTACTTCCTCTTTTTACTAGGTTCTAACCGTATTTTTAAAGGCGCTTTAAAAAAGGATGTGTGTACCTATTAATTTATATAAGAAGTTTAAAGTATGTAGTACTGCGTTAACCCCACACGAGGGTTACTTTAGTGAATAATATTAGCGCTACTAATCTTAGGCTTACTGTGTAGTTATTACGGAATTGTAAAAGTATCTTAAGAAATAAATAGATATAACAGTAAATCTAAACACAAATTATAGTTGTTTAGAAGTTGTAATAATTATAGAGCATTGGTGTATAGGGGGCCTATAAATAGACCTATCTATAGAAGAAAGCAAGTCCTAATTTTCTTAACTTAAATTGTAAACTATTGCTCCAGTATCTTATAAAGTAGGTAAATTATAATTATATATTACCCTTTTATAACTCCGTTACTAACATCTAGATGCCTACTTTAATCTCTAGCTATAGCAACAACTAGGAAGCTTAGCCTTAATAAATACTTCTTCCTCTAATAAGGAAAACCCTTAATTAAGCAACATTTATAAGGGTTTCCTATTATATACCTTCCGGGTAAATGGTACTTTATAACTATTAGGCATAGTTTCAGAGGGTTAAGCTATAAATATAGCAGATTTTATTATGTACCGCTAGATACTAAATTTAGTATTTAGAGATATGCGTTCTAATTAGCTTACTATAACTTATCTAGATCCTTAATACTACCTACCTATTTAAAAAATTCCTAAATTTGGTCTTCTTTATTCTTAATTATTATAATTATAACTAGCTTTTTAAGGGCAGACATAAATGTCCGTGTAATTAACACTGCTATATAAAGTCCCAATAGTCGGTTAAGTAAAAAATTATCTTTTAGGGTGTAAGCTAGAGTAAAGGACCGCTAAAATATACTAACTAAGAATTTTAAAGCGTAAAAGGTTGTATAAGGGCGGTAGAGTGTTAAATATATATCTATCTAAGCTATGTAATATAGAGTAAGTAATACTTATACGCTATATAAGTTTTTTAATTTAGGGATAGACTGGATAAAACGATTCTAAGAGTTTAAGGCGAGCCTAAGCTTAGAGTTGTATTGGCTATTAAACCTACCTTTGCTAAAAAGGCTGACTATTAAAATTATATAGCTAAAGTACTATATGGTGATAGGTTTACTATTAAATAAGTTTTAAAAACCCCCCTAAAATAATATAGGATGGATGTTGGAAGGTAATATACGTCTCTTTATAAACTCCAAACTGTTTATTATAAGCTAAAGTCTATTATTAGGAAGCGGTAGTCCCCCTAAACATAAGTAATCGTAACGTATAATAGTAGGATAATTAAATATAATAGCGTTGGCGGAGTTAAATAGTAGTAATTCTTAATTAACGTCTGATACGGATCCTATCTAGGCCCACGCAGACTACTCCGTTATAGGGGGAAAACTTATAATTTATAGGAAGAAAACCCTGCAGTTTAAAGGAGGAAAAACCCTATAAGCCACCTTAGTAGGATAAAAAAACCCCGGTTTGCCATGTCCGTCTATAGCGGCGGCCCTACGGGCCTACGGCTACGTCCTGTCCTCCTTAGATGTTCGAACTTCTTAAAAACTACTGCTTCCTTCTCTAGCTTATCCTAGCTAGGGTTTACTACATCCTAGCTAGGCCTTGCCGTTTAATTACTATATACTTATGGTTATGTTCCGTATTTTAACCACCCCCTATATGCTATCTCTTATTAACTATTACTATATACGCCATGCCTTCCCCCCCCTAAGGCCTATTGAAGGCGTAAGGGGGATTTATTTATAAACTACCACTATACTAAAAGGCGAGCGGGACGTGTGTGCCTAAGTATCTTTTATACCTAGGCCCTAGTTACTAGGCCCTCGCTAAGGGTTACCACTCCTTAAGAGGAGATAGGAAAACTGTACGGTATTATCTAGGCTGCTAGGTAGTATTTAATAGTTAGTAGTAAGTAACCGTATGCTCCGCGGGCGATCGCCCTAAGGGTTAGGAGGGGCCGTATATTTGCTTATTGCTCGTTTATTTACAATCGCTCGTTTATTAACATAAGAGGTCGTTAATACTCTTTACTAGGGGTCGGGGGATGTTATTGAATGCCGCGTATCTATATTAGATTGTATAGGTACCTTAATAGAAGAATAGTGTTGCTGTTATTCGTAAGGGGCACTTAGTAGTAGTTTTTAAGATCTCACCATCCTATGTAAAAACTTTTCACCACTGCCTATAATACCCACTACTACTACTAGGTCGTATCGCACGCTATATGACGTCTTTGCGTTAGCTCTAAGTCTAAACTTTAAAGACTTAGGTTTGTAGCCGTCACCACGTATAGGTGCAGAGTCCGTTTTTAATGGCCGCGGAGTTAAATATAAAGGCCCTAAAGACTAGTTAAGAAGCTGATTCTTTTATAATCTATTAGTTCTATTACTTATCTAAATTATTACTCTTAAAAGTGGGTATTGTATCTATAGCCTTGATCGCTATTTTAATAACCTAGTTTAGCGCTAGATAAGCTGTAGAACGCTCCTAGAATGCGTAGATTAAGTAACTTTTTTTAAAAATTTCTAAATAGAGGAGTATTAAGGCTACCTATAGGTCTATAGCTTGTTTAGGAACTTTATCTAGTTTTTTTCTTAGGTCTTTAGCTAGAAATTCCGCGAATAAATAATAAGCCTAAGTAACTTCTGGTAAAGGGCTTTCTAGATAGTAAGATATACTTATTATCCTTACTGCGAGTTATAGTAGGTGTAGGTATATAGCTAGGTTAAAGCTATTTTTATATAAAATTGGTACCTAAGAATGGAAGTAATTCTAGTATAAGACTTTATATTCGGCTATTATTTATAAACTATACACTAAGAGGAACGGCGAAGGTAGAAAACTTGCCACCCTATTAATTATAATTTACGGAACTTTTATATTAGGCCGTGCATTGTATATACCTGTAGTTATACTATTATGCGGTAGTCTCTATACTAGGGCTTTAATAGGTAGTACTAGGTATTTCTAGAAAGGAGATTAGACTTATTAAGCTAGTAGTAGTATTAGGAGGTCTAATACAGACTTAGTTACCTTTATACTCTCTCTAAAGGGCCATACTATATAAATTATCAATTTTTAAGGTCTAAGAGCGCTCTTTATATAGGGAAGGGGTAAGATAGAGGGCTTTGGGCTTAACTGTTATAACTATTATTAGCTATTTATATAGATACTAAAGGTAATATAGGAGTGCAGATCTACCTAACTTATAGTATTAGTGTCAAAACCTTTTATTTCTAGTACTGGTGTTCTAGAACTTAATTTCTTCTAAGAACGTCTTTAGGCGCTATAGGTAGTAGGAGCTAATAAATTATGGCGGTACCCCTTAACGCGCTTTATCCTTAGGCACTTATATCTCTTATATTAGCAACTAAAATGCTACTTAGGATGCCCGTTTTGGTGCTTTTTAAGATAAAATAACCTTAAAAAGCTATACTTACAGCCCCCGCATTTATAGGGCTTATAGTGTATATTAAGATACTCCCTTAATAATAAATTAGATAAGGTTTTAACTAAGAGCATTTGCTTACTTACATAAATATTATCCTTTTACTCGTTAGCAAATATCCACAATTGTTTATATATGGTTAATAAAATAACCCGTCCGCTCTATAAGATACTTAGTTATTATAATAAGTAAATAACGTATCTATGGCAGGCTTGCTGAATAGGACTATAGTTAGGAAGGTGAGGTATATATAAGTACCAAAAGTAAAACATTAAGGTTAGAAGATATTTATTAGAAGTTTATAAGACTAAGAGGGTGCTTTATAAGGAAGAAGGAGAAGAATAGAGAAGTTAAAACTAAGGGGAAGAACCTAATTAACTTTCTATAAAGCGCCGTAAGGGTTAAGGTATCATATCTCGCTAATAGTAGTTAAAAAAAATAGGGTTACTATATAGGAAAAAGGAATATCCTTACCTATTAGTAACAATTTTAGGAGATTTAATAGCCTATAAAGGAGGTATTATTAATCTTAAAACAGGACCTATTTAGTTAACCATTAAAGGAAGATAAATTAAGATATCTTTTAATATATTACTATTAGGGAATAATAAGGCAGTATTAGGAATGCCTTAATTATAGGAATATAATCTAAAGATTAATTAGGTTATAGGTCAGGTTAATATTAAGAATACTTAACGCCGTAGGATGTAATAACAAGCTAAGATAGTATAGTACTAAGTAGGAGCGACCTATAAAGAAACAGAAAAAGGGCTAAGCTATATACTAAAGAGATACTATAAGTATAGTAAGAAACTATAGTTACTAGAAAGTAAAAAGCTATTAAAGTATATAATATAGGACTATAAGATAGAATTAAAACTAGGAATAAGTTTAAGGTTCTTTCCAATCTATAAGCTTACTAAAAAAGAAGGTAAAGTACTTAAAGAGTTTATTTAGGAGAACTTATAAAAGGAATATATTAGACTATTACAATTATTAGCGGGTTATCCAGTACTATTTATACTAAAGAAGAATGGCAAACTAAGGCTGTATATTAACTATAAATAGTTAAATAGCATTACTAGAAAGGATAGGTATCCTTTACCCTTAATTAGCAAAATTTAAGATAGGATAGGTAATATGCAAATCTTTATAAAGATAGATCTAAGATAGGCGTACTATTAGATTAGGAGTAAGAAAGGCGATAAATAGAAGGCAGCTTTTAAGTTAAAAAAAGGACTATATAAACTATTGGTTATATAATTTAGGCTTATAAACGCGTTAGCAATGTTCTAAAAGCAAATTAATAATGTATTAGGAGAATACTTGGATAAATTTATTATGGTATACCTTAACGATATTATTATCTATTTAATAACTAAGGAAGAATATGGAGAACACGTTAAATGGGTTTTAAAGAGACTATAAGAAGAATAGATACTAGTAGCAATTAAAAAATGCGAGTTCTTTACTAGGAAGACCAATTTTATTAGATTTATTATTAAACTAAGCTAATTTAGTATAGATCTAAGGAAGATTAAGGCTATAGTAAATTAGTAAGAACTAGAGAATGTTATACAGTTAAGATTATTTTTAGGGTTTTGCAATTACTGTAGAAGGTTTATAGCGCAATAATTAAAGAATATTAAGCTATTTATACAACTAACAAAAAAAGAAGAACCGTAGGTATAGGGGAAGGAATAATAAAAACTATTTAAGAGAGTTAAAGAGTTGTTTACCTAGGAGCTAGTTCTTAAGATCTATTAATTAGGACTAAAGATAGTTATAGAAATAGATATATTAGACTTTATACTAGGGGTATATTTTATATAAAAGTATCTAGATAAATAGCACCTAGTAGTATACTATAGTTAAAAAATAATACTACTAGAGTTAAACTATAACATCTATAATAAGGAGTTATTAGGTATAGTTATAGTATTAAAGAAATAGAGAGCATTTTTATAAGGCACGGAGAAACTATTTATAGTTAAAATGGATTATTAAAACCTAATAGGATTCCTAATAATAAAGGAACTTAACTAAAGATAGGTTAAATAGGCAGAGATGCTTATAGAATATTATTTTAAGATTTAGTATATTACGGGTATAGACAATATACGGGCCAATGTGTTAAGTTAAAAGGCTAAACTACAAAATAATAAAAAGCCATTAGGGGCTTTACTGCAAAAAGATATAGATAGGTTAATTAAATACAATTATTTAAAGATCGCAGTAACTTAGGAAAATAAGTTAAATAGAATTTATAAGTTACTAGAAAGCTTTTAGGTATAGAAAATTCTAAAAATATAGCTAAAAGATCTATAAACGGATATATACGAAAACTAAGAAGTAAAGTATATCCTAAGAAGTATAGTAAAGCACTTTATAGAAGATTTCTATAAGGAACTAACTTAAGGATATAATAGAGCTACGGGCTTAGTATTAAGACTTTAAGAGGAGTATATTATTAATGGAATCTAAAGGATAGCTAGGAAGGTCATTAAAGAGTATCTAAATTGCTAAAGGAATAAACTAATAAGGCATAAGCTATATAGAGGGCTATAACCTATTAAAATACTAAAAAGACTATAGGAGGTTATATTATAGGACTTTATTATTAAGTTACTAAAATTAAGAGATCCTATTATAGGGTAAAATTATAACATAATCTTAGTAATAGTGGACAAGTTTATAAAGTAGGGATACTTTATAGCGTATATAGAAGAAATATTAGCAGAAGATGTCGCTAAAATCTATATTAAAGAAGTATTTATAAGATATAGAGTATTAAGTAAAATTATATTAGATAGAGATCTAAAATTTATAGCAGTATTTTAGGAGGTATTCTTAGCGGAGTAAGGAGTTAGAGCAGTAACTTTTACCGCATATTATCTGCAGATAGATAGTTAAATAGAAAGACTAAATTAGATACTAGAGTAGTATCTAAGGCACTATATTAATTACGTATAAAATAATTAGGTATTACTATTACTAATTATATAGTTTATATACAATATAATACCTTAAAAAGGAATAGGTACTTTACTATTTAAGGCGAATTATAGATACGAGCTAAGGACATTATTATCACTATATTAAGTAAAAAAGATAAGTAGTATAGTAAAGTAAAGAATAGAGATATTAATAAATCTTTATAAGAACTTTACGGAAATAGCAAAAGTAGTATAGTAAAGGATAAAAAAAATACTATAACGCTAAGAGATCTAAGGGACTAGATCTTAAGGAGGGAGATAAAGTATAGCTACTACACAAAAATTTCAAGAGTTAACGACTAAGTAAGAAGTTAGACTATATTAGACTAGGACCTTTTAAAATTATTTAAAGGATTTTACCAGTTATATTTAAGTTAAACTTACCAGCTAGAATAAGAATCTACCCTATATAGTATATTGTAATGCTAAAGCCAGTATATAGAAATATTAAGCTACTAGTTTATAAAGCAGACACGTATAAAGGGCGAAAAGAAGACAAATAGTAAGTTTTAAAGATCGTTAGTTATAAGGACGTTAATGATAAAATATAGTATAAGGTAAAGTGGATAGGCTATAACAAGACTACCTAGGAGCTACTAAAAAATTTAAAGAACGCTATAGGAAAGGTATAGGAGAGTATCGGAAGAAAATAGGTTAGGTAATATTAATAAAGAAGGATCGCTAAAAAATAAGTTACCTAAGGGGGACCTAGGAAGAGCGACTGCCGAACTACTTAGAGTTATTCCCTTTATAGGAAGAGAGTTAGTTCTCTTATTACCCAGTTCCTGCAGACCTTATTTTATAAGTTTCTACTTCTTAAAATAAACCTTTTTACAAACCCGTTTAAGACGTAGAAAATAAGTAAAGGCTAGAAGACGAGTTTTAAGGGCACGCTATTAAGCAGCCATAGCCTTTTATTCCGCCTTTCGCGATTAATATAATTTATTAAGAGCGCTTAAGAGCTTACTATTAAGCTTTATAGTAGTAAATTAAATATAAAACCCCATAATAAATTACTTAGAGAACTTAGAGACTATTAAAAGTTATAAAACGTATATACTTAGCGTTAGAAATAGAGTAAACGTTATAGGATAAATAAATATTTGCTTTAGTACACTCTAAATAAAAGGAAGGTTACTAAAATAAAGGGCTTACTAGCGCAACGTAAACTAACCCCTTTTTTATATAACGAGAATATAAAGATAGTATTATTTTACCTAGTAATAGTATAGCAGTAATAGTGCGAGTACGTTAAACTATAGAAGAAAAAGAAATTACTTTAGGTATAATAAGTAACAATATTAACTAAATTAATTAGATGGATATTATACCTTTAGTAAATAACTTAGAGATATTTAAAATCTTTAAGGACGAAGATAAAGAGGAGGGAGATAGTATTACGGACGCTTTAAGTATAATATTATAACTACTTAGAGAGGAGTTAGAAGAAGCTAGTTAGTTAATATAGGTACGGTCTAAAATAGAGCCGGTAAAACTATATAATAAGGAATGGTAACTAAGTTATATAATATAATCTATATAATCTGTATAATCTATATAATTTGCGATAAAGTAAATAGAGTACGCATACCTTACGTATAAGGAGGGTTTTCTAAAAGTACGGTTATGTATTTAAAGGACTATAGTCCCTACTCTAGATAGTTCTTTCCTTGTAGTAATTCTTAGAATATAATTAGAGTTAATCTGTTAGGCAACCACTCTACTAGTTGTTATTACGTTATTAACTTGCTTATAATACCTACACACCTAGCCCATTAACGAGCCTATCGTAGTACTTGCTATAAGGCTTCGTTACAAAAGATATATAGTGGTATATCTTGTTTGCTATGCTCTTGCAATATATTTAATAAATATTTATAAACGTCTTAGAAGGGTTTAAGGTAGTGGTTAATATTTAAAATATTTCATAATAGGAAGCGGGGAAGAGATTGCGTACGCTATAATAATGCTAAAATATATTCTAAAAATAGGATGGTGTTAAAATTAATACTATAAAAATATAGTTTAATATAAGCATGCTAATGCATATTAATACGTACTAAATTATTACGCCTTAGTAGATACCCCTCCTCCGCTTAGCGAAATTCCCCAAATATATGTTTATAAAAGTAGAGTGTCTTAAAACTTTTAAATTATATTTTTTTTAATAGAGCTATTAATCTAGGATTCTAAAATTTATACTTAGGCCTATAGTTATAATAGAGCAGGGGGGAATAGCTAAAGTAGCTTTTAACGCTACTAATAGGACGATTAATAGTATAACCAACTACAGTTATGTTCTCGCTATAGAGTGGTTTCTATATAAAGAAATAGCCGAAGAATAAGAAGACATTAAGTATGACTTTATTAACTCCTAAGTAAGAGACTTTAGAGGTTAAAACTGCAAATTTGTTTTTTTAATAGGGTGCGTCTTTTAACCTAGAGACGGACGTTATATAAACCTTAAACAAATGCCGTTAATGCACTAGTTAATAATATTATAAAAGTATAGTAAAGAGCTCCTAAATAATACCTGCTTACTTTACCTACCTCTACTTTAAAAATTAAAGGCAAATCTTTCTTAATTATTGCCCGGAACTTTGACTAAAGGATAAATAAAATAATAGTAAACACTAAAAAGGAAATAAAATATACTAAACCGGATAGCAAACCAATTATTAGTCTTACTAAGATACTAAGATTTTAAAGATAACTAGTTAAATAATATAAAGCTACCGCGGTAATAAATATAAATATAAGTCTTATAATTAATGAGTATTAGGTGTTTTCTAGGGCAGCGTTTACTAAAGAGTCTTCTAAATTTTAAAGGGTTTGGATTTCGTCGCCCAGTAAGTCTAGAATAACTTTTAGTATAATATTGGAAATATTTAAAGGTAATATATGGCAGTCCTGTATGCTGTTAGCATACTTAAGATAGAGCTTTTTTATCCCTACTAATAGATTCCTAGGGATGTTTTTATTAATAAAGTTATTTGCTATATTCTAAGCTGCTATAGTAATAGTATTTATACTACTTTTAATTGCTAACGTAGCTATATTCGCACCGCTCTTAATTACTAACGTAGCTATATTTACACCGCTCTTAATTACTAAAGCGGCTATATTTCTAGCGCTTAGAGCAGCTGTAGTAGGACCCCCAATCGCGCTCTCTACTAAGGTAGTACTACTGCCTATAAGACTCTAAACCTAGCTAGGAATAGGCTGGAAAATATTACTTATAGCCTGCGGCTTATAGGACAACCCCATTAATAGAGTAAAGTTTATTAAATTTACCTATAACTAGGTATAAGTTTAAGAGCACTAAAGATGGTATTAAATAAATCTATTTACTTACGTTTAATGTTATAATACCTATATCCTTAAATTCTGGTTTAAATAATACCAGAAGCCTAAATACTGCACAGTAGATAGCAGCAGTAAAGAAAATAATTAATATACCAAACTTTACCTATTAGTTATCGTGTTTTTAGCCACTATATTCGCTAGTTATAATAACTCTACTATATTAGCTAGTTGGGCTTAATAGTGGATTTTTTTTAAGTATAGCGTAGTTCTTAGGCGGTTTGTAAGTACTTCCTTAGGTGTTTAACTAATAGAGTTATTATACGGTTTCTTCTAAGTACTTTCCCTTTAGCATAATAAATAGAGATTAAATGTCTTTAGATAATAAGATTACTTAAAAAGGCTATAGAAGTTTCTAGTAAGAGGTTAAGAGATTAAAATTCTTAAGAGTATATAATTGGAAGAGAGTTTTATACTTAAATACTAATTACTAACTAGAAGCTAATCCTAGTATAGTTAGCTCTAAAAGGAGCTAATTTAAGACTCTTTTATCCTGTTTAGGCTTAATTTAGCCTAATAAGGGTTTCCTTTTATAACTAAAATAGCTATAAAGGTAGGTTTCTTGCTCTAAAGTATTTACAGTTTTGTTTACTAACGTATCCTAGAAAGACGATTTATGTCCTAATCCTATTTAGAGGCTTTTTGGCGACTTATAAGCTATAATAAGATTCTAGTAAGGCCTCGGCATAATATAATCTTGTTAGGTAATAAGAGGGTAAAACTGTTTATATATAGAGGAACCTAAAAAAGAATTTTTTACTAAGCCCTTACTTAGTTTAAGGGCCTAAAATAGAAACCTTCCTCTTAAACTAGTAAGGGTTTATTAGAAATACTAATAGATATTCTACTATATATTCTATAAATCCATATATTTGGGGCTGTAAATTACACTTTACTTTTATTATTTAGTTTTTAACCGCAGCTATGTAACTCCTTTAGGATATTTATACCCTTATTTATATATTCTCCCTTACTTTAGGAAGCCTTACTACTGCTATATTAATTTGTCTAGAGATAATAGATATAGTAGAAGGTAGTTCGCTAAATAGCGGGATACTGACTATAATATCTATAAGTACAATCGCGGAGCTCCAGTTAGCGCAATTTCTTAAAAATTTAGAGGTTTTGTTTTTTAATAACAGCCTAATAAATATTGGAAGATGGGGCACTAATGAATACGCTAATAACACTATTGAAATTGTTAGCAAAATCGCTGCTATAGGTGTCCCTCTTTGTGCTATGTGCTATATACTAACTAATACGTTTATAGCAAGAAGAGGTCTACTTTAAAAGCCTTGTAAACCTCCTTATAAACTATAATATAGTTTTAATTCCTCCTTGCAATTATTTATTCCCTATAAACTTAACTCCTAAATTCTTTGCACTTGCTAATCTTATAACGTCTATAGGTATTAGCGCTACTATTAGACTCTCCTAACGTATAGTAGCTACTAATCCTCTGCTTATGGGTGCGGTATCATTAATACTTATAGTTAAATCACGATACGACGCCTTCTTTTATTATATTTAGGGTGAAGTACCTAACCCGGCTCCATTTAATACTAAAATTAGTAGTATATAGGCTTACAATCTTACTCTTTTATTTACAGTCCCTAGATTATACCTAGTTAAAGTCCTAGTACCTATTCTATTAATACTAACGGTTATATAACTAGCTAGTGCTAAATATTTAAATAGCACCAGAAGGCTGGTAGAGTAAGAGTTTATATAGGACCTAATATAAATGCCTTTTGTTGCTAAAGCTGGCAAGCAACTATTAATTAAATGGGTTAACTAGCTAAATAAGCCTATCTATAAACTACTAAATTTAACCGTAAAAGGAAAGGGGACTATATATATACTATAAGAAATAAACGGAGCGGCTTTCGTAGTAATAATAGTTTAATAGCCTAATAATATTAATAACCTAACTCTTGCAATAATGGTAGGACTAGTTATTATGCTATTATCCTAGGGGGATATTATAGAGGATTTTATAAAGTTATTATTTTAAAAAGAAGAGCTTAGTATAGGATATAGATGGCGCAATTATTTAATATTTTAGTAAATTAGATTTTAGTTACTTTATTAGCTTTATTTATAGCCAACTTTACCCTCTTAAAAATTTAAACTCGTTACGTATAAGTATCTATCTCGCTACAGTAGTATTTATATCCGTATAAGCCTTCCGCTAGCCTTATTATATTAAGTTAAATAATATAAGAGTAGAATTTCCTACTGAAGTTAGTTATATAGAAGAATGTATAATTTTTTTAAATTAGCTTATTAGTGGGTCTAGTAGCATCTAAACCTCTAAGTCTATACTACTTAAGTACGATTTAATGAGGTAAAAATGGGTGCATGTATAAATAGCGACTCCTATTTATATAAGGAAAGGTATTAAACTATAAAATACGTCCTATTTAGCTTCGCTAAAGGACCGGTTTTTTTAGGCTAATTAGGCGTTTAATAAAAGGGGAAAGGTTAGGCGCTATAATTCTTAATTAATATAGCTAAGCTATACGCCTAGGCTATATTGCTTATAGACTTCGCTTTATTAGTAATAAGAGACCTAAAAAGCTGGCGAAGAGTGATCTAGAACTAGTTTTAGAACCTCTAAATTTAAAAGGGTGCCTTTAGCTATATAAGCCTAAGAGCTAAAAATGGTATTTAGAGAGTCTAGAAATGGAGCCTTTACTACTTTAAGTTAATCTTCTTCTTTAAAAGGCCTTGTAAGCACTAACTAAGCTTTAAAACGTTATATCTTTATCTATTTAGACTTTCTTAAACTATATAGCCTCTGACTATATTATAAATAATATATTTACCTCTGCTCTTCTTACTAGTAGAACTCTTTAAGCACATCCTTAACTACTTGCCTATTTAAGACATCCGCAACGTAATACGTAGCTTTTAACAACTTTATTTTATAGGCCTAAATACTTTTTAGTAGAAGTGTTATTGTAAAGTAAAAGTTAATATATCGCTAAAAAGCTTAGTAGAGTTTAAAGAATTTCTAAAGCGCAAGCCCTATTATTATATTAAAGAAATTACTCTTAATATAACCTTACTAGACTGGCGTGGACGTTAGCTATTATTAAGCCCTCTTACCTCTCTCCTTATTAAAAGCTTAAGGGTTATAAAGAATTTCATTACAATTATATATTGTAATATTCCTTACCGCTATAAATATAGAGACGAATACAAACTCGCGATTACATTATTAGTAATAGTAAAAGCTTTGTAAAATAGACCCCTTAAACTCTAACTAGAAAATATAAGGTCTAAAAACCTTCGCAATTTAGATAAATACTTATTAATTCTTAAGTATATAAAACTCCTAAATCTTATAGTTATGCTTAGCAGATTTTCGTAGCCGTAGGTAGATAGTTCTTTTTAGTTTATATATTACTTATTAAACCTTAAAACTCTATTGTTATTTATTAAAGCATTTAAACCGGGTAATTGGAGTGCTATTATGGGTATATTAGAAAATATTAGTTCTAAGCAGCTATAAGAGTTAACTATATTTAGGTGCACGATAGGTTATTAAGGTCTTAAAACTACCCTATAACTATTTAAAGATTTACTTAAAGCTTTAACTTTAATAAATGTAAAACTTTATAACCTTAGCAAGTTTATAGATATATAATTCTTTATCTTAGTATTAAGTATGTCCGCCTTTAGAGTATTATAATAAATAGTAGATATATTAGGTTTTTCGAATATTATAAAAGTAACGTAGGCCTTTTAAATAAGCTAGTTACTAATCTTAAGTGTAGGCTCTAATATTAACTTAAATTTGCTACTTTGTTACTCTAATATTGCTACTCTATTTAGCTAAGGTTGTAATATAGCCGGGCTAGAACGGATTTTAAAATTTCTAACCCATATTGGGCGCTTCCGCCTACGCAAATATATATAGAGGGCATTTACTATAATAATAAATACGAAAATAGCTACTGTAATACTTACAACTCTGCCACTACCTAAAGACTTATAGTTAGAGACTTTTTGTTAACTATTAAGAATCTTATTACTACTTTTTTGTTAGTATACGCATCTCTGCTATAGGGTTTGACTTACCTTATTACTTATAATATAGTTTTTAATTTAAATCCCTTTAAAAGGTTAAAAGGAGACCCTATACTTATATATATTGTCGCTAGCTCTTAATTACTAAAAATAAAAAGGCCCTAGAAAAGGTTCTTATACTCTACTATATTTAGAAAATGATATTATTTAAGAAAGTTTGTAATATAAATCTACCTATGGCAGCCCTCTTGTCTACTATTAAAAGGATATACAGTATAAACGATTTTATCTCTATTATACGCCTATTAAGGCCTACATGCCCTATAAGATTATCCTACCGCAGTTGTCTAAAACTCTATCTCGCTCGCGTCTCTTATTGGTTTTTTAATTTAGGCTATAAATTAGAACTAAGTAGCTCTTATATTCCAATTAAAGAACCTTCGCTACTATATTATAATAATATTAACTATAAGACTAGGGTCTCGATTAGCTAATCCTTAAATCTCTTAGATAATAGGAGTATAATATTTAAGCCTAGCTACTAAAATATAAAACTATTAAAAGCTAAATAGGACCTAGTTTAGGGTTCTATAGGGGGTCCCTCCCCCCTATATAAATAGCTTAGATCCTTATTAATATAATCCTAACACGAGTTCTAACAGGAACACTATGTGGGTTTAGTTAATGCTAAATAAGCTAGGGTTTGCTTTAAATACTAGTATATATATATAACCCACAGGCCTTTTAATATCCTAGGATATTAAAATGTTTAGGAAAGTGACTTTTTAATTCCTTAAAGCTGTCTGACGTAATATATATAACTAGTTTTATCAATAAATATAAAAGGAGAAGAAAACTGTTAATCTAGACCCTAAGATAGGACGCGCTATTTTTAGTATGTAAAGTGTGCCTATATAACTCCGGAAACGGTTTCTATAAGGGTGTTAAAACTTTACCTAAATCGATTTTTATATAATTTTAGTATATAGAACGGTCTCTTCCCCCAGAAAATCATTTTTATAGAACTTTGGCTATAACTAAAACGTGGAATAAATAAGATCTTTAGTGTGGAGGTTATTAAAAAATATATTCTCCTAATATACGCTTAACTACTTATATATCCTTTTTATCTAACATTCTCGTAGGATAAGATAATATCTATTAATTATAAAAAGAGCAGAGTAAATTCTTTAATATAAGTGTCTAAGCATTATTATAAAGCTTTAAATATTTACTAAGTTAATTAATAACAGCGTTGCTAAAACTATTAGCACTAACAGCTCTATTATCGCCCTTTTAAATAATACTATAAATACCTCTAAGTTTTCTTATAGGAACATTATATTAGTTAAAGGTTAAGTAGGAAAAAGTATAGTCCTAATTATATTAAAGAATAATAAGCTAGAAGATAGTATCGCTTAAGTAGATTATATTATTCGTAATAATCTTTAAGTCGCGAGTGGTAATAGCATTTAGATATATCTATATCTGGATATTAAACCGGTAGGTATTTCTATCGATTTAATAATAATACTAACTATATTTAGGCTAAGCGTATTGCTGTTCGTCCTATTTAAAGCAGTATTACTAATTTACTATTTAATAACTTTCTTATTTTCTACTTTTAGGGGGCATACCGGCCAGTATACTAAGGTAATAACTTTATAGCTTATAACGGCATAGAGCAAGTTGAATTTGAGGTTATTAAGGTAGACCCTTTAGAATTTGGCATTATTACATAGGATATAGTTATTTACAATAGTGAGCCGATCTGACGCAAAAGTAGCCTATTAACTTTATTCACGTATAAGCCAATAAAGGTCCTATTTAGTCTTAGCCTAAAGCTTTTGCTTAACAATAAATATAAAAACACAATATATAAAAACATAATTTAGTAGAAAGAATGCCTTTGTAGTACGGGTGAGTGCATAGGCGTGTGCGAGCTGGATACTTTAAACTGGAGTTAGAAACTCTTTATTATATAGATTGGGCTATAATATAGACTTCCATATTATCTACGTGACTTAATATTAAATTAATAAAGAAACTTAACGGACGAGTATTTTGGTATATAAAGTTCGCTGCTGTACTAGCATTATAACTAGGAGTTAAGCAGAAGATAGATATAATACATTAGTAACGTCCCTCCCTAAGGGGCGAAAAACCCCCCACGCTGAAATAAATTTATTATTTAGGCACCTTAAGTCTTTACCTTGTAAGTCTATAAAGTTATAATTAATATATTATTATTCTTTAGATATTTCTCCTTCCGACACCAATCTATAGCGAGAAAAATACAACAGTCTTAGTTATGCTGTTAATTATTCCGTTTACAGCATCTAGAACTATATCAGCTTTGTACCCCTACTCTACTATAACTATCTACGTATTGTTAGATTTTGGAGCCTTAAGACAATAATTCTATTAAGAAAAAAGAATACCTCTAAGATTTGAAGACGCTTAGCTCTTAAAAAGTATGCACTTTTAAGTTTCTCTATGCGGAGGTATGCTCTGCAGCTTGGCGTGTAGATTTAGCGCGCTTATATAGTGATATATTGTATATCTAGCTAGTTATATTATACTCTACACTATGCTAAAATAATGTAAAGTGTGGCGCTCTTCTAGAAGCTTCCTTCCTTAAGTGGTTATGTGCTGGCTATTTTTAGAAGTTAAGTGTATGGGGTTATTGTTAGCCTTTTACTTATTTCTTTCCTATTACTATAATTGCTAATATAGACCGAGCTAGCCAGGTGCTAGTAAAAGGCCTTCCTATAGATGTGCCTAGAATATATACTGCCCTATTAAAATAGGGCGATATTCCTCTCTCTACCCTCTACTATTGTAGTTACGGATAACGCTTAAGAGAGGAATAGGCCTAAAGCCAGCAATACCTTACCTAAGAGGTGTGACGGCGCTGGAGCGCGTCACCTAGTCAGGGGTTCGCTTAGGACTTGGCATATGTATATAGACGTCGCCTCACCACCTTCTCTTGCTCCTTAGCTTAATATCTTCATAATACAGCATTCGTTCGCTTGATCTTGCAAGCATTCGTTTAAGTCTCTGTTGAGACATTTGTTCGATGGTTCGAGCCGTTACTAGAGGAGGAGAAAGCTATTATTAAGTTTTTATTACTAATATTTAATTTTAGGCAACTTATACGAATTAAGTTTATACCTTCGCTAGCTTTTAGTGTCGGCTGCTAGTGGTTTATAAATAAACCAATTAAGCCTCTAGGTAAGAACTGGCCTTAGGTCTTTAAGAAACGCTATTCTAAACTTAATGCGAGAAGAGTCAGGGCAATTAACTAAAAACATTATAGGAATAATATATATAATAAGATTAAAGAGTGGTTTAAGGTAATTAGAAAGGTACTATAGAATCTGGCTATTTTACTAGAAAATATTTATAATATAGATAAGACCGGAGTTATACTAAGTATGCTCAGCTCCGTTAAAGTTTTTATAGGTAAGGACGATCTATAAGACTATAGAGGCGCGGGTGTTAAGCGGACAATAGTAACTGCTATTAAGTGCATTAGCGCTAATAGTAGGTTGTGTTACGGCTCGTATAAATGCCTCTGAACCGAAGCTTATAGAATGCTGTATTACGAAGATACTAAGCTAAGGAGCAGAAGAAGGTCAAGGAAAGGACATGTCTATATACAGGCGCCAAGTCTCCAAGCGAGCCCCTAACTAGGGTCTGTAACGGTGCCGTAACATCACCCCCTCCTTTAAGAAAGCCTGCCCTCAGGCTTTATCCCCTTATAGAAAAGAAAGAGAAAGAAAAGAAAAAGAAAAAAAAATCTAGTATTTGGCGCTCAATCGCGATGCTGGTTAACATAGGACTTACAGCAGTCCTATAGCTCCTACTACTGCGGGGGTATATCGCTATACCTTGTTATACTTAGGGCAGGCAGCCATCCTACAGCTCCTGCTACTGCGGGAGGTATATCGCTAGGAGCCCTCCGTTAGTTGTCGTTCCTCCTTCTAAGACTTCCTAGAACTCCGGTACCTCCTAGCTCTCTACCCCCTCCTTTAATATGGCGCGCCCCGAGCTATAAAAAAAAGAAAACCCCCCTACTCCCCCTCTTATAAAAAGGCAGGCGAAAATAAGGGTGGGAGGGTTAGGGAAATGTAGCTCGCATATATATCGGCACGAGATCTTATCTATTCCGCAGGCGTATTAGCGCAGTAACTTATCTAGTTCTAGCAGTATAATGCTAGCGACAAGGTGTATTCTAAGGAGCAGAGCTACCTTATATACAGTTACTACTACAGGCAGAGCAGTATAAGTCGGTTATAGTGCTGCAGGCAGAGCAGCAGGTGTTGGTTGGCTACAGTAACGTAGCAAGGTATTATATTTAGCTGCAGGTAGAGCAGTAAAGGTCAATTAGCTGCAGGCAGAGCAGCAGAGGTCTAATAGTAGTACGGTACTAGCGACGGGGTCATATTCGCAGGCATATTGGCACAAAGTCTTATTAATAGGTTATAGTTCCATAGGCATATCAGCGCGGAGCTTATTAATTTAGGTAGCAGTACGGTGCTAGCGACGGGGTTGCCTTCTAGAGAGCTATGCTCTATCTGGCTGGGTATACCTAAGAAGCAATGCTCTACCTTATATACAGTTATTACTGCAGGCGAAGCAGTAGAAGTTAGTTATAGTGCTATAGGCAGAGCAGCGATGGTCTGATCGTTTAGCTGCAGGCGGAGCAGCAGGTGTTAGTTGGCTGCAGGCAAAGCAGCGAGGGTTAGTCAGCCGCAGGCAGAGCAGCAGGCGTCTATTATAATAGCAGGCGTATCGGCGCTATCATTCGGTCGGTAGATCATAGGCATAACGGCACAATCAGTTATCTATTTGGGGTAGCAGTATGGTGCAAGCGGCAGGGTTATATAAGGGGCAAAGCTCCACCTTATATACAGTTGTTACTACAAGCAGGGCAGTAGAAGTCGGTAGTGGTGCTATAGGCAGAGCAGCGATGGTCAAATCGGGATCAGCTGCAGGCAGAGCAGCAAGGGTCGATCGTGATAGCAGTACGGTGCAAGCGTTAGGTAGTGACAGTAGTCGAACGTTCGAAGCTCGATCTATTAGTTGGCTAGTAAATTGCAGGCGTATCGGCACGATCGGTCTGTTGGTTAGGCTATAGGCGTAGTAGCACAGTCGTTGTTAGGTTAGCGTAGGGCATACAGCCATCCTGCTGCTGTGAGAGGTGTATATCGCTAGAAGTCCTTCGTGGTTGTCGTTCCTTCTCTTAGAACTTAGTACCTCCTAGCTCTCTGCCCCCTCCTTTAATATGGCGCGCCCCGAGCCATAAAAAAAGAAATATAGCTCGCATGCGTATCGGCACGAGCTCTTGTCTGTTCGGTAGCAGTACGGTGCTAGCGTCTGATAATAGATAGCAGGCGTATCGGCGCTATTATTGGTCGATTAATCGCAGGCATAACGGCACAATTAGTTAATCGGTTTGTATTTGAATCGCGTTTAAATCGCATTCGGATTACAGGCATAACGGCGCGATTATTATCCAGTTCGTCTAAATCGATTTCGTTATCGAAGCTTACACAGCTTAGTATTAACCTCGTTGTCGAAGTGTACAAATGCCTGAGGTAAGCTTGTATAACTCAGTATTAACCGTAGTCGTTCCCCAGTATGCGTAGCTTAGTGTCAGTCGAAAAGGATTATTGTAGGTTGAGAAGAAAACAATCGAATCAGTAAGGGAGCAGTCGATCGTTGATGAACTCATACGGTCGTTGTCAAAGTCGTAGTTCGTGTCGCAGGCATATCGGCACGACGGTCGGTCGGGTTCGCATTTGAATCGCGTTCGGGTCGCGTTCGGATCGCATTCGGATCGCATTCGGATCGCAGGCGTAACGGCACAATCCGTCTGTCGGTTTCTCAAGGTCTACCGTCGATTGGTAGGTAGTTTGAGACGTTATCGATTATTCAATCAATTGATATGCTATCGTACTACTAGCCATAGTTAATTCATTGGTTTAAGGTATACTGTTAATTGTAGCACATTTAACCAGTTATTATACGAGTAGGGTATTAAGGGAGACGCGCCGATAGGTTAATTCTCGTTAAGGTATTAATTAGTCGAAGTATACTGTCGATTATAGTATATTCAATAATTTAACAGGAATCAATTAGGGTATCAGTATATGGTCTGTCAATATTCTCGTGCAGTGTAAGAGATGGATGGATCGAGATTGGATCGGTATCCATCAATCCACTAATCCACGCCTAATCCATTAGTGGCGTGGATATGGATCTAGATCCAATAGTTATCCATTTATGGCGTTATTAAGGCAACGCCGTAATGTATTAATTACTATACTAACCATTAGATGGCGTAAAAGGGGTAAGCTGGTAAGATAGTAGCAAAAATAATAAAGTCTCTTACCTCTTATTCTTATTATTACCATTAACTATGCCTCTAAAGCTAAGAAAGAAGAAGGCTGTTGCTAAACCACCTTTACTACCTCTACCACCACTACCTCCCTTAAACGTACCTCCACACCTCTAGCCACAAGATGGCCCTACCTAGCAGCCTTACCGCTATACTACCTAGTCTCCTAACTTATCAGACATAGTAGTAAGGCCAGAAGATTAAGTCTCTAATATAACTAAGCCTAATTAATCTATTATAATTTAAACAACGCTAACGCCTAATCCCGATATACCTAAAATCTTAACTCTTATAACAGCTCTAACGTCTAATACGTTTAGCGCTAATTAGTCTGCTAAAGCGCGCGCTAGCGAGGCTCCTCCTAAAGATAAGAGTTAGTTTAATTAGTCTTGGGTTAACTAGAACAGATTACTTAGCTATATTATCCTAATCTCTAAAGGTAACGGTAAGCTCTCCTTTCTAATCTGGCGGCTAGGCGTACTAATAAAGAACTATAAGACTAGCGACCGGTGGTAGCTTTATAAGGAGTATTATTGCAAGTATAGTATTAAGGCCTACTCCTAGAATACCTATAAAGGAAGCTTTAATATTATAAAGTATATTCGAGTGGTCTATAGTTATACATTTAATAAAAAGGGTAAGGAGGTGCCGTACGCGTTAAAGTTAATCTCTATACTTAAAGGTCTCGATATAAATAATCCCTAGGAGCAGCAGGTTCTTAATAAGTTAGCGCGTGCGTTTAATAAGAAGACGTTTAGGCGACTTCTTCTTTAATAGATTATTTATAATAACGTGTTTTTTAGGCAAGTTAATAGGCCGGTTTTTCGCGAGTTTATTAAATATCTATCGCCTTAAGCAGTAGAATGTATGCCTAGTAGATAGTTAGTCAGATCTTAGATTATTAAGGGCTATACTTACTATAAGGCGGCAGTAAAGAGAGAGCTATAACGCGCAGTTAGTAAGATCTATTTATCTTTTAACCTATAAACATCGGGCAACCTTCTTTTACTTAATAGTGTTATTGCCTACTTTCTTAATAAAGATTTTAAGCCTTAAGTAACTCTTTTTGCTATTCTAAAGCAGACTGGCTCGTATACTAGCGTTAATATCGCAAAAGGCATAATTGCCGTAATTAAAGACTTTGGCATTAAGAATAAGCAGATTAGGTATTTTATACTAGATAACGCGACTAATAATAATATGGCAATAACGGCCATTATAAAGGAGTTTAACTTTAATCTAATTAAGCGCCGGCTACGTTATTTAGGCTATATTATTAATATTATTGCCTACTACCTCTTATACGGCTATAACCCAGATTTATTTAAAGCGGAGGATGTGGTACTTAAAGATATAAAAGCGTAGTTATAAACGTAGAGGAAGTGAGGACTAGTTAGTAAAGCTTATAACTTAATTATATGGGTATATACGAGCCCTTAGAGAAGATATTAGTGGTATAAAAGTAAGTAGTTCTAAAAGTACGAATTAGTTAATAGTGCTAATAAATTATTAGGCTAGAAGACGTATCTTTAAAGCATCCTCCTAAAGGATTAATAGGACATAATAATAACCCAAGACCTCTCCCGATCTAACGTTACCCGCTAAAATAGTACTTATAAGGAATTCTGTACACTAAATTAGCTTCGCGCGCCATTTAAAGACTTTATATAGTTAGAGCAGTAACGTATAAGATAACTAAAAGAGAGGCCAGAATTTACTTAGCTAGAAGACTAGGATAACGCTTAGAATATAATCTTTAAAGATATACTTACTATGAATAATTAGGAGGTTCTAATATAGTACAAAAATTTACTTAAACTATGCTGGGTTATAACTATAGACCTATAAGGCTAACTAGGCGATGGCAAGTTATATAGGCTAGTTAATATTTAGTAGGATATTGAATGTATTACTAAAGAACTTACCTCTGTATATAAACGCTTTAAATCTACACCGCCCTTGTTAATTAAAGGAGAATGGCATTTTGCTATATAAATTAAGTTCGTACTTAATAAGGCTTAACGGTACTATATAAAGATTAATAAGTTAGTAGCCTATATCGCCGCAGTCGTTCTCCATCCTAGATATAATTGGCAGTATATAAAAGCTTAGTGGGAGCATAAGAAGACTTAAATTACGTCTACCCGTAAATTAGTTAAATATCTATAGCTTATAGACTATAAGCAACAGCCTATCTTAAAAGCTCTATCCCTAGAGAAGAAGAAGCCTAGGCGTAAGCTTAATATTATAGAGGCCTATAGGATGAAAGGTCTTCAAAAAAGCGGCTATTAACGTCGTTCTGCTGCCGTGTAGGATAAATATAATCGCTATTGTATACAGAATTAAGTTAAAGATTGTGAGACCCTAATTAAGTAGTAGAGAACTATCGGCCGCGAACAGTACCCGCACCTTGCTTAAATGGCTATTAATCTCCTATTAATTCTAGCTATAAGCGATAAGCTAGAACGTATCTTTAGCCGTCTTAGCTAGATGGTTATAAAACGCCGTAACTACCTTAAGTAGAGTACGATCTAGGTAACTTTATATCTTTACTCCTGGGATAAGAATAAGATTATTAATTTAAGACTTAATATAACTCCACTTAAGCCTATAAAGTTAACTTCTCTAAAGTTAATTAGGTCTAAGAGGCAGAGGTTATTAATTTAAGTAATCCTCGCGAGTGCCGCCAAGGCGCTAGTGGTAAGTAAGCTAATAGCAATTTTCTATACCGGGTATGGAAAATCCTAATTGGTTAGTAGAAGCTAGGGTCCGCAGGTTATAGTAGAACTTAGTAGACAGTTACGGTTTCACTTAGTAGATAGTTACGGTGGAATTTGGTAGACAGTTACGGTGGAATTTAATAGACAGTTGCGGCGGAACTTGGTGGATAGTTGCGGTGGAAATCGGTAGACAGTTGCGGTAGAACTCAGTGGATAGTTGCGGTGGGACTTAGTAGACAGTTATGGTGGAACTTAGTGGACAGTAGAACTTAATGGACAGTTATAGTGGAACTCAGTGGACAGCTGCGGTAAAGCTTAGCAAATAGCTATAGTTATATAACTTAAAGATTATAATAAAAACCACACTAGGCCATTATATAATGTAAGTAGCAAAAATCGCCAGAATTAGCTTAATATACGGCAAAATTAAAGCCTAGGCCCTAGGCAACCTATTAAGAATAGATAAAGTTTGGATCTCGATCCAGATCCGATAGATTTAATGGATTTGGATTTAGATCTAGATCCAATCCATTCATCTCTTACACTGTTCTCGTGATTCTTAGAATAGGTCGTCGTAATATAGTAGACGTGTTTAAGTACTATTAAGATATTCGAAGGTACGCTATAGAGTCGACAGGCGTATTTAAATACTTATATTCAATCGAGGATATCGTTCTAAGTAGTAGGTATCTAGGATCAATTAAGGACTTATAGGAATGCCGTTGTGATTTAGCATATCAAATCGTTGTTAGAGAGGTATTAAAAGAGGTATTAAGAAGGTACAAGTCGATATTTCAATTCTGGTTAAAGGGTCGAAGGTATTAAAGAAAAAGTGCGCTTCGATATTCAAGTATAGTCATACGAGGGTAAGCTGTCATATAGCGTTCGACTTAATGAGATGCTATTAGAGAGCAGATTCACATATTATCGTTCAAAGAGGGCTGCCGTTGAGTAGTAGGCAGTTTAAGGGTAGTTAACGAATAGTATCAAGAGCGTACGTATTGATAGCGTACGTGTCGATATTTCAATTCTTGTTACAACTAGCAAGACATGCTTTTATAACGGTAGGCTGTCTCATTCGTAGAAGGTCGTACGGATAGCTATTAAGAGAAACGCGTCGATAGTTTATAAGAGGTCGTAGAGATAAATAGGCTCATCTGTAGGGCTATTAAAGAGTGCCATAAATCGAAATAATTCTCCTAATCTGTTCTCCTAATCAAGAGTGCCATGAATTACTTAAATTCTCCCCTAGGTTCCTAGTACCCCTATACGTAGGATTGTAATGCTTTATAGATGTATTCAACCGTAAGATTAAGGGACTGTCTAGGTTGATAGTAAGGTTCAGGTCGATCAGGTACGGTGGTTGTTAATAAGAACTCGACGTGTGTCTATAAGGCGTTTATAGATAAGTCGGAGAGTCATATCGCAGGCATATCGGCGCGACAGGTTATCGGGTTTGCTTTCGAATCCCATTCGGGCCGCATTTGAATCGTAGGCGTGTCGCAGGCGTATCGGCGCGATCGTTCGGTTAGTGGGACTGTAGGCGTATCGGCACAGCCGTGGTCTAGTTTGTGGTGTCGCAGGTATATCGGCACAACAGGTTATCGGGTTTGGGGTTTAGGGTGGCAGTATAGTGCCAGCAAGTCCTTCCTAATCGATTTCGTCTCTCCTTGTACGGCTTAGTATTAATTGGGGTAGTTATTATAGCAGTAGTAGCTAGAGAACAACGGGTGGGATTCGTTCTAAAGGACTTCGCGGATAATATGTACCTACCGCCCAATGGCATGGCTCGGGTTATAAGTTAGCTTATCTTGGCCGTCGGCCCGAACCTAATGCATACTAGAGGACTTCGCGGATAACATATACTTACCGCCTAATAGCACGGCGCGGGTTATGTTTTAGCTTATCTTAGCTAACACCATAGGATTAGTTCCAGGCTTAGTAATAGGATTACTTTTTATTTCTTATAGCCCTAGGCTAAGTCTTAACTAGGGTCGTCTCTGTAGCTTATACAACTCCGTATTAGTCGAAAAGGTTAGAGGGGTAAGATATTATTACCTTTTTAGGCAGTCGTCTTTATCTATAGGAGACCTTCTAGCTGCTTAAATACCGGCTCCTAGTATCAATAATAGCGACTTAACGCGTCGATAATGCGCAGCTAGGGGTGTTTAACGCGTGTCCCCTTAGAACACGCGGAATAGGGGTAGGAGATTATCTAGGCCTTCCCAGGCGAGGTAAAGAGGGAGCTTCAAAACAAATAAAGTCCCCCCTAGGTAGGTAAACTTAGTATAATGTTACGGCTTGTATAAATGCCTCTGAACCGAAGCTTATAGAATGCTATATTATAAAGATACTAAGCTAAGGAGCAGAAGAAGGTTAAGGAAAGGATATATCTATATATAGGCGCCAAGTCTCCAAGCGAGCCCCTAACTAGGGTCTGTAACGGTGCCGTGATAGGTTACTACCACCTCTTATAATCTGGCCAGCTTTAACCTACTAAAGTAACTGGACCACGTACCTAACCCTAGGATGGTATTACGCGCATTCTAAGAACGGATATAATGACTCTAAGATTAGCTTAAAGTGGCTTAAGCGTATATTTAATCCCTAAACTAAAGAATGGGCTAACTAGAAACTATAAGTACTAATTTATAATAGGTTTAGGATATACAAGACGCTTAAGATCCTAGAGTATTGCTTTGAAAATAACATTATCCTATATCGTTTCCCCTTTTATACCTCCTATAAGCTCCAGCCCTATAATGTTAGAGTCTTCGCGCCCTTAAAGACAGCCTATCGCGACTAGGTTAAATAACTAAATTAAGGAGGCGTAGATATAGTTGGTAAGGAGTATTTTACCTCTCTATATAGACCTATAAGGGAAAGGGCGTTAATAAAGAGGAATATTATAGCCGGGTAGGCTGTAACTGGTTTGTTTCTGTTTAACCTAAAAAGAGTACTAAGAGATATACTAAAGCCCCTAGCTAAACTTACCGTTCCGAAAGCTAATAAGGTAGAATCTTATCCGTAAGACTAAATACTATATATACCTATAATGTTTGTAACGCTAGTAATAATAAAGGCTCTTACGTTATTGTATAATCTGATTAAATAGGATACTTATACGCTTAATATAATAAGCAAATAGTGTCTATAGAGGCACGTATAGAAACTTATAAGTGCCGCCTAAATATCCTTTGCCAAATGAGCCCTCCTTTAGGATTAAAATTAATTTTTGTTTAAGATAAACAATGAAGTTAAAGTTCGCTAATTGACCAGATTAGTGGTCTTAGGGAAGGCGAAGGTAATAAGCTATAAGGACCTTAAGGAGGTATAAGTAAAACGTGCTATAAAAGAGAAAGCTACTATAGGTAAGGGTAAAAGAAAACGTGGTTATAAGCGCAAGAGTCCTATGTTAGAGGTGGGTTCGCTAGAGCTAAAGGCTAAAGTGGCGCGGATAAGTAAAGTGCTAGAGTTAATAAAGGCCCTAGTAGCGCTATAGAGGGCCCTAGTGGCGCGGATATATTAGGATAGTGTTATTAAAGTAATATTAAGCTAGCTATTTTTTAAAGTCCTCTACTTAATAATCTGTAAAAGGCTAGGAGTTCCTATCTTTTTAAAAGCTTATAGTCTTTTATTAGATTTTTTAATTGCTACTAATAAGCCTCTACCCTAGGTAATATCTTTATTAACCGCTGTAGGTATTAGAGATCTGTTAGGCGATAGAGGCAAAAAGTAAAGTTTTAGACGCTTTACTTTATGCATAATAAGAGTAATATAATGACTTAGCCTGTGTTTTAAGGTCGGCATTTTTTATAGCTTATTTCTTTACTAGTAATAGGAGTTTTAACGTAGTAAACTGCCAGAGCCGTTTTCGGCTCTGTTCTTATTTTAGTATATTATTAATAGGTAAATAGGTGCCAGTTTGGCGTATAAGATAGCTCTATAAGCTAGTGGCGGTCTAGGTAGGCGTAAGACGGCTATGGCAGCTATATTCCTTAGGTCGTGGCCGTAAGCGGGTGTAGGCATTTAGACTTAGAGATAGACTTAGCTATCTATTTAGAAGCGCCTCGAAATAATATAGATGGAGGAACTTAAGAAAATAGTAGTCGATACGGGAAAACTAATATAGTTACTTATGCCACTATAGCAAAAATATAGAATAACTGGTAGCTCCTTTATAATGCTTATTTGCCTACGTTTACGTCTATATAGGTGGAATAACATCTATTAACTTCTAGAGATTAAACTTAAAATCTATAGTAGGGAAACACTTATCACAGCAGTTATTAATATAGACGATAATTTCTCTATTACCCCTATCCTTCTAGGCTGTAGTAAGCCTAGAAAGAAAATTAATAAGGATATTTTAGTTATAGGCGTAAATGAAAATTATAAGATTATAGAGATCGTTAAACCCAATTATTGTTATATTATTTAATACTATTAGCAAACAATTTCCAAAAGCAGTCTATTTAAATTACTTTATATACAGTTTGTTGTCTTTAATATTTCTATAAATTAGTATTTAGCGCGAATTTTATTCCGGTCTTAGAAGAAAAAGGTTAAGTGTTTACTACCCGTTTAGATTAATACGTATCTTATTTTTAAGGTAGTAAATCCTACTCGCTTTATTATATATCTGCTAATTAGTAAGGAAAGGACTTATAAGCTCCTAGTCTAGTAGGATACCTATAGGTTTAAGTTGGATTATTATATATTTATAGATTCGGTTACAAAGCTCTTATAGTAAGTAGAATAAGCAAAACACTTTATTCTGACTTAGATTGTGCTGTATAAGAGCTAAGCTCTTATACTAGTGCGGCGATAAGAAACTGTCTATAATGCGCTTTCTCTTTAATAGTACTAATCTTAATAGTGATTTAATAGTGATGGATTAAAGAGCGAGAACCACCTTGCGGACCGTTAGATTTAAAAATACAGCGAAAAATAAAGAATCTTTACCCTTTATGGTGCCTTTAAGGATAATAGGAGTTAAGCGCTTTGAGAGGGGCGAGTGAAGGAAGCGTAAATACGCAGCCCTCTGCTCTTTTAAGGTACTAGGACCGCTGCTGCCTTCTTACTATATAGTAAAAGCCTTAAAGAGGGTCTGAGCGCTTTTAGTCGCGTTTTTTAGTAAGTAGTACGCTCTACTATATAAACAATAATAATAACTTTAAAGTAATAAGTTAGGAAGAGAGGATAACGTTTTAATAAAGCGGATGCTACTTTAGGATGTGTTAAGCGGTTATTAGTATTATTTGCTAACTACTTTGGAGTTAAATCTTTATATTCTAAGCGTCTGTATAGCTATAAGCCTAACAGCCATAAGCTTAGCTTACTAACTAGATAATATAAGTAAATTACACGGTGATAATTATATAGGATATGTGGCGTTGTTTTGCACTAGCCGGGATCGGTAATTGCTTTAATTGGAAGTACTAACGCGCGTAGTAACCTTACATAAATTTGCGCGCTATAGTAGGTATAAGGCTAATGATGACTTTCTAGCATTGTAGTAAAGCTCTAAGGCTTAGATAAGACCGTTTATAAGTATTATAGAGTGGTAAGAGCTTAACGGTAGTGCTGTAGGGAAGGAACTCTGTTATGCTATAAAAGGAGGCTCTCTGCGAATTAGGCGTAAAGGCGATAATGCGAATATAATTTATAGGTGGAAGGGGTCCTAAATGTTTAAAAGTAGCTATAGCATATGACTTATATAGAACTATAGTAAATATTAATATATACGCAGAGTTTAAGTTGCTTAAAGTCAAAGTACCCCTTATATTTTTTGGTATGGTGGGTTTTTCGCGACCTAGGGACGGACGTTACTCTCTATATCTTATTATCTTTTCTAAATAAAAGTTTTATAAGCTTATACTTTTAGTTTAATATATTCTAGCCCGTTCTACTAAGATTTACATCGGGAAAATATGGTACCCTTTTAATGGCCTCAATGGCTGGTGGTTGACGCAATTAGCGCGCAGTTGAGGTCATTTGGCAACTCAACCGACTAGCCTATGTCATGTTTTTTTGACACGCAGCCTGCGCGCAGCCTGCGCGCAACCTGCCAGCAATCTGCGTATTTGGCAACCATAATTATATTTACCTCTTTTATACTAATAGCATATTTTAAATAAATAAAAGCTATTTTAAAGCTATTTATAAGGCTAGCAAAATAAATATTATTTTAGATAATTTAATATAATATAGCGATAGTTCTCTTCTACCTATCTACCTATTAACTTACCTACCTACCTATCTACCTACCTATCTGCATTGCCTACCTATCTACATTACCTACCTATCTATATTGCCTACCTATCTGCATTGCCTACCTGTCTATATTGCCTACCTGTTTGCATTGCCTACCTATCTACATTGCCTACCTGTCTGCATTGCCTACCTGTCTGCATCGCCTACCTATTTGCATCTGCCTACCTGTCTATATCTGCCTACCCGTTAGCATCTGCCTACCTGTCTGCATCTGCTTACCTGTCTGCATCTGCTTACCTGTCTGTATCTGCCTACCTGTCTATATTTGCCTACCCGTCAGCATCCCTGTTTGTGCCTACCTGTCTATGCTACCTTAATTCGATTAATTGATCGAATCGTTTATAGTGTTCGCTGGCTAGTCGTTGTCGTCTGGCTCTGGCGACAGTCGTCTGGTTCTAGCGATGGTCGTCTGACTTTGGAGACGGTCGTCTGGTTCTGGCGACGGTCGTCTGGTTCTAGCGACAGTTGTCTGGCTCTGGCGATAGTTGTCTGGTTCTGGCGACGGTTGTCTGGTTCTGGCGACAGTCATCTGGTTCTGGCGACGGTCGTCTGGTTCTGGCGACGGTCGTCTGGTTCTGGCGACGGTCGTCTAGTTCTGGCGACGGTCGTCTGGTTCTAGCGACAGTTGTCTGGCTCTGGCGATAGTCGTCTGGCTCTGACGACGGTCGTCTAGGTTCTGGCGACGGTCGGTCTAGCTTCTGGCGACGGTCGTCTGGTTTCTGGTAACGGTCGTCTGGTTCTGGTAACGGTCGTCTGGTTCTGGCGACGGTCGTCTGATTCTAGCGATAGTTATCCTTAGTTCTAGCAACGGTCCTCTGCTGGCTGCCGTTCTAGTGCCTCCCTAGGTAGGGAGGATGTAAGGAAGGAAGGAAGGGTAAAAAATAAGGCGGCTACATAGGTAGAGACACGGTGTAGACGTATCGGTGAATATAGCGGGGACCCGATGCAGAGCTTCGTGTAGAGCCTCCGTACGCAGAGCCTTCACGCAGAGCTTCGCGCAGAGCCTTGTGTAGAGCCTCTGTACGTAGAGCTTCGTATAGAGCTTCGTGTAGAGCTTCGTGTAGAGCCTCCGTATGCAGAGCTTCGCGCAGAGCCTCGTGCAGAGCTTTGTGTAGAGCCTCCGTACGCAGAGCTTCGCGCAGAGCCTCGTGCAGAGCTTCGTGCAGAGCTTCGTGCAGAGCCTCTATGCGCAGAGCTTCGTGCAGAGCCTCTGTACGCAGAGCTTCGTGTAGAGCCTCGTGTAGAGCCTTATGNGAAGCTTCGTGCAGAGCTTTGTGCAGAGCCTCTATGCGCAGAGCTTCGTGCAGAGCCTCTGTACGCAGAGCTTCGTGTAGAGCTTCGTGTAGAGCCTCGTGCAGAGCCTCGTGCAGAGCCTTTAAGTAATAAGACTATATAAGATTGTATAAGATTATATTAGATAATATATAATAGTTAAATATATAGCATACAACTTTACCTTAATTGTATGTTAAGAAATATATAGTTACCTTTTAAAGTTGCTAAGTAGGTTAACTGCGTATTATTTAACTTTTAAATATATTAAGTTAGTTAATTACATATTAATTGCGTATTAAGTTAATTAAATTACATATTAAGTTAGTTAATTACGTATTAAGTTGGTCGAATTACGTGTTAAGTTAGTTAATTGCGTATTAAGTTGGTTAAATTGCGTGTTAAGTTAGTTAATTGCGTGTTAAGTTGGTTAAATTACGTGTTAAGTTAGTTAAATGCGTATTAAGTTGGTTAATTACGTATCGAGTTAGTTAAATTGCATGTCAATTACGCGAAACACGAAAATCAAAGTCTACTTAAATCTCATCCTGCGAATATTTTCCCGATGTATTTTTTAGTTAATGACGCTCTACCTAATATAAAGTTGAAATATAAGCCAGACGCCTCTTTCTGGTACGGTGATGCCTATATACCCTAGGCGCACCCTTTATATAAATAAAGCTGCCTGTCTAACCTATTACGAATTAGTTTTAGCTAGCTGTAAATTGCATCCTTAATACTAGCGATAAATATTTTATGTATACCAGTCGGTATCCGAACAGTAAGTTAATAATTTCTTTTATTATAGTTATATCTATCTAATTTCCATTATTAGCTAGCCGCTCTATTATCCCTTAAGCCTATATACCGTATCTTGTCCTTTATATAACTAATAGCGACTTATCTCGCGTAAGCTGGTGCTCTATCTTATTATATTCCCCTAGCGTAAGCTAAAAGAGTGTCTATAGGTAATGCCTAAAGTGTCTTCCGGCTTTAATATGTTTAAAAAGTGTAATAACTTAGTAAGCTTTAGTAAAGGCTTTATTGTTTTATCTCGGTCCCAGACGATCAACCAATCATAAGCTGCTTACATAACAGATTAATCATCTTATGTTGTTGTCGTCTGGTACACGGTTCGGAAATTTGTTAGTCCCTCGCGCCAATTTGTATGTAATTCTCATACAAACTCGCGCGCCATACTAATTTTTTAGCCATCAATCAACAACGAACCAACGCCTTTATAAATAATCGGCTAACGTTACGTTCTAGAGCTTTGCAGGGCGACTCTAACGCCGCCAAAATTATTACAAACGGCCTGGTGGTTACCGCTACGTTTCGCCTAAAATATTGCCACCAAATTAACACCAAAACAGTAAACATTTAGCCAGAGCCACTAACTCTTAACATTTGACCTCCTATATTAATATTTATAGTAGATAAACACCTAAATAGCTAATGTATTGTATCTAGACTAACTCTAGGCCTTATTACCTGCTCTATTGCTCCTCCGCTGCCTGCACAAACGCCTACACAAAAGCCTGCACAAACGCCTGCACGAACGCCTGCACGAACGCCTATACAAAGCTCTATATAAAGCTCTGCACGAGGCTCTGCCTGAAGCTCTGGTCGAAGGTCTGGTCGAAGGTCTGATTGAAGGTCTGGTCGAGGGTCTGGTCGAGGGTCTGGTCGAGGGTCTGCTTGAAGCTCCGGTCGAAGCTCTGGTTGAAGCTCTGCTCGAGGGTCGAAGCTCTGGTCGAAGCTCTGGTCGAGGGTCTGNTCGAAGCTCTGGTCGAGGGTCTGCTCGAAGCTCTGGTCGAGGGTCTGGTTGAAGCTCTGGTCGAAGCTCCGGTTGAAGCTCTGGTCGAGGGTCTGCTCGAAGCTCCGGTCGAAGCTCTGGTCGAGGGTCTGCTCGAAGCTCTGCTCGAAGCTCTGGTCGAGGGTCTGGTCGAAGCTCTGGTCGAAGCTCTGGTCGAGGGTCGAAGCTCTGGTCGAGGGTCTGTCGAAGCTCTGGTCGGAGGTCTGGTCGAAGCTCTGGTCGAAGCCTCTGCACGAGCTCTGGTCGAAGCTCTACACGAAGCTCTACACGAAGCTCTGCACGAGGCTCTGCTCAAAGCTCTGCACAAGGCTCTGCTCGAAGCTCTGCACAAGGCTCTACTTGAAGCTCTGCTCAAAACCTTATATAGAGCTTTAAAGCTCTACTAACACACAGCACTAATATACTAGGAAGGTTCTATAATTAGCTATATAACCGCCTATATAATTATTATTATTAATTCTATTTATTACCCAATTTGGTCCCTTTTTAAGTCTATATAGGAAAAAGCCCTATAAGGGGAAAACCCTAAGTATTTCCTTTTAGCTAGTCCTACTCGTTCCATCTCTACCTAGCTAGTATATCTTTATATCTTCTAGCCTACCTTATATACTATACTTTCTAGGTATATTAGAAGATCTAAAGGGGGTAGTAAAAGGGTTTAGCAATTTGCTAGTAAGCCGCCTATAGCTAGGCGGGGGTATCTAGTCCTTAAGGGGCTAGAATAGGGCGTATTATTTAGTGTCCTCCTATTAGATCTTATATGCTATTTAAAACTACTAAAGAATTCCTTTACCTATAAGCCATTTTACTACTANCTATAAGCCNCTACTTATAAAGAGTATNTAAGTAATATTATTTATACCTATATTAGTAAGTAGCTAGTTCCTTACTAAGCGGTAACTNTANAATAGTAGTATATAGTATACTAATTAAATAGGCCACCCGTATATATATTAAGGTAAGATATTTAGAATATAGATATTAGCTATATATTTAGACTTAAGACCTTTATCTATAGTAGAAAGGCGGCTATAGATTTTACCTTTATTAGTCCTTTATATAGGGAGANAGTTAGTATTAACTATAGGGTATTCTATATAGCTGCGTTATATATTTTTACTACCTTCTTCTATTATTGCTTCTATTTAAGATCTGCCTATCTTATCTATATTAGTAACCCCCTATCCTCTATTACTATTATAGCGCTCTACTAGTATAGCGCTAGGTCTTTACTTAGTAAGTTAATAGTTCCTATATTCTTTATCTCTTTCTATTACTTATAGGTAGAGGGCTTCCTAACTAGTATATTTAGGCGTATCGCCCCTTTAAGGGGCTATTGCTTTATATATATATCTCGTTCCTTATATATATTTTAGTATATATTATATATTTTCTTCTACTAGGTAGTCTTATACTATAACTACTCTCTATATAGTAGTTAAGTTAATATATATCGACCTAGATCGGACTTTCCTTACTACTATTATACTACTATCTAACGACCTAGATCGTCTATACGAACTATATCTTAGTTATCTCTTAACTTATAACTAAATGTCTTATTAAATATCTTATTACCTATTTCTATTACCTATTTTAACTTACTTATCTAGACCTACCTAATATATATAAAGAGCTTCTAGAGCCCTCTTTAATAGACAGAGTTCTTATCCTTAATTAACTGTTTAATAATATATAAGTCTAAGTAGAACTAATGCTTTATATTCTAGTATAGCGCGTAGTATTCTTCTATAGGCCCTTATAGTTCTATATAGGTACTAGTTTTATAGCTTAGCTAGTAGCGCTAAAGAGCTTTTTATTAATACCTTGCTATTTAGTCTTAGGCCCTTAATTTAGGAGCTGTATAGTATTATTAACCTTATTACTACTATATATAGTAGGCGTATATATTTAAAAGAGGGTCCTTATATTAAGGTAGTTATTTATAATACTGCTAAAAGTACTACTCCTCTTTTATAAGTAGTCTATATAATATACTTNTTTTANTTTAACCTAGAGTCTANCTAAACCCCTAGGACCTTAAGGGTAGCTTCTAGTTTTTCTTTATAGCCTTAGATATTTACTATTAAGGCTAGGTTACTACTTACCCTCCTTTTCCTTATAAAGTAGATAAGCTAGTAATTATCTTAGACTATATACCTATACGGATAATACTTAATATCGCCACATTAGCATAATAAACCCGCTAAAGACATATTACTAAGAAATTTAACTTAAAAAAGTATACATAGAAAGTTACTAATAGGCTAGTAGCTATACCTTAGGTATTACTAGAGAATATCTAAAGGATTATAAGTAACTACTTAAAAAAATACTACCTAAAGGCCTAGCCTAGAAAATACGTCTACCGTAAATAGTCGCTAGAAATGGCCTAACTACTTATAGGCGTAAAAAGGGTAAGGTAATAGTATAGCGTAATTAATAAAGCCTACTACTAATAGAGCTATAAGGCCCTAAAGAATACGCCTAAGAAGATAATATAAAGAAGGATAGAAATAGCTAGCGCTAATTCCTAGAAGAAATTACCTTAGATTTTACTAAACTATATAATAAGGGACTCTAGCGTATATTAAAGTAAAGTAGGTAAGCTGCTAAAGAGACGCTAGGGGACTTTTACCTATTTATACTTTACTAGATAAAATAAAACTAGTATATAAATAATAACAAGGAAAATATTAAAATATTAGTAGAGGTTCTTTTTAGGCGCGGGCTAAACAGACCTATAGAATATTAGTAGCTAATTNTACCCCTTANNTATTAATATAAGTTATATAATATTAGTAAAAGAAATAAAGGACGCTATATAAAAGCTCCNTACTAGTAAAGCGTTAAGGCTAAATAAGACCCTAAATAAGGCAATTAAAGCTGTAGTAAAAGTAGTAGTAATATAATTTGCTAACGTCGTAACTACCTACCNTTAGAGAGGCGAACTACNTAAATACTTTAAAGTAATAACTATAGTCGTCTTATAAAAGGTATAAAAAAAGACTACTCTATTTTAGAAAGCTACTAACCNTAAAAAGGCTTTTAAAAAAGATAGTTATAAAATGTATATAAGAAGCGGCAGAAGCATAAAAGCTACTACCGTAGATATAAATAAGCGTAAGAAAGAAAATATTAACCCTTTTAGCTCTCTTTCTAATTACATCTAGTATTTAAGCGGTATAGTAAGCTTACCTAAGGTATATTATATCTATACTAAGTCTAGACCTAAGCGGAATATTTAATAATATATTATATAAGAGACTTTTATAAATCCTAAGAAATAAAGGCCTACTAAACTAGATAATTAACTTTATCTAAGCCTTTCTAATAGGGCGTACTATAAAAATTATAATTAAGGGCTATAAAAGCGAATTAATACTAATACCTATAGGTATTATATAGGGATTACCCCTATTTCTAATTCTAATTNTTTTCTTTATATNTAAACTACTAGAGATATATAATAATAGCTANNATAATAGCTATATAGAANTATAGGGGCCTATAAAAGGACACTATATACCGTAATAGAACGTAAAGTAGTACTACTACTACTAGACGTATATATAGAAGCAACTGCTATATAGAGGGCATCCATAGTATAAGGCCACCTAGTAAAGAAGAAGATATACTAAATAGTAGAGTTATTATATAGTTAATCATAGGGTATCCCACTGGCGTAGAAGTCTATTAGATATCGAAAAATCTGAAATTCGGATATTTCAAGGATATATTTTTGATGATTTCACGTGCTTCTGACATAATTGGTATAATAATTTGAATTATAAGTTGATCGCAGATTTTTTGTATATAATTTTTTGTTTATAATTGGATAGATATATTCGTAAATAGATCTTTGATCTTTGTATCTGAGCAATGTTTATTCATTCAAGATCTCTTTTATAAAATTATAGGCGATAGTGGGCAATATATAAGAAGATCTATAGATGGTTGTAATACCCGTATTCTAATCTAGATATTTAGGAATGGGAGTTGTAATCTTTTGTTAATTTAGCTCATTATACTCGTGAGACTTGGATCTCTAGTAGTAATCATCTTTGGCGTTGAATTTATAATAAATGTGATTAATAGATCAGGTATATCCCATTTTTCATGTAGGAAGATATATCTTATTTTATGATGAGTGATTAAATTGTGATATGGAATTCAAGTTGGGTCGATAGAATTATTTTATCCAGATGTACATGAATCTGGATATTGTGTTAGTAGAGCGCATGGATTTTATTATTTTCTTGTCATGATTTTATTTTGTAGATGTAAGAGTTTAGTTTTTTATGTCTTCAGTAATTTAGTACTGTGATAGACATTTTTTGTTGTATCATCTTAGTAAATATCGATATAGTTGAATGATCAGAGTGATGATTTTTATGATTGGTATGAATTGAATTTGCATACCAACTTCTATTTAGGGATATGATGATCTCCGCATATAATTGGATGAATTCAGAAGAGTGATTATGCTGACATATAACATATCTGATAGTCTAGGTGTCCATACCATTGATAAAGTATTATATTCTGGTATTTATATAATGCGTTCCTTGAAATTCATAATTGTCTAGACGAGTATTTAATCCATATTAGTTAATGAGTGGATAGGAATAATTCGATCTTTAACATTACGGTCTATTTATCTGCTGTATCCCTTTTGCCTGTTTAGCGTGAGGAAAACCACCTTACAACAAGTTGATGAGAATTAGTTTATGACGTCGATATTGAATTCCATGTTTAGGTTAATTTATTACCGGTAATTACACTGAACATAATATTGTCTTGAAGTGCTTTCTTGAATTGCAATAAGGCCCGATGCTCTCGTCACAAGGACATCCTTTATATTCATAATATTTATCAATTGGTTGCATTTTTATATGATCACCTCACCAACGGATATCTCAATTGAGATTGATATAAGATTCTTAATGATTATCTAATCTTTATAATGATCCATTTTCCTGATCTCCCAGGAATTATGATTGGCATGAGGAATACTTTAGGAGAACATACATTACATGGCAGAATATCGTATTCCATCCCGCACTCAAGGAGAGTAAGGAGAGCTAAGATTATACATCCGTATATACACTCGCGGAATTCAATTGATAAAGAACAAATAATTCAAGATTAACGAGATAGACCTGGCGTCCGGTACTTAATTTCGTTCGAGAAGGCGCAGATCAACTCGAGGTTCATCCAGCAGTTTTTTTGATATATTTCGCATCGCAATTGTGATTTTTTCCCCGGATAGGGGATATAGGAGAATAATCTAGAATATGCGATAGATTTTGATGATCTCCTGAAGAATTGGATATTTGATAATATGACAAAATATATCCGGGGGATGAATATTTATCATAAATTCATTATAATAAATAGGGCGGGATCATTTATCGATCAGAAAATGATAATATCATCAATATCTTCTCATAATATATCGCATGATTGATATATCCGATAAATGTGCATATCATATCATATCATAAATCCTATATCTATGAATGATCTATATGTAAATCGGGATTCTGGAGATAGATATTATCTTTCCGCCGATATTTAAGACGGAAATAGACAAGAAATATATCTCTTCTTTCAATTATAATTAAATATCCCACGAGGTGCATCAAGGAGAGATGCGAAATGGCGGAAGAAAATCGTAGCAAAATGAATTATAAGATGGATAGAACGCTATATATATTATCTAGAGGTGAATATGATCACCGGGGGATAGGAAATAATAATGATATCACGAGATGATCGCACCGCGATTCACAATATCATCGAGAATATAAAGGATAAGAGAAAGATGATGAATATCTATCTCCCGAAAATTGAATATTCGAATCCGCATTACGAAGAAATATCCCGGGAACGAGAATATATGC
>NW_027137587.1:1339165-1697885 GCF_001692895.1 Cenococcum geophilum 1.58
TAATAAATAAGATAAATAACGGGTAAATCAGGGGAAATATCCAGAATATAATCTGAATATGGTTGATCAATATCCTTTTTAGGGATTATTCCCCTTTTTGTGACGCATGTACCATGGGAAAATCTTATGTCGGAATACGGCGGGGCGGATGCTGTGAATAATCGTACCTAAGTGTCAAATATTATGGTGAATTGCGAAAATATGATATGAAAAATTCCTTAGAATCTCTAGATCCTTTATCTTGCTCCATATCATTCTGGCTGATATTCGGACGAATCGATCCATCCCCAAGCAAATGAGGGATTCATCGTGATTTTGATGGTCTTGGATATCGTTTCTCTGATGTTACCAAAGCAATAATCCGATTCCCACACATCCTTTTACATTTCATTTATTTTCAGGTTGTTGTATTATTCTAGTGTTGACCCATCTCACTTAACGTGGTTATCTAATTGAGAATAATATCTGAAGATTCTTAATGATATTTCCTTCTCTATGATATATCGCGGAGTTGTCTGATTCCTCAGTTGAATTGGATGAAGTGAGATGTTAGAATCCGTCTAGTTATTGGGATATTTCCTCCCATAGGTTAGAGGATATCTTTTTCATTGCCATAAATCTATTGATTCCTTTCCTTCTATGTGTCTGAAGTAGAGCAAATTATATTATGGTATATCTGCCTTGCTCCGTCATAATCGCCCATACGATCATGTACTTAGTTAGCAATATCTTAATTGAGCCTATGTCGGATCTGGCTCTGATTTCTATTGATTGATCGACGTTTTACAGCTGTTGTTGGTTCAATCATTTTGTTTTATCATGATTCATTCGCGTTGTATGTTTGTAGTGTGTTTGTCGTATTCGGTATATGGAATTTCTAAATTTTATAGAGATTCATGCCATTGCTTTGATATTCAGTAGGTCCTTCATTTTTCGGCAGTTTTATATATCATAGTTCTGATATTGTATCTCCAATCTTGATCCTTCGTTCAGAATAAATGTGCGGGTTGCAGCGACGAGCCGTGATAATGACCGTATAATAAGAATTCACTCTAATATGGCCAGAGGCACAAGACAATAAATTTCTCCCCAATGCAAATACAATACAATCGTTGGATAGAAGCGCTATTGGGCAAGAGAATGAGGCCTCATATTGTTTTCGCTTATAAATAAACAGGACATTGCAAGCGAGATGAAGATTATATTTATTGCGTTAAAATGAGAATTATCAATAGATCGAAGGGATTAATTAAACAGAATCCCAGAATATAAATTAGGATGATCAGACGCGCCGATCTACGCATTTTGATAATATTCCGGGAAACGATTCAATCCTTACAAGGATATTGCGCCTTATTTTCGGGAATACTACGAACTTAACGCCGCAAATGAATAAATGAAACAGAATTCTGTCCAAATATTCTTCCAAGCAAGATTCCTTCATCTTTAAATATTCTATTCCAGATTGTCCTTGATCCATTATTTTCTTGCTTAAAAGAGATTATCTCTTCCTTTATCTAGGTCCCCCATCAAAGTCATTGACGAGAAGAATCCAGGGGGAATCCACTGAATAAAAATCGCTAGGAAAAAATAATTATATGGATTGGATTAGAGAAGATTATAGGATAGTGGAAAGGATATCGCAAGAAATTTAAAGAAATTATCGAGGTATCCATCAGAAATCATATCGGATAGATGAATTGGAATATGGTATTTAAAACACAATTACAGGAATATTAATTGCTAGAAAATTTTGAATGAAAGGCCAAAAGAAAAACAGGAGATATGCACATGATGAAATATTGGGCCACGAATTGTAAGGGATAGTATGATCGAGACGTAACGCTACATGACATATGGCCCATCCTAGAAATAAAACTGACCATCCAAATTTGAATTTGTACTGATCATTTTAGAAAGATATATATAAAATTTTCAGGATCAGGATTGTATCAGGGTTAAAGAACGAATCAGCAATTGAAACTTTAAAAAGTATATCATGGTGTGAAATAGAGGGAGGAATTCTAGACCAGGGAATTCTAGAGAATCGTAATATCATGAAAAAGTAAGAGATGACATTGATGGATTCGACAGGAGATATTCCAGACATATTTCTCAAATAATTCTAGGAAATAAGAAAAAAATCGATATGATGAGCAAAAGAAACGAATGACACCACTGTTGCTACAGAATCGAAATATAGGTATAAACGGAATTTACCATTATACGGGATAAAGAAGAATTCCACAACGTAAACATATATTCTGATATGTTGATCATTTATATTAAATAAATAAATAATAATAATAATAGCTAGGATATAATAGTCCTAAAATATATAGATAATATAAGCTTAATTATATAGGGAAATATAGTAGTAGAAAACAATACTAGGCTAAACTAGGTATATAATAGGTATATTATATAGGCAAAACAATATAGCGCTAAATTCGTACTAAATAATTACTAGCTTATTTACTTTATAAGGGAAAAAAGGGTAAGTAGNNACCTAGCNTTAATAGTAAATATCTAGAGCTGCGAAGTAAAACTAGAAGCTACCCTTAAGGTTTTAGGGGTTTAGATAGACTCTAGGTTAAACTAAAACAAGTATATTATATAGGCGACTTATAGAGAAGTAGTAGTATTTTTAGTAGTATTATAAATTACTACTTTAATATAAGGACCCTNTTTTAAATATATACGNCTACTATATATAGTAGTAGTAAGGCTAATAATGCTATACGGCTCCTAAATCTAGGGCTTAGGACTAGGCGGTAAGGTACTAGTAAAAAGCTCCTTAGCGCTACTAGCTAAGCTATAAAACTAGTACCTATATAGAACTATAAGGGCCTATAAAAGAATATTACGCGCTATACTAGAACGCGAAGTAGTAGTTCTACTACTAGACTTATATAGTAACTTAACTACTATATAGAGAGTAGTTATAGTATAAGGCTACCTAGTANAAGAAAATATATACTAAATACTAAAATATATATAAGGAGCGATAGCCCCTTAAAGAGGTAATACGCCTAAATATACTAGCTAGGAAGCCTACTACTTATAAGTAGTAAAGAGAGAAAAGGAAATATAGAAACTATTAGCTTACTAGGCAAAGACCTAATACAATACTAGTAGAGCGCTATAATGGTAATAAAGGATAAAAGGTTACTAATATAGATAGAAATCTACTATACTAATTATAAGATAGGCAGATCTTAAATAGAAGCGATAATAGAAGAAGGTAGTAAAAATATAAGACGCAGCTATAAAGAACACCCTATAGTTAATACTAATAAAGATAAAATCTATAGTCGCCTTTCTACTATAGATAAAGGGTTTAGGCCTAAATATATAACTAATAAGCATCCATATTTTAAATACCTTACCTTAATATATATGGGTGGCCTATTTAGTTAGTACGCTATATATTACTATTCTATAGTTACCGCTTAGTAAGGGACTAGCTACTTACTAGTATAGGTATAAACAATATTACCTAAATACTCTNTATAAGTANAGGNNTATAGGTAGTAATAAGATAGCTTATAGGCTAANAAGTTCTTTAATAGTTCTAAATAGTATATAAGATCTAATAGAAGGATACTAAAGGGTACGCCCTTTTCTAGCCCCTTAAAGACTAAATACCCCTACCTAGTAGTAGGTAGTACGCTAGCGAATTACTAGATACTTCTACTACCCCCCCTAAATCTTCTAATATACCTAAAAAATATAGTATATAAGGCAGACCTAAAGATATAAAAATATATTAGTTTTATATATTCTACCTTTACTAAACTAATATATCTTTATATCTTTAGGTCTACCTTATATACTATACTTTTTAGGTATATTAGAAGATCTAGAGGGGGCAGTAGAAGTATCTGGTAATTTATTAGCGTACTACTTATAGCTAGGCAGCGGTATTTAGTCTCTAAGGGGCTAAAAGGGGTATATCCTTTAGTGTCCTCCTATTAAATCTTATATACTATTTAGAACTACTAAAAACTCCTTAGCCTATAAGCTATTTTAATACTACTTATAGGCCCCTACTTATAGAGAGTATAAGTAATATTATTTATACNTATACTNGTAAATAGCTANTACCTTAGTAAGTAGTAGCTATAGAAAAGTAGTATATAGTATACTAACTAAATAGGCTATCTATAAGTGTATTAAGGTATAATATTTAGAATATAAATACTTACTAGCTATATATTTAGGCTTAAAATCTCTATCTATAGTAGGAAAGCGGCTATAAATTTTACCTTTATTAGTCCTTTATATAGGAGGAGTATTAGTATTAACTATAGGGTATTCTATATAGCTACGTCTTATATTTTCACTACCTCCTTCTATTTAAGGTCTACCTATTTTATANTAAGTATNGTAGATCTCTATCTATACNAATAGCCTCTTATCCTCTATTACTATAGTAGTACTCTATTAATACNGCGCTAGGTCTCCGCCTAGTAAGCTAATAGTTTTTATATTTTCTTTTCTCTCTTTACTACCTATAGGTAGAGAGCTTCCTAGCTAGTATATTTAGGCGTATTGCCTCTTTAAGGGGCCTTCGATCCTTATATACGTCTTATTCCTTATATACGTTTTAGTATTTAGTATATATTTTCTTTTACTAGGTAGCCTTATACTATAACTATTCTCTATATAGTAGTTATATTAATATAAGTCTACTAGTAAAACTACTACTTTATATTCTAGTATGGCGCGTAGTGTTCTCTTATAAACCCTTATAGTTCTATATAGGTACTAGTTTTATAGCTTAGCTAATAGCGCTAAGGAACTTTTTATTAATACCTTACTACCTAGTCCTGGGCCCTAGATCTAGGAGCCGTATAGTATTATTAGCCTTACTATAAATAAATAAATAAATATCTATATAATTTTCTATATAAATATTTCTATAAATTTTATAATTAATTACTAGTATAAAAATATATATCTATACGCCTATATATTTATATAAAGCTCTATATAAAGCTCTATATAAGGCTCTATATAAGGCTCTATATAAGGCTCTATATAAAGTTCTATATAAGACTCTATATAAGGCTCTATATAAGGCTCTATATAAAGTTCTATATAAGACTCTATATAAAGCTCTATACAAGGCTCTATATAAAGCTCCGCTTAAAGCTCTACTTAAAGCTCTACTCGAAGCTCTGCTTAAAGCTCTGCTTAAAGCTCTTTAAAGCTCTACATAAGGCTCTGCTCAAAGCTCTGCACGAGGCTCTGCACGAAGCTCTGTATGAGGCTCTGCACGAAGCTCTGCACGGGGCTCTGCACGAAGCTCTGCTCGAAGTTCTGCTCGAAGCTCTGCAGGAAGCTCTGCAGAGGCTCTGCACGACGAAGCTCTGCACGAAGCTCTGCGCGAAGCTCTGCACGAAGCTCTGCGTACGGAGGCTCCTGCACGAAGCTCTGCGTACGGAGGCTCTGCATAAAGCTCTGCATGAAGCTCTGCACGAAGCTCTGCGTACGGAGGCTCTGCATAAAGCTCGCATGAAGCTCTGCACGAAGCTCTGCGTACGGAGGCTCTGCATAAAGCCTGCACAAAGCTCTGCACGAAGCTCTGCACGAAGCTCTGCAGAAGCTCTGCACGAAGCTCTACGCGGAGCTCTGCGCGTAGGGCTCTGCGTAAGCCTCTACTAAAGCTCTACATAAGGCTTTATTAAACTTGCGCGAGGCTCTACCTAAAGCTTACCCCTTCTATAAAGCAAATCTATACCTGCTAGTAGTCCTTAGTTATTATTTAAAGCTGGCTCGTCGGTTTGGGTACTCTGGCTACAGTAGGAAGAGGGCGGCGGTGTCGTGGGCTGCTACGACTTGGGGGCGTCGGGCGCGACAACGAGATAACGAATTAGAATCGGGCAAATCAGGCAACGTAGTCTTCTTCGCCAGGTTTGCTTTGGTAATTCTAGCTATTAGGAATAGCTTAGGGAGCTATAAGAGTTGAGATAATTTGGCTTAAAGTAGGTGTATATAGGCCTAAATACCCCGCGCGGGACTAATAAAAATCCGAACCGTGTACCAGACCTTCTAACGAAGGTCTTGCCAAAAGCGGCTAGCGTCTTGGCAAGGTAAGCCTTGGCAAGAAGGTCTGGGAACGAGACAATTATTGTTAGTTAGCGGAGGCGTTAAAGGCGTATCTACATCTATAACGCTTAAAGGTAGTGTAATATAATATTCTTTTAGAGAATTCTGCGACGTAGATATAGCCGTATGTTATATAATAAGTTAGGCCGTATTGTAAAGTTAGACTATAATTATTGCGAGCTTAGTCCGCGTTAAGATTTTTTGTGCGCTTTAGTTAACTTAGTAATAGGTAACCTTAGGCTACGGTAATATAATCCATATAAGAACACTAGCGTTTACTAAGAATATAACAACTCTAGTCTTAGGTGCGTTAAGGCAAAAGCTAGTTTTATAAGTAATTATATATTTAGAGTATACCTAGGCTTTATAGCTTTTGCTTATTGGTGCTCGGTTACTATTATAAATTCTACGCACCAGAAATAGAGCATTAGTTGTCTATAGTAAGGGGTCGGCTAAAGTAGTATAGTAAGTGATTTTGAGTTAACTAGTTACTATTTTTAGAAGGGCTTTATTCTGGCTCCCTTCTGCTTTATAAAATACGCTTCTATAGTTAGTATAGTAGGAAGTTAGTAGATTCTAGCTAAAGCCAATTTTGCCGCTAGCTATTTTGGGATACTTAAATTTTGGGGGGCCTATACATAAACAAAATAAAAAATTTAACCCTAAAATGGCTCTGCCTTAAAGAGCAAACCTTAAGCGTGCTAAGTAGGGGGCTTAATATTAACAACAGTTATCTAAACATATTTATAAGGGTATAGAACTTTTAACTAGCGGACTTAAGTTACTAATTAAGTCTTAAAGCTAGTAAATTAGGGATTTTAATTAAACTATTATAAGTCCGTCTAATTACAGGTCCCGATAATCCTTATAATTAGACATTTCTGCCTAAAAAGTGGTATTTATTTATAAAAAAAACATATAAGTAAGTATTTAATTAGAGCGTATATAGAACTATGCCGTAATATAGGTATATCGTTTAAAGCTGTTCCTGCTAGTACATCTATATATTATTTAGATTATTTAGAGAAGGATACTTCTTAGTAAGAAGACGTAAGCTTTTTAAGGAAGATTAAAAAATTAGAAGTAGAGAATAGTAGATTAACTATTAAGCTTAATTATTGGCGGGATTAGGTAATTAAAGAGTTTAAATTAAAAGGATATGTAGAGGAGGAAGTAAATAAACTAAGACCTGTACTCTAGGCAGCTTAAGCTAATATTTAATAAATACAGCAGATAATAAACGATTGGGCGTAGATTGCAGATTATTTTAGAAAATTTGTAATTAGCTCTTACTAGGCTATATAGGAAGTAAAGTCTAAGTTAGAGTTTATACCCCTACCTAACTGGTAAGGCCTAGGGTTAGATTAATTTCTTATACTAAATTAAGTGTAAGTTAGTATAGTAATAGCTTAGTAAGTATATAGAATAAGTCTTAAATTCATTTATATCTTAAGTGGCTATATTACTACATTATATTGGGTTTTTTTTACGTGGCGGTTTTTATTGGCCGCTTTTTATAGAAACCTTAATTAGAATAGCTGATAAAGTGTTATATGCTAAGCCGCAAAACGGGCTCCTATAAAAGTCTTTAAGCTCTTACTAGTTCTCTTAATAATATTAAGGGCTATACTTTCTAGGGTCGGATTTAGGAGTTAGGAGAAGTTTTAATAATAGCCGCGATAGCGGGATTGTTAGTGGGATATTTAAAGATAAGATGGGCTAGAACATAGGCTCCTAAACCTAGCAGTTAGGAAAAATGTTAGAGGTAGCTATAGTAACTGGATATACTATAACTATTATTATAATTCTTAATAATATTAATAGGTGGAGTTTACCTACCTAATTTGCACTTAAGATAGCTGCGGCCGCTAGGTATACTGAAGTTAATGGGGTACTAAGGATAGTGCCATTTTTAAAATAGGTATTAAATAATAAGTTAATATACATATTTTATATATCTGATCTTTTATCTAAAATTTATAAGCTATATAAGGTAGCTCTTATATTATAAATATATAGATAGAATATTATATAAACTAAAACCATAAAAATAGAATATATAAAAATAGGTCTTTATTTATCAGGTGACGAAGTCACCTCGCCTATATATATTGTTCCGCACAGCCGTGTCTGGCATCAAGCCAGTCACTCGTTTACCTTTTGTGGGTTTGTGTGGCTGAGTGGTGCGGAGCTTATCACCTCACATTATTAGTCTAATAATATTAAATCTATAACTTTTAAGGTTAAATACTCTTTTAGTATAGTATAACCGTATAAACTAATAGGATGGTTAGGTATAGAGCTTATAGGCTACTATCTTAAATATAGATTAATCTTATCCTTATTAATCGCATCTTTATTTCCTAAAATCTTGGTTTTAAAGGCTGTATTTAATTTATAGAGGTCTAAGCTAGGAAGACTTTAAGAACTCTTATTGCTTATAACGCTTATACTATAAGGTGGTATAGAGGTGGTCTTAAACGCTAGAGTGGGGTATAGACCTATACTTTTACTCCGCAGGTTATTGAACTAGAAAGGGTGCCACTTAATAAAATATATAGAATCTATTCTTATCTGCTTTTTTTTGTCCGGGGATTCTAACCTCCGTTTACTTAGGCCTTAACTTATATTATTCCTCTTACGTTTCTAAGCTGTCTTAATTTTATCTTTAAGGTCGCCATCTACCTTATCCTCTTTAAGATAATCTCTGTTTTTGTAACAGTTTAAAATATACCGCTAGAAACTATAAAAATCGCTTAGATAATAGCGATATAACGCTGTACTATTTAAGGTTTTATACCAATTATCCAGGTAAGGAGAGGGCTAGGTATAGTTATTGATATAGATCTCTATATAATCCTATAACTTAGTACTTCTTATTTACTACCGCATTCTTAATAATACTAAAAGTCCGGCATTATAGAGGTAAAAGGTATAGTACCCGGTATGAATAAGGGTATATTAATATGTCGTAATCTTACACCTAAACGACTCCATAGATGTAAGATGATTTTAGTAGTACGTTTTCTATTTTTACTTATTACTAAACTATTTAAAGTATAGGAAGTAATAAATTAGCTTATATTCCTTTCGGCTAAGCCTTATAGTAAGTTCCCTACGGTAGTAACTATAGATATAACTACTTCGTTGCGGTTTTTAAAGACTATACTAATTAGTATTATAGTAGAGCTTTAGGTAGTAGATAGTGGCAACTTTTATATATGCTTACCGCAACCTTTAATTGGATACTTTTTATTAATTGGCTCTTCTTCTAGTTAGTAGATAATTTATAGGTCTTGCTTATATAAGGAAAGGAGATCTTTAACTACCCTTAGCTTCTCTTTCTTTAATAATGCTTTCGTAGATTTTTATATTTTAGCGATACGGGCACGCTCTGGCATAACTCTAAAGATATCCCTAATAATATTGGTCTTAGTAGGATCTTTTAGAAGCTCTTTCCCTTAAGATAGAATCTTTTAATCCCTTCTCTTATATACCTAGTCCTGTTGGTACTAATAATAAGCTTTTTTCCTAATTTGTTTATAACGGAGTCTAAGCTCCAATTTTATATTAGATATTTTGCTCTTATTAGCACCGCTTAGTTTTAGCTATTAGGCCTTTCTCTTTAGCCCTATAAGTTCCAGATTATACGAAATAGATTTTTCTATTTTAGCTAGCAGAATAATTAAAAGACTTTATTCTTGGTACCTCCTAGGGCCCTAAAGATATTTAATATGCCGAGTCTTAGCTAGCTTGTCCAAATATATTACTATTATATTTACTGCCGTAATATTAGCGATATAAGCCTAGCTATAAATTTTAGGGTCTTTTTAATTTAAAAGCTGTGACTGTTTAGCCTTAGTTGCCGTTTTTAAAGAAATAGTTAGTAAATTAAATGTAGGTAATTAGCGTAAATATAATAAAAGAAAGGATCTGACTGGATATTAACTTACTATTAACTTTATTTGCTAAACCTTAACATATTAAGTAAACAGTAATACGCCTAAAAAACCCTAAGTTCTCTAAGGCTAGTTATAATAGCTTATAAAAGACTATATTATTAAACGGCGCGTCTTTAGAAATATATCTATTTGTAAAGATTATCCGCATTACTGGTTTCTCTAAGGCCTCTTCTTTTTATTAAGGAACTACCTTATCCTTACTAGAGATAATTTCTTACTCCTATAAATTTGCTAAAGAATTATACCTAAAGAGTATATTGTTTGCAAATGTGAGTGCTAGAAGGAATAGCGCGGCGTTAAATCTAAGGACTTTGTTCTTTATAAATGGAATTCCAAACCTAAGTAGCCCTATTATTAGCTTGCTTGCCAAAATAAGTAAAGTAGCTAGGGAGTATAGTACTTTATAAATTTCGGATTTTAATTGTTTTTTATAAAACGCTAGTTAAGTTAATAACTTATAATCTAGCCGTCCGGAACGCACTAAAGAAAATTTTTAATATCCTAAAAAGTTAGACATGGCTTAAAATTAATACTAGATATTACCTACTTTATAGCGTATGCCTCTATCTTTCTATAATGGCTTAGGAATAAAAGCGCTAATTCTTGCTCTAGAAAAATAGAAACTTAAAATAGCGAATATAAGCTAAACTCTATAGCGTTTATAGATAAATTTAGGATTATCTATAGCCTATATAGAGTTAAGGAGGTTAATAAGATTCTGCTTTACAAAATTATGTTTTGGCCTTTCTATATACTTAATAGTGCTATTTTTAATAAGAGTGTTATAGATCCACTAGCAGTATTGTAGGTTAGCGATATTATTTTGTAAATACTACGAGAGACACTTATATGGAAAACATTACTCCTATCCTATATATTAATTTTAGTGTTAATAAGCCGCTTAAAGCTACTAAAAAATCTTTCCACAAAATTTAACACTAATAATTAGATAGGGTTAAGAGAGATTTATCTTTTTAAGGTTTTAATATAGAAGCGAATAAAATCCTTAATGGTCGCTAGGTTGGGAGCTTACGCTCCTTTAGCAAGGCACTCCCCCTTATTATTACTATCCGCTGCCATCTATCTATTTTCTTAAAGTTAGCATAGTTCTTAAATGTGTTTTATAGTCTACCTACTCCTTATATAGGATTAAAGCCTAGTCTTAAAGTTCTTCGGTTACTTTAATATATTTGTTTTTATCCTTTACAGAATCCCTCTCTCGGTAAGCTCCCCTTTAGTAGCTATTAGCTGTAGCGCGTACCTAGCGTTTATAGGTAGTAGGTTTCTATTTAGCTATAAACAGCTAAGGCTATAGTTATATAACGCAACACAAACTAGAATGTAAAAGGATTATTAATAAAGATTGCGTAGGAAGTAATGGAGAGGAGCAAATGGAGCTGGAGGCTATTTGTAACATTTTGAGGGGAAAGATAGGAAAGTTACAGACCCCCTTTCTTAGGATCCTTTCCTCTATAGTCTAAATTAGCGCTTTAAAAGGAGGTCGGTTTGGGCTATAGGGTAAGGCTAGGTGACGGTAAGTGGGTAGTAGGTAAGTAACTGTATAATAAGTTGCATATAAGTAAGCGAGGGTGAGCAAGAGTAAGCATCGTTACCTATACTTAGTGTTGCATTACCTAACTTACCCAGCTTACCCCGTTAAAGGGGCACTGCCCTATTTTTGGCAGCATCTAAAGTCTTGTAAAAAAAACTATGCTTTTAGGCACCTAGGTATTACTAGAGTCCCACTACTCCTTAATAAGATAGTTAAACTTCTTATAGTCCTTCCTACGCTCTAAAATCTTAATTGCCTCCCTTAAACTATTGTAATATTTATATATACTTGATTAAAACTTTAGGGCGATAATTATATAGTATAGAACTTTGGCGTACTTCTTACTAGCAAAGTTATATTTAAGCGTCCGTTTTAAGTGTACTATATAAAGTAGATAATCTATAATAAGATCTGCGTCTATAAAAGGCTTAAAGGCTTATTAAACTGCTATTATCTTAGTAGTAGAGTTGTTAGTAAGTATATAGTGAGGTTACTAGCCTCTATACCCACTATACCTAATTACTATTTATTAGTAATTGCTATATTAACTAGCATCTGCTAGAGCGAATACTATTACTTAAACACTTTTAACGCTTTAACTACAATATTACCATCTTCCTTTTTAGTAAAAAAATATCTACCTAGTACTTAGCAACCATGTTTATTACAAACTATAATAGTATAGAGTAGCTATTTAAGCCAGTTTATCTTATGCGTGGCATCTATAAGTATAAGGTGGCCACGTAGCTAGAGGGTTTTAACTTAATTAGGATAGGTAAATATAATACCCTAAAACTCTATACTATCGTAAGAACAGTTTATAGTAATTTTAGCAGATATATACTGTTCTATTAAAAGTTAGATTTTAACATAATATACTTAAATAAAGAAGTTCGGCAAGTTCCGTATACTAAGGCTTACTAAATCTAACCCTAGAGCTACTTACTAGGTTAATTATTAAGCTAGTTAAAAGCCTCTAGCTCTTATATATTAATAGGAAATAAGTTACTAACCTAATATATATCTGGATTTGCCTTCTTCTAGTGTCTTCTAGCGTTTTTAACGTCTTACTAGTTAAAATATAGGCCTTTAGCGTTATAAAGTCGCTGCTTAGCTTTAGGTATATAGGGTGCTTTAATTATAATAGCAACCTTATAGTACTAATAGTTTTTTAATACCTTAGTAGCAGTAGCTTATATAAGAGCCTCTAGCCGTTTAAACGTATTAATATCCTTTAAGGAATAATTATATTTGGAGCACAACTTCCTTATTTTAGTAATAGTAATTAAAAATAACGCCCTACCTTCTGCTTACCTAGCTAGATAATTATATACTACCTGTAACCGACTACCGACACTACGCTGAGACACAAGATCACCGCTTGGAAGGCTCCAAGACGGCGTCAACGCCACCCAATATATTGGTTGCAGATCAATATTGGTGGCAGATTACCGTTCCCATTTCAGCTATCTATTACCCCATTACTTCTACCTTCTTCGTGTATATATAGAGCCTCTAGAGCTACATTCACAATCAAGTCGTTCATTCAATTCTTCGCACTGCAAAGCTTACACTACCTTATATACTATACCGCATAAATTAGCGGTTTAAATTAAGCGTAAATAAATACCTTCTCCTCTGCTTTTTAGCTGCTGCTTATACTAGAAGTAATATTTAAAAATATAGTTAATAGAATACTTATTATATATTTTACCCTAATTAGACTACTGGTTTGTTATATAAGGCTAGAGCTAGTTAAACTATTTAACGCTTAAATAAAGGTTCTGCTAGAGGGTAAAGAAAGCATACCTCTAATTAGTAATATCGTTAGGTATATAAAGAATTAGGTAAGCGCTGCTGCCGCTAGTAGTAGTAGGGGGGGTAGAAGCGGGTGTGCGTCTATAAGGCATTGCAAACTCCTCTAAGATTTAATCGCGATAGAGGATTTGTATAAGGATCAAAAGCTTTAAGTTTAATGGCGAGGGCAAGGTATTGTTTTAACATCCGACGCGTTATGGGCGCGATGGTGCGCACGTACTAAATTACTATGGGGCGAGCATATTACAAATGCGCGCTAGGATTTAGTTCCATAAGCAACGTAACCGGCACCGATCGCCCGCGGAGCATTCACTCGCCATTTTGCTGCCGTAATACTGCCTGGCAGCCTAGATAACAACCCCCTACGGTTTTCCCTGTCTCCTCCTTATATCTTGGCCTCTATAGGGAGGGCCTAGCAACCGGGGCCTAGGCATAAAAGACACCCAGAGCACATACACATACACATCCCGCTCGCCTTTCGGTATTAAATGGTAATTAAAATGGGTGAATCCCCCTTACGCCTTTAATAGGCCTTAGGGGGGGGAGGCAAGGCGTATATGGCAATGGTCAACAAGAGATAGTACACAGGGGACGGTTATAATAACATGGGAAGCAACAACAACAAGATACGGCGATCGATCGGCAAGGCCTAGCTGGGACGTAGTAAGGCCCAGCTTTGGATGAGCTGGAAAAGGAAGTAGTGGTTCCCAAGGAGTCCAAAACATCTAAGGAGGCGGGACGTAGCTGTAGGCCCGCAGGGCCGCTGCTACGTGCGGACATGGCAAATCGGGGTTTTTCATCCTACTGAGGTGGCTTATAGGGGTTTTCCTCCCCCAACTGCAGGGGTTTTCTTCCTGTAAATACACAAGTTTTCCCCCCTGTGACGGAGTAGTCTGCGTGGGCCACATAGGATCCGTATTAGACATTAAGCAATGAACAAATAAATAATAATATTTTATTTATTAAAATTACCCGTTATAGTACCGTAAAGGGACTTTGTGGGCAGGGGGCTATAAGGCACGATTGTAGGAACAAGATAGATTGTGGAGGAGACGAATCCTTAAGGAGATAAGGCCTCTGGGATCGAGGAGACTATATACTACGGGTACGTGACCGACGACCATCCGAGGGCTACCCGAGGGCTGCCCTGAGGGTTTCCCGAGATGACCGTGATAATATCCCTTACAAGTACTTATCGTCGGAAAGATTGCTAATATCCATTCCATGGTTTTTTAAGTGTAATAAATATCTCCTATACTAAGCGAATGACAAAAGGATGATACGAGATAACGACCGTCATGACTTTCCTCTCAGTCGGGTACTACGCCGTACCTTAACCGTCCCAGCAGTGGTATCTTCGAGCGGGTCGCTGATTTCAAAGCCTTCTCGGAGGCATTTGCTCTGACCTAACGATGCGTCGCCATCTATGGATGGCTTTCGCTTCCTAGACTCTGTTCATTTCAATCAGTTCAACGTCTTGTCATCTCTTGAGGCGATCTATCTTACTCTGGTGTGAATTAAGGGGTTCCGTCTCTTGAAGCCAACCCAAGAGGGTCGTTTGGGCAATGTTGCCGACATTCTCCGGCCGCCACTTCCCTCGCCGCTGCGTCACTGGCTTACACAGTTCGTCAAATGCAAGCGATAAAAGTCGCGTCTGTAAACAGTCTTCTAGAGCCCGATGGTTGAGTCCGATCAGGTGATGCCTTGGGAAGAATATGGGGAATAGAATTTCTAGCTTCAGGGGGAACGTCTTGAGTCCAAGAGGAGCCACTGAGAGATTAGTTCGGAAGAGCTGCAATAATGATATACAGTTCTCATCTCGCGGTAGGATCCCATGATGTCCAGCCGATTCGAGGAAACGCCTCAAGATTCTCAGATCAGACCGCCCTACATGCCATACAAGGATGATCGTGTCTTGTGTGATCCCTGCTGCTTGAAGTTTGGTTGCAACTTCATCCGCATTCAAGCGATCGATTTTGGGTAATCGAGAAGGGCTAAAGACGTTGGCAGCTTTAGATCGGCTCATTGATCGCAAGAATGGATCCTCACCCCATGTTCTGTGATCTAAGCCGTTCTCGTGCTTGACGCAGGTATTGACCAAGGTTTTGCCAGAGACTTTCTCAATCATGGCAAATTCCCAAAGCTGACCCGAAGCAGGAGAGAACTCATCGTCCAGAATTACCAAGTCTAAACCAGCTCGCGTCCCCTTTTGAATGTCGAAGGTGCGGTTCCGTACGATATCATAGTCCGGTGAAAAACTCCACCTTTTACGCACCGCAGACTCGAAGGCTTCTCGAAGTAATTTCGTCTTTGTGATGGTCTTCTCGCGGTGGACCTTGCTGATGAAATTATAAAGCTTTCGGTCGAAAAGGTGTTCAATACATCTTCCTGATACACGAAAGGAGGGCCGGCCACAACCTGTGAAAGCGCAAAACTCCTTCCCATTCGCGAGTTCGACATCGTGATTCGTGAGAAAAGCTGTCAGTTGAATTACGGCTCGGCATGCAACACAGCGGTTGTCGAGTTTCATGCGTGATTGGTCCATGACCAGCACTAGACGTGCAGTATCAAAATCCAGAACAACTTCATTTGCGCACTTCTCTGCCACAAAATGGCAGAAGCCGCGGCTTGCTCCCAAGCATGTAAGTCCCAGGTTCAAGAATGAAACCTTGAGGTCTTTGTGGCTATCTACCGGGGCCATTCTGGGTCAGTAACATCTGGTGGGGAAGAGAAGGATGTGACATACTCCACAGTGTAGTGTTCTGTTCTAGGAGCCTTGTGCGATTTGCTTTGGAAAGCATCCCATTTTCGCCAAGAGACTCTTCGAGTTTACCCTCACCATCGAGTGATAAAGTGGAGTATTCTTGTTCTTGTTCCTCACACACTGCGAAAAGGTCGTATGTATCCTCAGTATCGTCTGGTTGGCCCTCGGTCAAGTCGTGGTCTCCACTCTCCTCATCTACTTCGATTGGACAAAGGCCATTATGCTGTAGTATCACTGAATACAACGCACAGCTGCTATGCACACGCAACTCTTCGACTTTTTGCGGAACATAGTCAGCGCCGATACTGAGGTCGCCGTACTTAATGTGCGCTGCCTTGTGCTCAACCAGGCCAGATTTCGTAAGTCGCCTGCCTGCCACAGCATTTCTGCACATTGGGAGGGGACATAAGAAGAAACATTTAGTTGGGTGCTTAGCGTCATCTGCATGCTCGAATGCATCTGTTAGCGTTGCGAATCGGCTGAAGCAGCCTTGCCGAGGGCAGAGGAATGGGCGGGTATGACATGCTCCGTGGCTTTTAGCCCTCTTTGTCCCTTTGAACATGGCTTTGCACCCATAATCTTCTGCAATAGGACATGGATATCTCAATCCAAGATGTGACTTCGAGTGGACTTGTGCATCCCCCGGTCTCTTAAACAGTTTATCACAGCGTTGAGCTTCCGCAAGTGGACAAGGAAATTGCAGTTGCCGATGTGCTGAGTTTGCATGGCAGTTTGCACCTGTGAGGGTAGTGAAAGTGGCCTGGCAGTTTTTCTCTTGTGCAAGTGGACAAGGATATCGAAAACCCAGGTGTATCGCTCTCGCGTGCTCTTTTGCGCTAGCCAGCGAAGCCAACGTAGTTGTGCAGTTTTCCTTATTGGCCAGGGGACATGGATACCGCACCTGTCTATGTTTGGCCTCGGCATGTATTTTCGCACCGTCGAGAGTGGTGTAAGTAGATCTGCAGCCATTCTCTTTTGCAAATGGGCATGGAAAGCTCTTCCCTGCATGTTCAGACTTCAGATGTCTCCGCACACCCCCTATTTTGCGAAAGGAAGCCATACAGCCATATTTCCCCGCCATTGGGCATGGGAATTCCCCATTCTCCGCCCTAGGGAAAATACATTCACGGTGTGCAGAGATCGCGTGGGAAGAGGCACCATTTTGTGTCCTGAATGTCTCTCTGCAGTTGAACTTTTCGTAGTCCGGGCAAGGGAAGCCCTAGAATCAGTGAGGTTTGCGAATCGCACGGCGAAAATGTCATGATATGTACAATAAGGAAAGCTTCCGTACCTCGTGCAGATCATGCCTGGGCCCTCGCTGAGGCCTCCCCATAGGAACGAGCAATTTTGGGTAGTTTCGAAGGGTCTGCTCACACGCCCGCTTTGTTCGTGACTAATAAGCTGTGGGACCATTCATTGTTTTGGTGTGGCAAGCAGCAGGGCTCGACCTGTGTGAAAAACCCGGCCGACCTTATGTTGGTACGTGCGCTACGCGCACGTGCGGGCATACTCCTTATCACCAACGAATTCTCCACCGAGCGTCTGAGTTACCTCAGCGAGCTCAGACGTGATTTTTTAGCTAGCGTCGGAATAACCTACGCCGTCTTCCGAATTGCAAAATCACGTCTGAGAGCCTTTGGCGTGATTTGTTAAAATTATAACTAAAATCCGCCAAGCGGAGATTACGGATATCTAATTTATTCATTTAAGGTTAGACAACCTGACTGAGGAGCTCTTGCTGCACCCGGCCCAAAAAGACCAAAACCAACCAAAAGAACCCTGAAAAACACCCAGAGAATCCCCCTGAGATGCATGCATCGCAGGGGAGGCACACGTCGACCGACGGTGGTTCGCACTCGCGCGCGACCGCCAGATCCACGCCTAACAACGGCCCTCCACAACAAAAACGGGCGAATACCACACTACAAAGCGGAAATACCTCTATTAAGAAGGTATCTGACAAAATACAAAGCCTACTGGACGCGTCTAGTATCCGAAATTATGGGGGAGTAACTATTAGCTATAACAAACTAATGCAGCTAGTAGAATGGCTCTGCTAGTCTAGTAAGCCCTAGGCGCCCCTCTAGTAAACCCTTAATTAAATCCTCTAACGGCTAAGCAAAATTAAAAATAAACAAAACCCCCCCTTACCGGTAAACCGTACCTGGGCCGCCGTAGCTGCGCTTCTATAGCATAGGGAACCTACCCTCCTTAAGATAATAACCGGGTATATAATTATAATATAACCAAACACAGAAAAAGCAAAGGAGCTTAGGGGATAATTAGAAATAGAAGTCCTTATAAAGATTTGCAAAGAGGTCTATAATATAGTTATAGTCCAATACCTTAGGAGCGGAGATATTAGAGTCACCCTAAAGGACTAATAGGTAAAGAAATAAGCCGTAAGAGCAGGGGATAGGCTAGGAGAACGTATTGGTATAAAAGTGCTCTGTAAAGATTACCTAGTTAAAGTCCTAGTGGTTCCTATAAGCCTTAGGGTAGAAAAGGGACGCTAGGCGGATAATATAGCAACTATATAGAAGATAGTAAAGTAAACGGAACGCCTTATACTAGGTCTCGAGATTACCTAAATCCAATGGCTTTAATAGGAAAATGCAAACTAAGCAAATAATGAGAATAATGAGAGGATACGAGGGTTATTAGAGACTCGCTAGGGAGACGCCGGGCGAACGCATGGCTCCCTCATTATTAGCACACATACACTAGGAATGCAAAAACTCCTTATCCAAAAAGGAATAATTATAAATGGCCTTATATATAACGTAAGGCTCTATAACTATAGACTACGCCTAAAACAATGCTACTGCTGTGTATAATGGGGACACACCTAATCCACATGCGTAGTATAGGTGTGCTGTGGCCACTGTATAGGCCCCTATGATATAAGACACTGCTTAAATTAAGACCAAATAAAATGCGTAAACTGCTACTAAAGCATATATAAGGCGTAGGAGAGAGAAGACTGCATTAAATACAGGAGACGGAAGGTAAGGGCTTAATAGCTGCGGGAATAACTGCACGCTAGGTTAGACGAATGGAAACAATAGGCGATAAGCTAGGGAGACGTAGGTGCCTTCCTAGCGTTCCCTACCTTTAATATTGGGGGGCTAGGCTAGCCATCCCAAGCCTTAATGGGCTAGAAGTGGCGCCGCGTGATATTACTAGACTGTATAGGGATATAAAGGTTATAGGGGATATAAGGGAGAGGACGCCCTGTAGGAAGACCCCTATAGACAGCTATAGTAAGCTTAAGACCAGGACAATTAAGAATTAGATTTAACGCGGTAAATATAATATTCGTAGCCGACCTATAAAGGGCCTATAGTTAACCAGTAGGGGAAGAACTAAAGATAATAATAGACTTAGATATAGAAGCGCTAGTAGGAACACAAGATATAGGAATGGAAAGCTCTATATAAAATAAGTAGCGACTAGGGTATAGACATAAGAGATAGAAGTTCTAAATATCCTAGAGAAAGTGGAAATAAAAGAAGCGAGGAATAAAGGAGAGGCGAAGGACCCTTGCTGGGGGTCCGCCACCTATCCATTATATAGTATAACTGCGGCAATATAAACTACCGTCTTGTAAGGCCCCTACTAGACAGTCTAGACCTAGAGAAACACCATATCCTTGCTATATAAGAGCCGTACTACAATACCTATATATAATTAACATACTGCCCCTAAGGATTTCAGCTCCTATACGAACCAAAAGCAGCTACTTATATGTGCTTTATAATTAGTAAGGCTATCAGCCTGTCCTTATAGTTATAGCAGGCAGTTAACCTAGATATTATAGTTATAACAATCTAGATATATAGGGGACCGGTATAAATTATTAATGTGTATAACCCTAGGGTTAAAGGGGTCCTATAAACAGAGAATATTATATTGGTAATAAGCTTACTAGAAACCGAAGGCATAGAGTTTATCCTACTAGGAGATATAAACCTCTACCACCCGCAGTGGGGGGGTATCTATATTGCTGCTGAACGACAGGCGGAGTGCCTACTAAGAGCTATAGACACCTAGGGCCTTAAGTTAGCTACCCCCCTAGGAGCAATTATATGGCAATGAGGATCCTCTAGAAGTATAATTAACCTTATATTTATGGACGAAGGCCTATACCAGAGACTTAAAAGGTGTAACCCTAAAGAAAAATGGGCACTTACCTTAAACCATATCCCCATCCAGATATAGCTAGATTTGGATATTAAGGCGTAACTAAGTAGCAAAAGATACGTAATAAGGAAGCTTAAGACAAACAGTTTCCTTAACACAGTTAAACAACAACTTTAAGACCTAGAAGAAATCCACCCGATACCAAACAAGCGAGGCTTATTAGCTACCCCTAAAGAAATTAACTAAAGACTAGAAAGGATCTAGACAGCGATTAAAAACGGGCTAAAAGAGCACTGCCCGGCCTTAAAACCGGGCCCCTACGCGCGACACGTATGGTCCGCATAATGCGCGGTTCTTATTGCTAGCTAACGACGAGTAAGAAGGAAATATATAAGCAGCTACAATCCTAAAGATAAGAGACAATATAAAGATATAAGAAACTAGCTAAAGAATACCCTAAAGAAAGAAGCAAAAAATAACTGGAGACGGTTTATAAACGAGCATACTTTTAACCTAAGCCTCCCCTATAATAAGGGCCTTTAGGCCATAGTGAAATAGGCAAAAAAAAAGGCAGGGCGTTTAGTAGAAGACCTATACCTACTACCCCTACGAAGAGTAGGGGAACTATAGGCTACTAATAATAATAATAAGAAGGCAAAGATCCTTATAGAAAGGTTCTTCCCCTAACCGGCTCTAGTAGACCTTAGTAATATCACGGGTAAAACACCGGTAACTCGCCTAAGGGTTAACAGTAATATAATAACAGAGGAAATGGCCAGAACTATTAGCCGCCTTTTAAACAATATAGCACTAGGACTAGATGGGATTCTAAATAAGGCCTTAAAAACCTATGGACTACTTATAGCACCTTAGCTTATAGATATAGCCAGAGCATACTTTGCTATAGGCTACTACCCGCGACTTAAAAGATCTATAACGACGGTTATTTTACGGAAAGAAGGTAAAGCAGATTACTTAATCCTAGGAAGCTACCGCCCTATCGCCCTGGAAAACACCCTTAGTAAGATCTTAGAAAAGGTAATAGCGGACCACATAGCAGATACGGCAGAGGAATACGCCCTACTACCATAAAGCTAAATGGGGGCAAGAAAGAACCGCTTAACGCTATTAGCACTTACGCTACTCGCTACTACCATCAAATCTGTATAGGCAATGCGAAGGGACTTCGTAGTATCAATGCTTAGCCTAGATATTAGTGGTGCCTACGACAACGTACCCCACAAGCGCCTCCTATATATCCTTAGGGCAAAGGGCTTCTTAGAATAGATTATACAATTTATTTAAGGGTTTACAGGCTAAAAAGAAATATTACTAATCTTTAGCGGATACCAGAGCCCCCCTATCGCAGTTATAATAGGAATACTATAAGGATTACCCCTCTCGCCTATACTCTTCCTTTTCTTTATAAGCAACCTACTAGACTCCTTTAAGGAAGGGGCGACCTAGGGGATAGGCTTTGTTAATAACACAAACCTAATTATATACGGGCTAACAGCCGCAGAGAACTGCAGAATACTAGAGAAAGCCTATAACACCTATATAGAATAGGCAAGACAATATAGAGTCCAATTCTTACCAGAGAAATACCAGCTAATCCATTTTATAAGAAAACGTAACTAATCTGCAGATCTCTAGCATGCAATTTATATTTAAGGCTTTAGGGGTCAACCAGTTTAGGGCCTAAGGGTATTAGAAGTATAGGTAGACAGCAAGCTCCGGTAGAGCGCACATGCGGCGTAAGCAGCCCGTAAGGGCCAAGTATAGTATATTATATTATTTAGGATCGTCAATTCTATATGGGGTCCATGCTTTTAGAGGTCACGCCTACTATATATAGTAGTTGTCCGGCCTACTATAACGTATAGATCCAGTATCTGGGCTATTAGTAAAACCAAGAAGGGCCCCCCTAAATCACTCCTTAAACTACTCTAAAAGGTCTAGATAGTATGCCTTTAGAGTATAATAGGCGGGTATAAGCGAACGGCCGTAGTACTCCTTGAGAAGGAAGCTAATATCCCCCCCCTATAACTATATATTAAAGCCGCCGCAATATAAAGGGCGCAAAATAAATGCAACTCTAATATTATAAAGTATATTAAGACACGCCTAAATAAACTATGGAGGGACCCTAGGGCGCCTCGTAGGAGAATAATCCAATAACCCTAAAGTAGGGAAGATATACTAGAGAAACAGGTAAAGAAAGCAGAAGAAGAATAGTATAGTATTAGGGCCTAGGCCTATATAGAGGAGGAAGGGAGACGTGTAAGAGGCTAACAAAGACGATAGTAAGAAAGAGAAAGGAGCTAAAGTAGAGCATAAAAGAACGCCGGGAAACCAGTAACCGCAATATAATACTAGTTGGACTAGCACTAGAGAGGCGTATGGGAGTCGAAGGTGCAGAGGCTGACTTAGGCAAGAGTAACCTAAGCTATAGGATGGTTAACGCCATAGGGGGTAAATACTTAAGGGCTCCGAAAAGGCCTAACAAAGGTAGAAAATACAATGGCAATACTCCTAAGAATAGGAATAATAGGATTAAAAGACTGGCTCTACTGGGTAGGCGTCCTAGTAGGTAGCCTAAGATGCGAATATGGCTGGCTAAGATAGATACTAAAACACGTAATACTATTATGCCCCCTACGCATTAACCGAGAAGTAATACTCTCAGCAGCTGGCACAGAAAACTATAATACATTGCTCTTAATATAAAAAGGTCTTAAGGCGGTTACCCAGTGGCTTATTAGCTAAAATGTACTAAACCAGTTCCGGGTTATAAGGGAAATGGTAATAGAAGGTAAGGGGGTGGGTATTAGGCGCCCCCTAATAACTCTACAGTAGTAGAGTAAAGTTTGCGATACTAGCGCATCCGTAGGTTTGTTACGGCAGCAGTGGTTCCTAAGGAGGTTAAAAAGTAAGGTAGTAGAGCACTATAGGTGACTCGCAGGCGCCTTATAGGCGCCTTATAGGCGAGTCCTAAAAGGCGGGGAGATGGATTACGGGGTTTTCTTAAATAGAGTTTTCTCCCTATATGTATATAAGGAGTAGTCCGCGTGGGCCCAATAGGGATCCGAATCGGACGTTAAGCAATAAATAATAATAATTTATTCATTTACATAACGCATTATTATTATTAAAAGTTAATATAATATTTTTAAGACTTAGGACTTCTAAATAGTATAAATTTTATAATACGGCTATTGCCTAGTCCTAATATTAATTTCGTTAAAGTTAAAAAACGCGTTATTAAAATTATAACCATATATTATATCTTATTAAATAGTCTGCTAATATAGATAAAACTATACAGATATGTAGATATCTACTACTTAAGGCTATTGAAACACCTAGGAGGTGCTATAGTTGGGTCCTTCCTTGAAAATATCCTCCCTTGGCCCGGAGTGCATCCACTACTACTAGGGGGCAGAGCCTCGTGCAGAGCCTTAGTAGAGCTTCGTGCAGAGCTTAATGCAGAGTTTCGTGCAGAGCTTCGTGCAGAGCTTCGTGCAGAGCCTCCGCAGAGCTTCGTGCTGAGGTAGAGTTGTGGCCTCTACCGCGACGACTTCCTCTTAACGTCGCGCCGGTATAAGGAGCTGAGGATCTCATAGCTTTATAGAGTAGGCTTTTCTCTACAGTTTGGTGTAATTTTTATGTCGACGGGTATTGTAGGAGGGTAGATCAATTTTGTCAAAGTTGATGAGGTCTCCTTCATATAAACTGTATTTAGGTTTTCCCACAAATCTCGCCAAAGTCTCTCAGACCAATTGCCGTCCTAAATCAGCTTAGCGGACGGTGCGGATATTCCTATATCCGCACAATCGTTTTCTTGGTCTAAGCTTCTAAGGTAAGCGTCTAAGGCTTATAGTCCATGCTTTAGTGGTGGTCGAAAGTTTTCAAAATCTTACCTCACTGCCATACTTGACGTACTTCTCCAGGTCTAATTATTTCTAAAATACTATTAGGTAAAAGCTCTTTATTTTCTCTGTCCTCTATATTATGGCGATATTATAGCTCTATTATATAAAAGGTTAGGTATTGGAGGTCCGGGTTAAGCTTAGCATAACCTCGGGTTACGCACGACCCCCTAAGGTCCGCGACATATCGTCCAAATATCACCCCGCCCCTTAGGTAGTGGCCCCTACTTTTCGGACGCGTTTTTAAGGCCTAGGTTAGTACAAGGTTAGTATAAAGGTCCTTAGCGCGCGCCCTCGACCTTATCGTCGCCTCGACAATTCTATTTTCTAACCCTCTCCTATTTTTATGCCCGCGCTAGCTTCTAGCTTATATAGGGCTTCTAATTTTATATAAAAAGGCCCGCTGTAATTCTAATTCTATAATATAGAGCTCTCTTCTCCCTTCTCCTTTAATATTTACGCGTTTGGTAGCTCTATTTACCTATACCGCGCTTACGCGTTTCCCCCCTTACCTTTTACAGATATAGAGTCTTTTAAAAATCTTCTTACCCTACGATCCACTTTATAGTTAAAGGAAGCCCCTTTAGCCTCCCCCCCCTATAGCCTTTAGAGTGAATTTAAGGCCTAAACAGCGCGGCCATAGGATATTTATAAGGCTTAGCGCTTAAAGAATATTATAAGGGCGTATAAGCCGAAGTAAAAAGAGTAGGAAGATTAATGCGTAAAACTAGAAGGTAATATAAACGGCGCCTAGGTAACAGAAGATAAGCTTTACCTATTTTTAGAGTAGTAAGTTATTAACTAAGAATTATAGGCTATTAGCTATTAAAAACGGAAGTTAAAACAGAAAGAGATATAGAAAGATAGTAAGTAAGCGAAGAAGAGGTAGAAGATGGCGGGAGGGCAGCTAGGGGGGAAGGTAGCTATAGGGGCAGCGGTAGCCGCAGAGGAGAAAGTGTAAGCTTTACAGTGCGAAGAATTAAATAAACGACTTGATTGTAAATGTAGCTCTAAAGCCTCTATATATACACAAAGAAGGTAGAGGTAATAAGACATAATAGGGTAATAGGTAACTGAAACGGGAACAGTAATCTGCAAGTAATATTGATCTGCAATCAATATATAGGGTGGCGTTAACGCTGTCTTGGAGCCTTCCAAGCGGTGATCTTATATCGCAGCACAGTGTTAGTAGTCGGTTACAGAAAGCTATAAAGGATAAAGAGGCCCTAAACGCCCTATTTAATAAAATAGTCCAATACTTAGTTATAAATAACTATATTTTTACTATTACTAAGCTTTATATATAGTAATTAGAAGGTGAAGCCTTATAGCCGCTATAGGGGGCGAAGCTCTTAGTAATACTAGATAGCGTCTACCGTAATAAGGACCAGATTTAACGCGTTAACTTTATTAACTAAGGCCTATTTATAATTACTAGCGGCTATAATATTAAAGGGCTTAAAAGGGTAATTACTTAGTACTAGGAGACGGGCTCTAAGATACTAGGTTTAGTTAAGTCTTACCTTTAAACTACGGCTAAGTATTTATTAGGTTTATATATTGCTACTACTATATATTTTATCCTGTTACGGACCTTATATCGGCAGTAGTACGACTATTAAGGATGGACACGAATGGGTTAGTTAAGATAGTACGGAAGGCGCTGGAACCGATTAAGCTATAGGATAAGGGGTAGCCGAGTTACGTAGCTAGTTACGTTATAAGTTCGGAACGTAGGAACGTGGGAATGTAGGAACGTAACGTACTAATATACTAATGTACTAATATACTAAACCCTTTACTATAGAAAGGAGTTATATATTTAAAGACACACGGTCTTTATAGATAGTTTCTCTTTCTTAGTAATAAATCTTAGAAGACAATTAGAGTTAATCTATTAGGTAACTACTCCACTAGTTATATTTACGTTATTAACTATTCTATACCTATATACCTAGCCCATTAATAAGTCTACCGTAGTATTTCCTATAAGGCTTTATTATACATTCACTACTAAGGTTATAGTAAAAGAAGTTAAATAATATACTACTAAAAGCAGTAGCTATAATGCCGTTAATAGCAGCAACTATATTGGGATTAGGTAATAACACTAGTATAGCAGATACTAACTCTTAGCTAGTTACCGTTAGATAGTTACAGGAAATAGTTAATTAATTAATAGGCAATAATAAGATACTTAAAGAAAGAATTAATAGCATTAGAGCAGCAAAGGTTAAGTTACCCTTAATTAAATAATTCTTAGGAAAGAAGTTAAATCTTAAAGAATTCCTTACATAAATACACTTTAAGGTTATATAAGAGGGAGTTAAACTAGGAACACCTATAGATTAAGTTACTTACGCAGGATTGTTCTTAATAGGGAGAGCACTTAAGTAGTTTAAGCCTTACTTAATGGAGGTATAGGAATATAGTATAATAACTACTAACTAGGAGGTATAGTATATATTCTTAAGTTAAAATGGGTTTACGGAATACCTAATATAAATATTTAGAGACCCGGAGGCAACTACTATAGTAAAAAAAAAGCTTTAAAACCTAGTATAAAGAACTTTAGTAATTAAGTATATGATATAGTTTTAAATATTAGCAATATAGGTTAAATAGAATAATAAGGCGCTTATAGCATAGTATAAATAAGGACTTAAAGTAAAAGTCTAGGACGTAATTATCCTAATAGAAGATGCGGATACTCTTAGAGAATTAATTAATTAAGTAATTAAGATTAATAATAGGATCTATTAAAGAGAGTAGACTAAAAAGGGTTAGAATAGAGTTTTATAGTTATATAAGGCGTAGGGTACGTAATAATAAAGTTAAAGTTAAAAACTATAGTATAGCGCAGAGCTAATAGCCCTAAGTAATATTAAAGAAAATAAGAAATAGAATAAACGACTATAGAAACCTAAAGGATAAGGATTAAGTAATTAAAAGTCTAAGGAGTAGAGGCTAAACTAGGGATTTTAGTAGTAGAAGACGTTTAGGCGGACTTTATAGTAAGAAAAATAGTTTAAAGAAGGAGCTTATATAAATTATAGAAAATAAGGTTATTTTATTAGAGACTATAAAAGTAGGTAGAGTTACTATATANTAAAAGGAATAAGACTAGTAGACGATATATATATATAAAGGGATAATAATATACTATAAGGAACAAAAGAGTGTTTAATTAAAAGTTTTACGTTTTATTATAATAACATATACTAAATTTATAAGGACGCTAAGTATAGCGTAAGCTATTAGATATAGGAGCTAAAATTATTAAAGTTTAAAGGAACTAATAAACTATCTTATAGATCGGATATTAAGGACAATAAATTTAATATAGGTAAAATATTTAGTAATAATAAGGTAATAAAGGCAGCTTATTAAAAGTATATAGACCTTAGAGATTTTATAAAAGAGGTAGAGAATAATTCCACTATAGAATAGGGAATATTAGTAGGGATTAAGACCCTATTAGATATAATATCTATTACTTTATAAGACGTAAGAGAAGTAGGGTAATAAACCACTTTAGCACTTAATAAAGGCAAAAGGCCACAGGCTTAAGATTCTTAGGAAGAGATAAGAGACAACTAAGATTCTTAAAATAAGATAAGGTAAGCTTAAGGACCTATAATAGATAATAACCAATAGAGTAGAGTAATAGCTTAGTTTAGTAATATATAAATAAGCTTGGGATAAAGTTTCCTAAAGGCATAAGATTCTCAAGATAAGATAAGTAAGATTTAAGATTCTTAAAATAAGATAAGAACCCTATAGAAGCCTAGTTAAACTAAGGCTAGAGCTAAGCTTAAAATAGAAGTAAGCCTAGGATTAAGAATCCTATAGAACTAAGATTTTTAAATATAAATAAAGACTATTAAACAAACCAAGGTTAAGAAGTAAGAAGACTTTAAAAATCTACTTATAAGGCAAAAAACAAAAGAAACCATAGAGGAATTTAGACAGAGAATCCTTATATAGTAGGAATAGAAACTAGATTAGAGATCTAATATACCCGGTTATATAAGGGACAGAGCACCTATATAAAGAATTACTAATAGGCCTAGGGTAGGTACGCTAAGAGCTAAGTAGCTTACTAAACTAGAAGATAAAGAGAATCTAGAAATCCCTATTAGATTTAAAAAATAATATATAAAGGGTTATTACGATATAGTAATAAGAAGATACTACCTTATAGACAAGCTATATACACTCTAGCAGCTATACTAAAAGTAGTATAGATAGCGATATAATAACAAATAGGAAGATTTCTATATATAGTTAGATAAGCGAGTTATTTAGGACTACCCTATTACGGAAAAAGTAATAAACTATATTAAGGGAGCCTTAATTATAATATTAAAGGATTTAAAGGAACAATTAGAGGACTAGAGAAGTAAGAGGTATATTTTAGTATATAACGGAACCTTGTAGTAGGAACTACGATAGGCTTGTTAATAGGCTAGGTGTATAAGTATTGCAAGTAAATTAACAACGTAACAACTAGTGGAGTGGTTTCCTAATAGATTAACTCTAATTGTATTCTAAGAATCACTATAAGGAAAGAACTATCTAGAGTAGGGACTATGGTCCTTTAAATACATAACTATACTCCTAGGAAACCCTTCTTATATATAAGGTACGCGTACTCTATTTACTTTATTATAGATTATATAGATTATATATAAATTATATTATATAACTTGGTTACTATTTCTCGTTATATAGTTCTACCAGCTCTATTTTAGACTATGCCTATATTAACTAACTAGCTTCTTCTAACTCTTCTCTAAGTAGTTATAATATTATACTTAAAGCGTCCGTAATACTATCTCCCTCCTTTTTATCTTTATTCTTAAAGATTCTAAATATCTCTAAGTTGTTAACTAGAGGTATAATATCTATTTAATTAATTTAGTTAATATTATTACTTATTATACCTAAAGCAATTTCTCTTTCTTCTATAGTTTAACGTGCTCGCACTATTACTGCTATACTATTACTAGGTAAAATAATACTATCTCCGTGTTCTTATTATGCGAAAGAAGGGTTAATTTGCGTTATACTAGTAAGTCCTTTATCTTAGCAACCTTCCTTTTATTTAGAGTATACTAAAGTAAATATTTATTTATTCTATAACGTTTACTTTATTTTTAACGCTAAATATACGCGTCCTATAACTCTTAATAGTCTTTAAGTTCCCTAAGTAATTTATTATAGGGTTTTATGTTTAATCTACTGCTATAAAGCTTAATAGTAAGCTCTTAAGCGCCCTTAATAAATTGCGTTAATTATAAAAGGCGGAATAAGAGGCTGTAGCTGCTTAATAGCGTGCCCTTAAAACTTGTCTCTTAGCCTTTACTTATCTTCTGCGTCTTAAACGGGTTTATAAAAAGGTCCGTTTTAAGGAGTAGAAGCTTATAAAATAAGGTCTGCAGGAACTTAGTAACGGAAGACAAACTCCCCTATAAAGGAAATAAGTCTAAATAGCTTAGTAGCTGTTCCTCCTGGGTCCCCCTTAAGTAACTCCTTTTTTAATTCTTCTTTGTTAATATTACCTAACCTAATTTCTTCTAATACTCCTGTACCTTTCCTATAACGTTCTTTAGATTTTTTAGTGGCTCCTAGGTAGTTTTATTATTAACGTCCTTGTAATTAACGATCCTTAAAACTTGCTATTTATCTTCTTCTTATTCTTTATACGTGTCTGCTTTGTAAACTAGTAGCTTAATATTCCTATATACTGGCTCTAGCATTACAATATGCTATATAGGGTAGATTTTTATCTTAGCTAGTAGGTTTAACTTAAATATAACTAGTAAAATCCTCTTTATAATTTTAAAAGGTCTTAGTCTAATATAGTCCAATTTCTTACTTAGTTGTTAACTCTTGAAATTTTTATATAGTAGTTATACTTTATCTCCCTCCTTAAGATTTAGTCCCTTAGATCTCTTAGTATTATAGTACTTTTTTATTTTTTACTATACTACTTTAGCTGTTTCTGTAAGGTTCTTATAAAGATTTATTAATATCTCTATTTTTTATTTAGCTATACTACTTATCTTTTTTACTTAATATAGCAATAACGATGTTCTTAGCTTATATCCGTAATTTGCCTTAAATAGTGACGTACCTATTCCTTTTTATGGTGTTATATTATATATAAACTATATAACTAGTAATAATAATACCCAATTATTCTGTGCGTAATTAATATAGTATTTTAGATACTGCTCTAGTATTTAATTTAGTCTTTCCGTTTAACCATCTATCTGCGGATAATATGCGGTAGAAGTTACTGCTCTAACTCCTTACTTTGTTAAGAATACCTCCTAAAATACTACTATAAATCTTAGATCTCTATCTAATATAATTTTACTTAGTACTCTATGTCTTATAAATACTTCTTTAATATAGATTTTAGTAATATCTTCTACTAATATTTCTTCTGTATATGCTATAAAGTATCCCTACTTTATAAGCTTATCTACTATTACTAAGATTATGTTATAATCTTATCCTATAATAGGATCTCTTAATTTTAGTAACTTAATAATAAAGTCCTATAATATAACCTTCTATAGTCTTTCTAGTATTTTAATAGGTTATAGCCCTTTATATAGCTTATACCTTATTAGTTTATTCCTTTAGTAATTTAGATACTCTTTAGTAACCTTTTTAGCTATCCTTTAGATTCCGTTAATAATATACTCCTCTTAAAGTCTTAATACTAATCCCATAGCTCCGTTATGTCCTTAAGTTAATCCCTTATAAAAATCTTCTATAAAGTGCTCTGCTATACTTCTTAGAATATACTTTACTTCTTGGTTTTTATATATATCCATTTATAGATCTTTTAGCTATGCTTTTAGAATTTTCTATACCTAAAAGCTTTCTAGTAACTTATAAATTCTATTTAACTCGTTTTCCTAAGTTATTATAATTTTGGGATAATTATATCTAATTAACCTATTTATATCTTTTCGCAGTAAAGCCCCTAATGGCTTTTTATCATTTTATAGTTTAGCCTTTTAACTTAACGCATTAGCTTATATATTGTCTGTACCCTTAGTATACTAAATCTTAAAATAGTATTTTGTAAGTATTTCTACCTATTTAACCTATTTTTAGTTAAGTTTCTTTATTATTAAAAATCCTATTAGGTTTTTATAATCCGTTTTAACTATAAATAGTTTTTCTATGCCTTATAAGAATGCTCTTTATTTTTTTAATACTGTAACTATACCTAATAACTCCTTATTATAGATATTATAGTTTAACTCTAGTAGTGTTATCTTCTGACTATAGTATGCTACTAGGTGCCATCTATTTAGATGCTTTTATATAAAATACGCCCCTAGTATAAAGTCTAATGTATTTATTTCTACAACCGTCTTTAGACTTAGTTAATAGATTTTAAGAACTAGCTCTTAGGTAAATAATTTCTTAACTTTCTTAAATAGTTCTTATTACTCTTTTCCCTATGCCTATAGTTCTTCTTTTTTTATTAGTTATATAAATGGTTCTATATTCTTTAACCATTGCGCTATAAACCTTCTATAGTAATTGTAAAACCCTAGGAATAATCTTAACTGCGTAATGTTCTCTAGTTCTTACTAATTTACTATAGTGTTACGGACGCTTTAAGTACGATGCTACGACTACTTGGAGAGGAGTTAGAGGAAGCTAGTTGGTTAATAAGAGCACGGTCTAGGATGGAACCGATAGAACCATATAACGAGGAATGGTAGTATAAGTTATATAATATGCTACGTAAGGAACGTAGAGAACGAACGGAACTTACGTATCTTACGTACCTTACGTACATTATATATAAGAAGGATTTTATAGGAGTACGGGCGTGTTATTAAGGACCCTTAGTCCCTACCTAGATAGTTCCTTCCTTGTAGTAATTCTCAGAATATAATTAGAGTTAATCTATTAGGTAACCACTCCACTAGTTATTATTACGTTGTTAACTTACGTATTACCTATATACCTAGCCCATTAATAGGACCTATTGTAGTACTTACTATAAGATTCCGTTACACAATTACTACCTAGTTATGGTATTAAAAGTTAAATAATATGCCACCAAAAGCAGCTACCATAACGCTATTAACGGCGGCAACTACTTTAAGGTTAGGAGGGAACACTAGTATAGCGGACACTAACTCGTAACAACCCATAACGGTTAGATAGTTACAGGAAATAATTGACTAGTTAACGGCGAACAATGCGGCACTAAAATATAGGGTTAACAGGATAGGCGCAGTAAAGGTTAAGTTACCATTAATTAAACGATTCTTAGGAGAACGATTAAAGCTTAAGGGATTCCGTATATAAATATACTTTAAGGTAATATAGAAAGGAGCAAAGCTAGTAATACCTGTAGATCAAATAGCGTACGCAGGGCTATTCTTAATAGGAAGGGCACTTAAATAGTTTAAATCTTACCTTATAGAGATATAAGCTAATGGAATAACAACTATAAACTAAGAAGTATTGTTTATGTTCTTAAGTTAGGAGGGATTCGCGGAACGACTTATATAGATGTTTAGAGATCCGGAGGTAACAACTACGGCAGAAAGAAAGCTTTAAGATATTACGCAGCGAACCTTAGCAATTAAGTATACAATATAGTTTTAGACGCTAGTAATATAAGTTAAGTAGAATAATAAGGCGCTTATGGTATAGTATAAACAGGGACTTAAGGCTAAAGTCTAGGACGTAATTATCCTAATAGAAGATACGGAAACCCTAAGGGAGTTAATAGATTAAGCGATAAAGATTAATAATAGAATTTACTAAAGGGAGTAGACCAAGAGAGGTTAGGATAGAGTTCTATAGTTGTATAAGGCGTAGAGTACGCATTAACTAAAGCTAAGTTAGAAACTATAATATAGCGTAGAGCTAATAGACCTAAGCGGTACTAAAGAAACCTATAAAAGATAGAGTAAGAAACTATAGAAACNNAGAGGATAAGGATTAAGTAATTAAAGGTCTAAGGAGCAAAGGCCGAATTAGGGATCTTAGTAGCAGAAGATATTTAGGCGGACTCTATAGTAAGAAAGATGGTTTAAAGAGGGAGCTTATATAAATTATGGAAAACAGGGTTATTTTGCTAGAGATTATAAAGATGGTTAGAGTTACTATATAATAAAGGGAACCGGACTAGCAGATGGTATATATATATAAAGGGATGATAATGCACTATAAGGAACAAAGGATTATTTAATTAACTATTTTACGTTTTGTTATAATAACGCGTGCTAAATTTATAAAGACGCCAAGTATGGCGTAAGCTATTAGCTATAGGAACCTAGTTTAAAGAAACTAAGAGCTACCTAAGACTATAAAGAGTAAGATAGGCTCTATAAATGTAATAAAGATCTAACAGTAACTTTTAATACAGTATTAATAAGGCAGTATTTAGAAAGGGACTTTAGGAAAAATCTATTTAGCAATATTAAGAAAGGAGATTTTAAGACATTAGCATTAGAAGCAGAGACTGAGACCGCCATAAAGTAAGGTTTAATAACGGGCATTATAACACCGTTGGATATAGCATCTATTGCTTTATAAGACAGTAGGAAGAGTATTTTATAAAGATTAAGTAAGTAAACAACTGCTAGTGCTAATTTACCACTTAATAAAGGTAAAAGACTAAAGGCTTAAGATTCTTAAGACGAGATAAGAAATAACTAAGATTTTTAAGATAAGATAAGGTACACCTAAGGACCTATAACGGACGAAAACCGATGGAGTAGGGTAATAGCTTAGTTTAGGAATATACGAATAAGCTTGGGATAGAGTTTCCTATAGGCATTAAATTCTTAAAGTAAGATAGATAAGATTTAAGACTTTTAAGATAAGATGAGAATACTACGGACGCCTAGTTAGACTAAGGTAGGAGCTAGGCTTAAGTTAGAAGCAAGCTTAGGATTAAAGAATTTAAGGGATTAAGAATTTAGAGAATGAATAAGGATACCTATAGGTAAGAGGTAAGCGGCTTCTTTATAGATTAGAGAATCTGCGATATAAGCAGCGGTTAAACTAGAAGACAGATATATAGACCTAGAAGACTTACTAGTTAAATATAGTGTTTAGTCTAAAGATTGAAAAACTGATACTAAGATTAAGAAGTATAAAGGCTTTAAGGATCCACTTATAAGACGCGAAAAAAAGGAAACTATAGAGAAATTTAGAGCGAGAATTACCTTATAGTAAGAGCAGAAACTAGATAAGAGATCTAGTCTACTAGGTCGTATAAGGGATAGAGCACCTATATGGAGAATTACTAATAGGCTAAGAGTAGGCATACTAAGAGCTAAGTGGCTTATTAAACTGGAATAAGAAGAGGATCTAGGTATTCTAACTAGATTCGAAGAACGATATATAAAGGGCTGTTATGACGTAGTAATAAAAAGATACTTCCTTACGGACGGAGCGTATATACTTAAGTAGCTATACTAAAAGTGGTATAGGCAGCGACATAATAATAAGTGGGAGGATTTCTATATATAGTTAGATAAAAAAGTTATCTAGAACTACCTAATTACGGAAAAAGCTATAACTTATATTAAAGGAGCCTTAATTATAATGTTAAAAGATCTAAAGGAGTAATTAGAGGACTAGAGAAGTAAGAAATAAATCTTAGTACTTGCGAATAAAGTTGCGATACTTAGATTAATATAAGAAAGGTTTAAACTTAAGGATAAAAATGAGCTAAGAGTTAACCTAAAACACTAAGTATATTATATACTATTATAGATAGCATGCGTAGATAATACGTGTAGTATATATGGGATACTAAAAGATAAAAATTAGAAGTATCTAATAAGAATATATTAGATAACGGATAAGGCGGAATACTAAAACGCTAAGTATATACATGGCTGGCACCTAGTAAAAGTTTAAGAATAAGGGGACTTAATACTTTAACTAGGAAGATTCCTTACGGAAGAATGCCTAGATAGACGACAATGGTAGGAATATCCAGAAAACACCTATCTATGGTATATTGAAGACAAAAAGCGAACTAAGTATTAGCTAAAAGTGGACTAAGTACGAATAAGATCTAGCAGCTAATAGTTAGGAAAAGTAGAGGCCTACGGAACCAGAGGGAACTAGTAGTAGAGCCTTAAACCCTTAAAGGAATTTAAGGAAAATACCTAAATTTATAAGTTAAATAGTAAAATTAATAGTTTAAAGCACTAATAGATAGTAGAGTAATAAGGAACCATATTTTACTAGTAGTAGTTAAAAGAATGGGACTACCATATAGGAGAAAGGAGTACCCATACTTATTAGTAATAATTTTAAGAGATCCGATAGCCTACGGGAATGGTATTATTAATCTTAAAACAGGACCTATTTAGTTAACTATTAAAGGGAGATAAATTTAGATGTTTTTCGATATCCTACTATTAGGGAAGAACGAGGCGATACTAAGGATGCCTTAGTTACAGAAATACAATCTAAAGATTAATTGGGTTATAGGTTAGGTTAATATTAGAGATACTTAATACTGTAAAATATAATAATAAACCAAGATAGTATAGTACTAAGTTAGAGCGACGTATAAAGAAACTAAGAAGGGGTTAGATTATGTACTAAAGAAATACTATAAGTATGGCAAAAAACTATAGTCGCCGGAAAGTAAAAAACTGTTAGAGTATATAGTATAGGACTATAAAATAGAATTAGAACTAGGAATAAGCCTAAGGTTTTTTCTAATCTATAAGCTTACTAAAAAAGAAGGTAGAGCATTAAAAGAGTTTATCTAAGAAAATCTATAAAAGGGATATATTAGACTATTGCAGTTATTAGCGGGTTATTCGGTACTGTTTGTACTAAAGAAAAATAGTAAACTAAGGCTGTATATTAACTATAGATAGTTAAACAGCATTACTAAAAAGAATAGGTATTCTTTACCCTTAATTAGCGAAATCTAAGATAGGATAGGCAACGTGTAAATCTTTACGAAGATAGATCTAAGATAGGCGTACCATTAAATCAGAATTAAGGAAGGCGACAAATGGAAGGCAGCCTTTAGGTTAAAGGAAAGACTATATAAACCATTAGTTATACAATTCAGGCTTATAAACGCACTAGCAACGTTCTAGAAGTAAATTAACAATATATTAGGAGAATACTTGGATGAATTTATTATAGTATACCTTAACAATATTATTATCTACTTAATGACTAAGGAAGAATACGGGGAATATATTAAATGGGTTTTAAAGAGACTATAAGAGGAATAGATGCTAGTAGTAATTAAGAAATATAAATTCTTTACTAGGAAGACAGATTTTGTTAAATTTATTATTAAACTAGGCTAACTTAGCATAGATCTAAAGAAGATCAAGGCTATAGTAAATTGGTAAGAACTAGAAAACGTTACGCAGTTAAGATCGTTTTTAGGGTTTTGCAATTACTATAGAAGGTTTATAGCGCAATAGTTAAAGGATATTAAGCTATTTACGCGATTAATAAAGAAAGAAGAACTATAGGTATAGGGAAAGAAATAATAAGAACTATTTAAGGAAGTTAAAAGGTTATTTACCTAGGAGCCAGTTCTTAAAATCTATTAACTAAGACTAGAAATGGTTATTAAGATAAATGTATTAAACTTTGTACTAGGAGTATATTTTATATAAAAGTATCTAGACGGATAGCACCTAGTGGTATATTATAGTAGGAAGATAATACTACTAGAACTAAACTATAACATCTATAATAAGGAGTTATTAGGTATAGTTATAGCACTAAAAAAATAGAGAGCGTTCTTGCAAGGTATAGAAAAACTATTTATAGTTAAGACGGATTATAAAAACCTAATAGGATTCCTAATAATAAAGGAACTTAACTAAAGACAGGTTAGATGGGTAGAGATGCTTATAGAATACCATTTTAAGATTTAGTATACTAAGGGTATAGATAATATACGAGTAGATACTTTAAGTTAAAGGGCCAAACTACAAAACGACGAGAAGCTATTAGGGGCTTTACTGCGAAAGGATATAGATGGATTAATTAGATACAATTATCCAAAGATCGCAGTAACTTAGGAAAAATTAGATAAAGTCTACAAGACACTAAAAAGCTTTTAGGTATAGAGAATTCTAAAAGCATAACTAGAAGATCTATAGTTAGATATATATAAGAACTAAGAAACGAAGTATATCCCAAGAAGCATAGTAGAGTAATTTATAGAAGAATTCTATAAAGGACTAACTTAAGGACACAATGGAGCTATAGGCTTAGTGTCGAGACTCTAGGAGGAGTACATTATTGATAGAATCTGGAGGATAGCCAGAAAGGTCACTAGAGAGTGTTTAGATTACTAAAGGAATAAACTAACAAGGCATAAGCTATATAGAGGGCTATAACCTATTAAAATACTAAAAAGACTATAGGAGGTTTTATTATTAAGTTGCTAAAATTAAGAGATCCTATTACCGGACAAGATTATAATATAATCTTAGTAATAGTAGACAAGCTTATAAAGTGGGGATACTTTATAGCATATACAGAAGAAATATTAGCAGAAGATGTCGCTAAAATCTATATTAAAGAAGTATTTATAAGGTATAGAGTACTAAGTAAGATTATATCGGATAGAGATCCAAGATTTATAGTAGTATTTTGGGAGGTATTCTTAGTGGAGTAAGGAGTTTAAGCAGCAACTTCTACCGTATACCATCCGCAGACAAACGGTTAAATGGAAAGGTTAAATTAAACACTAGAGCAGTATCTAAGACATTATATTAATCACGTATAAAATAATTAGGTATTACTGTTACTAGTTATATAGTTTGTATATAATATAACACCATAAGAAGGAATGGATACGTTACCATTTAAGGCAAATTATGGATATAAGCTAAGAACATCGCTATCGCTATATTAAGTAAAGAAGATAAGTAGCACAGCTAAGTAAAGGATAGAGATATTAATGAATCTTTATAAGGACCTTACGGAAATAGCTAAAGTAGTATAGTAAAGAATAAAGAAATACTATGATACTAAGAGATCTAAGGGACTAGATCTTAAGGAGGGAGATAGAGTATAGCTACTACATAAAAATTTCAAAAGTTAATAACTAAGTAAGAAGTTAGACTACGTTAGGCTAGGACCTTTTAAAATTAGTTAGAAAATTTTACTGGTTATGTTTAAGTTAAACCTACTAGCTAAAATGAAGATCTACTCTATATAGTATATTGCAATGCTAGAACCAGTATACGGAAATGCCGAGCTACTAGTGTATAAGGCAGATACATACCAAGGACAGGAAGAAGATAAATAGTAAGTTTTAAAGATTGTTAATTATAAGGATATTAATAATAAAACCTAGTATAAGGTTAAGTAGATAGGCTATAATAAGACTACCTAGGAACTACTAAAGAATTTAAAGAACGCTATAGGAAAGGTATAGGAGTATCAGAAGAGAATAAGTCAGGCAATATTAAAGAAGGATTACTAAAAAATGAGTTACCTAAGGGGGACCTAGGAAGAGCGATTGCTAAACTACTTAAAGTTATTTCCTTTACTATTAGAAGAAAATCCGTTCTTTTATTACCAAGTTCCTATAGACCTTGTTCTATAAGTTTCTACTTCTTAAAATAAACCTTCTTACGAACCTTTTTAAGGCGAAGAAAATAAGCAGATGCCGCGATTTAAGTATCTAGGGCTTTCTATTCTATATTATAAGAACATTCTAGCTTAGCTAAGGCTTGCGATAACTTACTATTAAGCTTCGTAGCGGCAGATTAAACATAAAACCTTATAACAAATTACTTAGGGAACTTAACGACTATTAAGAGTTATAGGACGCGTATATTTAGCGTTAGAGAAAAAGCAAACGTTATAGGACAAATAAATATTTGCTTTAGTACACTCTAAATAAGAAGAGGGTTGCTGAGATAAAGGACTCGCTAGCGCAACGTAAACTAACCCCTCTTTCGCATAATAAGAATATAGAGATAGCATAATTTTACCTAGTAATAGTATTGCAGCAATAGTGCGGGCGCGTCGTTGCGCGTGTGAAAAAGAAGAGGCTTTAGGTATTATAAGTAACGATATTAACTAAATTAATTAGACGGATATTATACCTCTAGTAAGCGACTTAGAGATATTAGGAATCTTTAAAAACAAAGATAAAGAGGAGGGAGATAGTATTACGGACGCTTTAAGTATAATACTATAACTACTTAGAGAGGAGTTAGAGGAAGCTAGTTAGTTAATAAGAGTATAGTTTAGGATAGAACCGATAGAACTATATAATAAGGAATAGTAGTATAAGTTATATAATATGCTACGTAAGGAATATAGAGAATGAATGGAACGTATATACCTTACGTATCTTACGTATATTACATATAAGAAGGATTTTATAGGAGTACGGGCGTATATTTAAGGACCCTTAGTCCCTACCTAGATAGTTCCTTCCTTATAGTGATTCTTAGAATATAATTAGAGTTAATCTGTTAGGCAACTACTCCACCAGTTATTATTACGTTGTTAACTTACGCATTACCTATACACCTAGCCCATTGATAGGACCTATTGTAGCACTTGCTATAAGGTTCCGTTATATATAGCCTTAATCTTCCTTAGATCTATACTAAGTTAGCCTAGTTTAATAATAAATTTAATAAAATTGGTCTTCTTAGTAAAGAACTTGTATTTCTTAATTGCTACTAGCATCTATTCTTTTTATAGTCTCTTTAAGACCTATTTAACGTGTTCTCTATATTCTTCCTTAGTTATTAAGTAGATAATAATATTATTAAGATATACTATAACAAATTCGTCTAAGTATTTTCCTAATATATTGTTAATACGCTTCTAAAACGTTACTAGTGTGTTTATAAGCCTAAATTGCATAACTAATAGTTTATATAGTCCTTCCTTTAACTTAAAGGCTGCCTTTTATTTATCGCCTTCCTTAATTCTAATCTAATAGTACGCCTATTTTAGATCTATCTTTATAAAGATTTACGCATTACCTATTCTATCTTAGATTTTGCTAATTAAGGGTAAAGAATACCTATTCTTTTTGGTAATGCTGTTTAACTGTCTATAGTTAATATATAGCCTTAGCTTACTATTTTTCTTTAGTATAAATAATACTGGATAACCTACTAATAATTGTAATGGCCTAATATATCCCTTTTATAAGTTCTCCTAGATAAACTCTTTTAGTACTCTACCTTCTTCTTTAGTAAGCTTATAGATTAGAAAAAACCTTAAACTTATTTCTAGTTTTAGCTCTATCTTATAGTCCTATGCTATATATTTTACTAGCTTTTTACTTTTTAATAACTGTAACTTTTTACCGTACTTATGGTATCTCTTTAGTATATAGCTTAGTCCTTTTTCTATTTCTTTATAGATTGCTCCTACTTAGTACTATATTAACTTAGCTTATTATTATATCTTATAGCATTAAGTATTCTTAATATTAACCTAACCTATAACCTAATTAATCTTTAGATTATATTTCTATAACTAAGGCATTCCTAATACTGCCTTATTATTCCCTAATAGTAATATATTAAAAGATATCTTAATTTATCTCCCTTTAATAGTTAACTAAATAGGTCTTATTTTAAGATTAATAATGCTTCCTCTATAGGCTATTAGATCTCCTAAAATTATTACTAATAGGTAAAGACATTCCTTTTTCCTATGTAGTAACCCTATTCTTTTAACTATTATTAGTAAGATATAGTTTCTTATTACTCCACTATCTATTAATACCTTAAACTATTAATCTTGCCACTTAACTTATAAATTTAGGTATTATCCTTAAATTTCTTTAAGGGTTTAAGGCTCTATTACTAGTTCCCTTTAGTTTTATAAGCCTCTACTTTTTTTAACTATTAGCTACTAGATCCTATTTATACTTAGTCTAACTTAGGCTAATACTTAGTTTACTTTTTATCTTTAATATGCTATAGATATATATTCTTAAAATATTCCCACTACTATTATCTGTCTAGGTATTCTTCCGTAAGGAATCTTCCTAGTTAAAGTATTAAATCCCCTTATTTTTAAACTTCTACTAGGTACTAACTATGCATATACTTAGTATTTTAATATTTTGCCTTATCCATTATCTAATATATTCTTATTAAATACTTCCAATTTTTATCTTTAGGTACTCTATATATATTATATATATTATTTATATATACTATCTATAATAGTGTATAATATACTTAGTGTCTTAGGTTAACTCTTAGCTTATCTTTATCCTTAAGTTTAAACCTCTTTTGTATTAATTTAAGCGTTATAACTTTATTTATAGGTACTAAGATTTATTTTTTACTTCTCTAATCCTCTAATTACTTATTTAGATCCTTTAATATTATAATTAAGGCTCCTTTAATATAAGTTATAGCCTTTTCCGTAATTGGGTGGTCTTAAATAACTTTTTTATCTAACTATATATAGAAATCTTCCCACTTATTATTATGTCGTTGTTTATACTACTTTTAGTATAGCCCTTTAAGTATATACGGCTCGTCCGTAAGGAAGTATCTCCTTATTACTATATTATAACAGCCCTTTATATATCATTTCTTAAATCTAGTTAGAATCCCTAAATCCTCTTCTTATTCTAGTTTAGTAAGCCACTTAGCTCTTAGTATACCTATCTTAGGTCTATTAGTAACTCTTTATATAGGTACTCTATCCCTTATATATTCTAATATGCTAGATCTTTTATCTAGTTTCTGTTCTTACTATACAGCAATTCTTACTCTAAATTCTGCTATAGTTTCTCTCTTTTTATGTCTTATAAGTAGATCCTTAAAGTTCTCTTACTTCTTAATCCTAGTATTAAACTTTTAATCCTTAAGCTAAACTCCTTATTTACTTAGTAGGTCCTCTAGGTCTATATATTTATCTCCTAGTCTAACTACTGTTTATATTATAGATTCTCTAATCTATAATAAAGCCTCGCGCTTCTTGTTTATGGGTATCCTTATTTATACTCTAAATTCTTAGTCCCTTAGATTCTTTAATCCTAAGCTTGCTTCTAACTTAAGCTGCGCTCCTACCTTAGTCTAACTAAATATCTATAGTGTTCTTATCTCGTCTTAAGAGTCTTAAATCTTACTTATTTCGTCTTAAGAATCTTATAACTATGGGAAACGCTATCCTAAGCTTATTTATATATTCTTAAACTAAGCTACTACTCTGCTCTATCGGTTATCGTCCATTATAGGTCCTTAAGCTATCCTTATCCTATCTTTAGAATCTTAAATCTCTCTTATCTTGTCTTAAAAATCTTAAGCCTTTATGTTACGGACGCTTTAAGTACAATGCTATAACTACTTGGAGAAGAGTCGGAAGAAGCTAGTTAGTTAATAAGAGCACGGTCCAGGATGGAGCCGGTAGAACCATGTGACGAGGAATAGTAACCGAGTCACGTGATAAGATCTGTGTAATCTGTGTAATCTATATAATCCGCGACGGAGCAGATAGAGCACACGTACATCACGTATAAGAAGGATTTCTTAGGAGTACGGTCGTGTATTTAAAGGACTACAGTCCCTACCTAGATAGTTCCTTCCTTGTAGTAATTCTTAGAATATAATTAGAGTTAATCTATTAGGCAACCACTCCACCAGTTATTATTACGTTGTTAACTTTAGTTTATATCACCTACACACCTAGCCCATTAACGAGCCCATCGTAGTACTTACTATAAGGTTCCATTATATAATCACTACCTAGTTACGGTATTAAATATAGAAAGTTAAATAATATGCCACCAAAAGTAGCCACCACAACGCCATTAACGGCGGCAACTACTTTAAGGTCAGGAGGCGACACCAGTATAGCAGATACTAATTTGCAGCAACCTGTGACGGTCGGACAGCTATAAGAGATAGTTGACTAGTTAATAGAGAACAATGCGACACTTAAATAAAGGATTAACGGAATAGGCGCAGTAAAGGTTAAGTTACTATTAATCGAAAGATTCTTAGGAGAAAGATTAAAGCTTAAAGGATTCCTTACGCAAATATATTTTAAGGTTGCGTAAAAGGGAGCAAAGCTAGCAACACCTGTAGACCGAATAGCGTATATAGGGCTATTCCTGTCAGGAAGGGTACTTAAATGGTTTAAACCTTACCTTATAAAAATATAAGCCAATAGAATAATAACTACTAATTAGGACGTGCGGTATATGTTCTTAAGTTAGGAAGGGTTTATAGAGCAACTAATACAGATATTTAGAGATCTAGAGTTAACGACTATAGTAGAAAGGAAACTTTAAGATATTACGCAACGAACCTTAGTAATTAAATACACAATATAGTTCCAAACGCTAGTAATATAAGTTAAGTGGAATAATAGGGCGTTTATGGCACAGTATAAATAGGGACTTAAGGCTAAAGTCTAGGACGTAATTATTCTAATGGAAGATGCGGACACCCTAAGGGAATTAATAGATTAAGCGATTAAGATTAATAATTAAATCTATTAAAGGGAACAGGCTAAGCGAGGCTAGGATAGAGTTTTATAGTTATATAAGATATAGAGTACGCAATAACTAAAGCCAGTTTAGAAACTATAGTATAGCGCAGAGCTAATAGACCTAAGCAGTACTAAAAAAGCCTATAAGAGATAGAGTAAGAAATTATAGAAACCTAGAGGTTAAAAATCTAGTAATTATAAGACTAAGGAGCAGAGGCTAAACCAGGGATCTTAGTAGCAGAAGACGTTTAGGCGGACTTTATAGTAAAGTTAATGGTTTAGAGATAGAGCTTATATAAATTATGGGAAATAAGGTTATTTTATAAGGGATTGCAAAGATAGTTAGAGTTACTATATAATAAAGGAAACTAGACTAGTAGTAGAAAACATATATGTATAGAGGGATAATAGTGTACTATAAGGAATAAAAGAGTATTTAATTAGAAGTTTTGCGTTTTGTTATAATAACGCATGCCAAATTTATAAAGATGCTAAGTACGGTGTAAGCTATTAGCCATAAGAGCCAAAATTTATAGAGTATAGAGGAACTAATAAACTATCGCGTAGATTGGATATTAAAGACGACGAGTTTAATGTAGGCGAAATATTTACAGACAATAAGGAAATAAAGGCAGTTTACTAGGAACGTATAAACCTTAGCGAAGTTATAATAGAAGTAGAGACTAAGACCGCTATAAAGTAAGGATTAGTAACGGGCATTATAACACTATTAGATACGGCATCCATCGCTTTATAAGACGGAAGGAGTAATATCTAAAGAAGATTAAGCAAGCAGATAACTGCTAGTGCTAGCTTACCACTTAATAAAGATAAAAGGCTAAAGGCTTAAGATTCTTAAAAAGAGATAAGAGAGATCTAAGATTCCAAAAACAGGATAAGGATAGCTTAAGGACCCACAACGGACAAAAACCGATAGAGTAGAGCAGTAGCTTAGTTTAAAGACATATGAATGAGCTTAGGAGAAAAGTTTCCTACGGCATTAGATTCTTAAGATGAGATAAATAAGATTTAAGACTCTTAAGATAAGATAAAAACACTATAGACGCCTAGTTGGACTAAGGCGGGAGCTAAACTTAAGTTAGAAGTAAGCTCAGGATTAAGAATCTTATAGGACTAAGACTTTAAAGTATAAATAAGGACCACTAATAAGATTAGAGAATCTATAATATAAATAGTAATTAAACTAGGAGATAAATATATAGACCAAGAGGACTTACTAGGGGAACGCAGTGTTTAGCCTAAAGATTAAAAAGTTAATACTAAGATTAAGAAGCATAACGACTTCAAGGATCTACTTATAGGACGTAAAAGAAAAGAAACTATAGAGGAATTTAGAGTAAGAATTACCTTATAGCAAGAGCAAAAACTAAATAAGAGATCTAGTTTACTAGGTCGTATAAGGGATAGAGCACCTATATAAAGAATTACTAATAGGCCAAGAATAGGCATATTAAGGGCTAAGTGGCTTACTAAACTGGAACAAGAAGAGGATCTAGGGATTCTAACTAGATTTAAAGAACGATATATAAAGGGCTGTTATAACATAGTAATAAAAAGATACTTCCTTACGGACGAGCCGTACACACTTAAAGGGTTATACTAAAAGTGGTATAGATAACAACACAATAACGAGTAGGAAGATTTCTATATATAGTTAGATGAAAAAGTTATCTAAGACCACCCAATTATAGAAAAGGCTATAACTTATATTAAAGGGGCCTTAATTATAACGTTAAAAGATCTAAAGGAGCAATTAGAGGACTAGAGAAGTAAAAAATAATTTTTAGTACCTGCGAACGAAGTTGCAACGCTTAGATTAGCATAAGAAAGGTTTAAACTTAAGGATAAAGACGAGCTAAGAGTTAACCTAAGACACCAAGTATATTATACACTATTGTAGATAGCATGCGTGGATAATATGTATAATATATATAGAGCACCTAAGGATAAAAATTAGAAGTATCTAATAAGAATATATTGGATAATAGATAAGGCGAAATATTAAAACACTAAGTATATACATAGTTAGCACCCCATAGAAGTTTAAGAATAAAGGGACTTAATACTTTAATTAGGAAGATTCCTTACGGAAGAATGCCTAGATAGATAATAATAGTAGGAATGTTTAGAGAATACCTGTCTATAATATATTAAAGATAAAAAGCGAACTAAGTATTGGCCTAAGTTAGACTAAGTATAAATAGGATTAAGCAGCTAATAGTTAGGAAAAGTGGAGGCCTATAGGACTAGAGGGAACTAGTAGTAGAGCCTTAGACCCTTAAAGGAATTTAAGGACAACACCTAAATTTACAAGTTAATTGGCAAGATTAACAGTTTAAGGCATTAATAGATAGTGGAGCAATAAGGAACTATATCTCGCTAGTAGCAGTTAAAAGAATGGGGTTACCACACAGGAAAAAGAAATGTTCTTACCTATTAGTGACGATTTTAGGAGATCTAATAGCCTATAGAGGAGGTATTATTAATCTTAAAACAGGACCTATTTAGCTAACCATTAAAGGAAGATAAATTAAGATGTCTTTTAATATATTACCATTAGGGAATAATAAGGCAGTACTAGGAATACCTTAGTTATAGGAATACAATCTAAAGATCAATTAGATTATAGGTTAGGTCAATATTAAAAATACTTAACGCCGTAAAATATAATAATAAGCTAAGTTAATATAGTACTAAGTAGGAGCAACCTATAAAGAAACAGAAAGAGGACTAAGCTATATACTAAAGAGATACTATAAGTATAGCAAGAAACTATAGTCGCTAAAAAGCAAAAAGCTGTTAAAATACGTAGTATAGAACTATAAGATAGAATTAGAACTAGGAATAAGTTTAAGGTTCTTTTTAATCTATAAGCTTACTAAAGAGAAAGGTAGAGCATTAAAAGAGTTTATCTAAAAAAACTTATAAAAGGGATACATTAGACTATCGCAATCATTAGTAGGTTATCCAGTACTATTTATACTAAAGAAGAATAGTAAACTAAGGCTATATATTAACTATAGACAGTTAAATAGTATTACTAGGAAGGATAGGTATCCTTTACCCTTAATTAGCGAAATCTAAGATAGGATAGGTAATGCGCAAATCTTTACAAAGATAGATCTAAGATGGGCGTACCATTAGATTAGGATTAAGGAAGGCGATAAATAAAAGGCAGCCTTTAGGTTAAAGGAAGGACTATATAAACTATTAGTTATATAATTTAGGCTTATAAACGCACTAGCAACGTTCTAAAAGTAAATTAATAATATATTAGGAGAACACTTAGATGAATTTATTATGGTATATCTTAACAATATTATTATCTACTTAATAACTAAGGAAGAATATAGAGAATACGTTAAATAGGTCTTAAAGAGACTATAAGAGAAATAAATGCTAGTAGTAATTAAGAAATGCGAGTTCTTTACTAGGAAGACCGATTTTATAGGATTTATTATTAAACTAGGCCAACTTAATATAGATCTAAAGAAGATTAAAGCTATAGTAAATTGGTAAGAACTAGAGAACGTTATATAGTTAAGATTATTTTTAGGGTTTTGCAATTACTACAGAAGGTTTATAGCGCAATAGTTAAAGAATATTAAGCCATTTACGCGGTTAATAAAGAAAGAAGAACTATAGGTATAGGGAAGAGAATAATAAAAACTATTTAAAAAAGTTAAGAGGTTGTTTACCTAGGAGCCAGTTCTTAAGATCTATTAACTAGGTCTAGAGACGGTTGTAAAAATAGATACATTAGACTTTATACTAAGAGTATACTTTATACAGAAGCATCTAAATAGATAGCATCTAGTAGTATACTATAGTTGGAAGATAATACCACCAGAGTTAAACTATAACATTTATAATAAGAAGTTATTAGGTATAGTTATAGTATTAAAGGAATAGAGAGTATTCTTATAAGGTATAGAGAAACTATTTATAGTTAAGACGGATTATAAGAACCTAATAGAATTCCTAATAATAAAGGAACTTAACTAAAGATAGGTTAGATAGGCAGAGATGCTTATAGAATACTATTTTAAGATTTAGTATACTAAGGGTATAGACAATACGCGAGCCAATACGTTAAGTTAAAAGGCTAAACTATAAAATAATGAAAAGCCATTAGGGGCTTTATTGCGAAAAGATATAGATAAATTGATTAGGTATAATTATCCGAAAATTATAGCGACTTATAAAGATAAACTAGATAAGGTTTATAAGTCACTAGAGAGCTTTTAGGTATAAAGAATTTTAGAAGCATAACTAGAAGATCTATAGATAGATATATACAAAAACTAAGAAGTAAAGTATATCCTAAGAAGTATAGCAGAGCAATTTATAGAATATTTCTATAAAGGACTAACTTAAGGACATAATGGAGCTACGGGCTTAGTATTAAGACTTTAGGAGGAGTATATTATTAACGGAATCTAAAGGATAGCTAAAAGGGTCACTAGAGAGTGTTTAGATTACTAAAGGAACAAACTAACGAGGCATAAGCTATATAGAGGGCTACAACCTATTAAAATACTAAAGAGACTATAGGAGGTTATATTATGGGACTTTATTATTAAGTTGCTAAAATTAAAAGATCCTATTATAGGACAAGATTATAACGCAATCTTAGTAATAGTAGACAAGCTTACGAAGTAGGGATACTTTATAGCCTATACGGAAGAAATCTTAGCGAAAGATATCGCTAGAATCTATATTAAGGAAGTATTTATAAGACATAGAGTACTAAGCAAAATTATATTGGATAGAGATTTAAGATTTATAGCAGCATTTTAGGAGGTATTTTTAGCGAAATAAGGAGTTTAAGCAGCAACTTCCACTATATATTATCCGCAGACAGACGGTTAAACAGAAAAATTAAATTAGACACTAAAGCAGTATCTAAGGCACTATATTAATCACGTATAGAATAATTAGGTATTATTGTTACTAGTTATATAGTTTATATACAATATAACACCACAGGAAGGAATAGGTACTTTACTATTTAAGGCGAATTACGGATATAAGCCAAGAATATTATTATCGCCACGTTAAGTAAAGAAGATAAGTAGTACAGCTAAGTAAAGGATAGAGATACTAATAAATCTTTATAAGAACCTTACGGAAATAGCTAAGGTAGTACAGCAAAGGATAAAAAGGTACTATAACGCTAAGAGATCTAAGGGACTAGATCTTAAGGAGGGAGATAAAGTATAGCTACTATATAAAAACTTTAAGAGTTAACAATTAAGTAAGAAGTTAGACCACGTTAGACTAGGACCTTTTAAAATTATATAAAGAATTTTACTGGTTATATTTAAGTTAAACCTACCAGCTAGAATAAAAATCTACCCTATATAGCATATTGCAATGCTAGAGCTAGTATATAGGAAAGTTAAGCTATTAGCCTACAAAGCAGACACATATAGAGGGCAAGAAGAGGATAAATAGCAAGTTTTAAGGATCGTTAGTTATAAGGACGTTAACAATAAAATATAGTATAAGGTTAAGTAGATAGGCTATAATAAAACTACCTAGGAGCTACTAGAAAATTTAAAGAACGCTATAGGAAAGGTATAGGAGTATTAGAAGAAAACAGGTTAGGTAATATTAAAGAAGGATTACTAAAAAATAAGTTACCTAAGGGGAACCTAGGAAGAGCGACTGCTAAACTACTTAGAGTTATTCCCTTTATAGGAAGAGAGTTAGTTCTCTTATTACTAAGTTCCTGCAGACCTTATTTTATAAGTTTCTACTCCTTAAAACGAACCTTCTTACGAACCTATTTAAGACGTAAAAGATAAGCGAAGGCCAAAAGACGAGTCTTAAGGGCACGCTGTTAAGCAGCTGCAGCCTCTTGCTCCGCCTCTCGCGATTGGTATAGTTTATTAAGGGTGCTTAAGAGCTTACTATTGAGCTTTATAGTAGCAGATTAAACACAAGACCCTATAACAAATTACTTAGGGAACTTAGAGACTATTAAGAGTTATAAGACGCGTATACTTAGCGTTAGAAATAGAGCGAACGTTATAGGACGAATAAATATTCGCTTTAGTGCACTCTAAATAAAAGGAAGGTTGCCGAGATAAAGGACTTACTAGCGTAATATAAACTAACCCCTCTTTCGCATAATAAGAATATAGAGAAGGTATTATCTTACCTAGCGATAGGATAGTAGTAATAGTGCGAGTACATCGGACTATAGAAGAAAGAGAAATTGCTTTAGGTATTATAAGTAACAATATTAACCAAATTAATTAAATAGATATTACACCTCTAGTAAACGACCTGGAAATACTTAAAATCTTTAAGGACGAAGATAGAGAGGAGGGAGATAGTGTTACGGACGCTTTAAGTATAATACTATAACTACTTAGAGAAGAGTTAGAAGAAGCTAGTTAGTTAATAAGAGCACGGTTTAGGATGGAGCTGGTAGAACTATATAACGAGAAATAGTAACTAAGTTATATAATAAGATCTATATAATCTATGTAATCTATATAATCCGTAACGGAGCAAATAGAGCACACGTATATTACGTATAAGAAGGATTTCTTAGGAGTACGGTCGTGTATTTAAAGGACTACAGTCCCTACCTAGATAGTTCCTTCCTTGTAGTAATTCTTAGAATATAATTAGAGTTAATCTNTTGGGTAACCACTCCACTAGTTATCATTACGTTATTAACTTTAGTTTATATTACCTACACACCTAGCCTATTAACGAGCCCATCGTAGTACTTGCTACAAGGTTCCGTTACACATTAGCTTTTTGCCTTTATTAAGTAATAAGCTAGCACTAGCAGTCGTCTGCTTGCTTAATCCCTTTTAAATACTTCTTCTTCCGTCTTATAAAGCGATAGATGCCGTATCTAACGGTGTTATAATGCCCATTACTGAACCTTGCTCTATAGCGGTCTTAGTCTCTACTTCTATAATTACATTATTAAGGTTTAGATACCCCTAGTTAGTTCCTTTATTATCCTTATTACTATTAATTAATAAATACTCTAATTTTATTATTATTGTTACTAATTATTGTCCGTATATTACTGTAATATCCTAATCTAGCTTATAGAGTTAATTATATTTTTTATTTAACTCTCTAGTTCCTTTAAGTCCTTTTAGCTTTAGCTCTTATAGCTAATAGCTTACGCCATACTTAGCGTCTTTATAAATTTGGTATACGTTATTATAATAAAACGCAAAACTTCTAATTAAATACTCTTTTATTCCTTATAGTATACTATTATCCCTTTATACGTATATATTATCTACTATTAGTCTAGTTCCCTTTATTACATAGTAACTCTAACTATCTTTATAATCCCTTAATTTATATAAGCTCTATTTTTAAACTATTAACTTTGCTATAGAGTCTACCTAAATATCTTCTACTACTAAGATCCCTAGTTTNGCCTNTACTTCTTAGTCCTATAATTACTAAATCCTTAACCTTTAGGTTTCTATAGTTTCTTACTCTATCTCTTATAGGCTTCTTTAGTACTACTTAGGTCCATTAGCTCTGCGCTATACTATAGTTTTTAATTCGGCTTTAGTTATTACGTGCTCTACGCCTTATATAACTATAAAACTCTATCCTAACCTCTTTTAGCCTGTTCCCTTTAGTAGATCCTATTATTAATCTTTATCGCTTAATCTATTAAATCCCTTAGGGTATCCGCATCTTCTATTAAAATAATTACGTTTTAGACTTTAGCCTTAAGCCCTTATTTATACTATACTATAAGCGCCTTATTATTCCACTTAACTTATATAGCTAGCGTTAAAAACTATATTATGTACTTAATTACTAAAGTTTATTACGTAATATCTTAGAATTTTCTTTCCGCTATAGTTACTACCTTTAAGTCTCTAAACATTTATATAAGTTACTTTGTAAACCCCTCCTAGCTTAAGAATATAAACCGCACCTCTTAGTTAGTGGTTATTATTCTATTTACCTATATTTCTATAAGGTAAGGCTTAAACTATTTAAGTGCTCTTCCTAATAGGAATAGTCCTGTATAGGCTATTCGATCTATAGGTGTTAGTAGTTTTACTCCTTCTTATGTAACTTTAAAGTGCATTTACGTAAGGAATCCTTTAAGCTTTAATCTCTCTCCTAAGAATCTTTTAATTAATAGTAACTTAACCTTTGCTGCTCCTATCCTATTAATCCTTTATTTAAGCGTTATATTATTCTCTATTAACTAGTTAACTATCTCTTATAGTTATCTAACCGTTATAGGTTGTTGCGAGTTAGTATTTACTATACTGGTGTCGCCTTCTAACCTTAAAGTAGTTGCCGCCGTTAATGGCGTTATAGCTACTTTTGGTGGCATGTTATTTAACTTATTAAAACTATAACTAGATAGTGATTATATAACGGAACCTTGTAGCGGGAACTACGATGGGCTTGTTAATAGGCTAGGTGTGTAGGTATTGCAAGTAAGTCAACAACGTAATAACTGGTGGAGTGGTTGCCTAACAGATTAACTCTAATTATATTCTAAGAATTACTATAAGGAAAGAACTATCTAGAGTAGGGACTGTGGTCCTTTAAATACACAACCGTACTCCTAGGAAACCCTCCTTATACGTAAGGTACGCGTGCTCTGTTTACTTTATCGCGGATTATATAAATTATATAGATTATACAGATCACATCACGTGACTTAGTTACTATTCCTCATTATATAGTTCTACCGGCTCCATTCTGGACCGTGCCTATATTAACTAACTAGCTTCTTCCAACTCTTCTCTAAGTAGTCGTAATATTATACTTAAAGCGTCCGTAATATAGTACCTACAAATAAGGTTATAACGTTTAGATTAATATATTAAAGATTTAAACTTAAAGATAAAGACGAGTTAAGAGTTAACCTAAAGCACTTGGTATATTATACGCTATTATAAATTGTATATATAGATAACATATACGAAATATATAAAAATTTAAAAAAAAAAGGAAGTACCCTATAAGGATATATTAGGCGCTAGATAAGCAATAATATAAAAATGCTAAGTATATACACGGATAGCATCTAATAGAAGTTTAGGAGTTAGGAGACTTAATACTTTAACTAAAAAGATTTCTTACGGAAAAATGCTTAGATAGATAATAGTGATAAGAATGCCGAGAGAATATGTATTTATAGTATATAGAGGATAAAAAGTAAACTAGGTATTAGCCGAAAAGCGAGCTAAGTATAATAGGATTAAGTAGCTAATAGTTAGGAAAAATAGAGGCCTATAGGACTAAAGGGAGCCAGTAGTAAAGCCTTAGACCCTTAAGGAAATTTAAGGACAATACTTAAATTTATAAGTTAATTAGTAAAATTAATAGTTTAAAGCATTAATAAATAGTGGAGTAATAAGGAACTATATTTTACTAGTAGTAGTTAAAAAAATAGGATTACCTTATAAATAGAAGGAATAACTTTACCTATTAGTTATAATTTTAGGAGATCTAATAACCTATGGAGGAAGGATTATTAACCTTAAAATAGGACCTATTTAGATAACCATTAAAGAAAGATAAATTAAGATGTGTTTTAATATCCTACCATTAGGACGGGATAAGGCAGTATTAGGTATACCTTAGTTACAGAAATATAATCTAAAGATTAATTAGATTATAGGTTAATGTCACGGAGTAAGTATAAGCGGCGATAATATATAGCAAGGTAGATATTATTAAGCTATATATATAAACTGTGTAAGAAGTTAAGACGTTACGTAAGGAGAGAAGGTAGGAAAACGGGAAGAAAGGGTATATATTGTTAGTTTAGTTGCTTAGTTAACTCATACACAGAGCACAATAGGATTTAGGTAGTAGTCCTGGCAGAACTTAATAGGATTTAGTAAAACTTGGCGGAATATAGCAGAATATAGCAGATTGCCGTTAGATTGCCGTAAATTGCTATCTTATAGTCAGTCTCTAGTTGCTAAGTTAGTGGAAATAGGTAGACGTATATAAGGTGTTACAGGGGTATTCTATAACAGTACCCCCCCTTTAAACTCGAGCTTTTGCGAGATAGGGCTGTAGTAGTTCTAGATAAAGTTTGTAAAAGTCTTCTGCGGCTTATATAAGTCCTATAGAGTTAATAGGTTCCCATAAGGGCTTAATAAAGCCTTTCCATTTTATAAGATATATATATTAACGTTTCCGTTTATTATACTTAATATTATTAATTCTTTTAATAAAGTACTCGTTTTTACCATCCACTTTAACTAGTAGGGGAGGGTCTTATATCTGTCCGGGTAGGGCATTTAATGCGGGAGTAATGGGGCGGAGGATTGACGTGTGGAATATGGGGTAGATTTTAACCGTATTAGGAAGCTTTAGTTAGTAGGCGTAGGAGAAGACAACCTTCTTAACCTTATAAGGGCCAGCGTTCTTCTAATTAAGCTTCTTAGCCGGTCGTTTTATATTTAGATTTTTTATATCTAGCTAGACAAAGTTACTAATTTAGTAGGCTAGTCCTAGGGTTTGTTTCTTATTCGCTGCGGCTTTATAGATAGATTAAGTCTATATTATTTCATTAGTAAGGAACTATTATAGTTCCTCCATCTTCTCTATAAATTCATTTGCTTTTATAACTTATAAGGCGTAATAAGCAGGGCAAGGAACATTACTAAAGGGTTTAAAACCCATTTATAGATGCTAGCCGTAGTTAGCCAGGAATAGGGAGACCTTTATAGTTTCTAAGATGGAGTTATTTGCGGTAAACTTGGTAAATACTAGCTAGTTAATCTAGTTATCTTATAAGTATAACGTGTATATCCAAATATACTATTCTATTATAGCGTTTATACGTTCTATTTAACTATCCGTTTCTAGGTAGTATATTATAGATAATAGTGCTTTAATATAGAGTTAAGTAGTTAGTTCTTTTTAGAATATAGAGATAAACTAGCTACTTTTATCGGAGATAATCGTTTTAGGGAGTCTGTAGAGTTTTTATATATAATTTAGAAATAGTTAGGCAACGGTAGGTGTTAATATATTAGGGCAGGCGATTAAGTGTCTTATCTTAGATAGTCGGTCTATAACTACTATAATATTTATATAGCCCTTACTTACGGGGAGGTCAATAATAAAGTTAATTAAGATATCCTTTTATCTTCGGTCCGGAATAGGTAGTAGCTTTAAAAGGCCGTTATATATCTCGTGCGAAGCTTTAGCTTATTGGCAGATATAATAGCTAGAGATATACCTTTATATTATATTATATATATTCGGCCAGTAGTACTCCCATTAGAGTAGCTCTAGGGTTTTTCCTTAGCCTAGGTAGCTGGCTACTAGTAAGTCATATATGTGTTTAAGGAGCTTAAGCTTAAGTTTATTGTAATTAGGGATAACTAGACGGTTCTAGTAATATAAGCGGTTTCCGCGAGCTTTATATTTACTTAGAGAGATCTTCTTAAAGCGTTTAACGCTATCTTAAATTAGCTTAAGCGTCTCTTAGATAAACTTATTATTTAGGTATTTATTAGTTATAATCTATTTAATTAATTAATTAGTTATTTTAAGGACTTATACCGTAAGATCTTTAGCAGGAGGGTTAAATAGTTTAGGATAAAGTAGGGTCTGATTTTGGTAAGAACGTGCCTTTTTTAGTACTGGCACGTCTTGCAAGCATTAGGTTAGGGCATTAGGCTTTTAGCCTTAAACGCCTAGGCGGTACGTAATTAAGAATCGGAAATAAAATAGGTATTCTAACTAGCAGGCCTAACAGTGGCTCAGCTATTTTATAGCCGTGAAGTACTATAGGTTCTTATAATTACTAAGGACCTTAATTAGGAATCTAGCGCCTTCTAGTTTAGGTTGCCATTGCTTAAAGTATCTAATAATAGCTAGCAATTCCTTATTATAGATCTTGTAGTTATATTTAGCTAGACTTAGTTATTTTAAGTAGTATGCTATAGGGTATAATACTCCCTCTTTATTATATTGAGACAGGATACCTCTAGTGACGTAGTCGGATAAGTCAGCTTCTTTAATACTTATTCGGTTTAGGTTAAAGTATTAAAGCATAGGCGCGGTAGTAAATATAACCTTTAGATAAGTAAAGGCCTTCTTATATTCCTTATTAAAGATAAAGGCTTTATCCTTTTAGGTTAAAGCTATAAGAGGTAAAACTAGGGCGGAGAAGTTGTTAATAAACCGTTAGTAGAAATTGGTAAATCCTATAAAGGCTCTTATATCCTTAACGTTCTCGGGTTCTTACTAGTTTATAATTGCTTTAATTTTTTTTAGATCTATTTATATGCCGTCTATAGAAATAAGAAATCTAAGGTATAGGAATTCCGTCTTATAAAACTTGTATTTATCTATATCTAATTATAGACTAGCTCCGTATAGGGCTTATAGGATAAGGTTAACATATTTCTAATATTTGGTTAGGTTATTACTATATATTAAGATGTTATTAATATAAGCAGTATAGAAGATATTCAGGTAGGGGCGCAGGGTGTTATTTACGTAATATTAAAACAAGCTTAGAGCATTTGCGAGGCCAAATAGCGTTATTAAGTATTTAAATAATCTATACCGAGTACGAAATGCGGTAAGCTATTTATCTCCCTTTGCTATATAGAGGCGGTTAAATGCAGAGATAATATTAAGCTTTGTATAGTAATAAGCCTTACTTAATTAGTTTAGTGTTTCCTATATTAACGGGATTGGATATTAGTTCTTAACGGTAACGGCGTTAAGAGCTTAGTAGTCTACATAGAAGTATAGTCCGCCGCCCGGTTTCTTAATAAAGATTACTAGTGCGGCTATAGGTAAAGAGCTTACTCTAATAAATCCTTTGCTTAGGTTCTCGTCTAAATACTTCTATAGCACTTAGAGTTTGTTTTGGGATATCCTATATAGGGGTCTAAATCTAGGCTGCTTTCCTTCTTCTAGTACGATCTTATAGTTATACAATTAGTATTCCGGTAGCTTATTGGCTTCCTTCCATAAAAATACTTCTAGGCGGTTATAGTATTCTACTAGTACCTTTATAGCAGGGTTAGTATGCTTTTTCGGTGCTAAGGCCTTCTTAATATTAGCTATAGTAATAATAAAGATTGTATATTTAGGTTTTTTGGCGAGTTACGCTAGCGGGGTAGCTCCAATTATATAGATATCTAGGGCGTTAAGCGGGCTCTAGTTATCTACAGTTTTTTATATAGTTCCTTACTTAATTTTAGGTTCGGTATTAGGTATAGAGTTAGTATTAGATTTAGGTTCGGGTTCTTTAAGTATACTCTTTATAGTAGAGTACTAGTCCTTTTAGTATTTTTATATAGTAAGCTTAAGCTTCTGCTTAGTTTAGGGCGGTGTAGTACTTAGGATCTATTTATAGGGTTTAGTAGAGTTTTTAGATCCTTGGTGGATATTAGTAGAAATCTTACGTTAGTAGAATTTAGTGGAATTCCTAGGTTAGTGGAATCTAGTAGATTCCTTAGGCGTGGGGTAGACATTGGTGGAAATCTTAGACTAATAGATTTTAGTGGATTTCCTAAATTTTAGTTTAGGGTTAGGATAGTGCGTTATAAGGCACTTCTGCTTATAACGGGAGGCGGTAAATAGAAGCTTAAGGTTGTCCTAATTAATGGTTACCTTATATAGCTTTATTTAGGGTTGTTTAAGGATTACTAGGTGACTTAAGGTAGTAACAAAAAGCTTAATTAGTTCTTCATAGTTGTTACAGGACACCCCCGTGATACCTTGCACACGTTTACCTGTTTCTACCAACTTAGCAATTAGAGACTAACCGCGAAATAGCAATCTAACGGCAATCTGATGGCAATCTAACGGTAATCTACGGCATTCTGCTATATTCTGCTAGGACTATAACCTGAACCCTATTCTGCCTATGTATGTGTTAACTAAGTAGCCAGGTTAACAATATATACCCTTTCTTCCCGTTTTCCTACCTTCTTTCCTTACGCAACGTCTTAACCTCCTTATACGGTTTATATATATAGCTTAATAATATCTACCTTGCTATATATTATCGTCGCTTATACTTACTCCGTGACACTACGTTGCGTTAACTACCTATACTACTATTAATATACAGAACAAACCCGAAGCCCCTATAACGGCCGCCGGTATTATATCCGCACTCTAAGAATAATTAGCAGGGATATAGAAATCTTTTATAGACGCCCTTAAATAGAACTAAGCCACTTTAAATTAATAATAAGCTAAGCAAGAAGTATGGTACTAGTAATTAATTAAGGACCTCCAAGAAGAAGTCCGCGCCCTTAAGACACCTACGCTAGGACCTTAAGACTAAACGCTATCTTTAGAGATAAATACGCGGAATATAAGTCTTGAACCCGTAGTAGCTACTTACCCTAAGCCGACTACTACACTAAAATAATCTAAGCAATTACTAGATCCTCTGGTATTTACTAGTAAATAATAAGAGCTCTAATTATTTTTAAGCCAGCTTAAAAATAAGCTAACTAGTAACGCTAACTATTACCTAACTAAAGCTAACTGACTCTGTTACGCCCTAAGTTAACTAGGAGGAGATATAGCTAACCTTATTAAACCTCTTTAGCTAAACTTAGTGTAAAGCCTAGTTGTACTTCTTAAAGCTATATATAGTAACCTAAACCGCTAAGCTACTACTTAAAGAAAGATAAACTATATAACTTAAGGAACGAAAAGTTTCCTAGTATACTTCTTTAAATTTAACCGTTATATAAAGGAAACAGGCTGGAACGACTCCGCACTAATTAATAGCCTTATTAAATCCCTAAGCCCTAAACTAAAAACCTCCCTAATAGGCGTAGACCTACTAGGAGCCCTTAATGCCTACGTAAACGTCATTAATAAATAATATAATGATATACTACGCCTAACACTAAAGCCCGCTCCTTAATATAATACGGCAACCCTATAAATATCTACTAAGTTATTATCTCAACCTAAGCACCCCAACGCTATGTGTAACAGTCTACAGACACTATGCTGAGACACAGGGTTACATCCTGTGTGGTGGCTTCAGCCCACCCTCGTATATCTCGTATATGGGAAATAAGTCAAATCTTACGAGTTATAGACCCTACGGTCAGAGCTCTACATTCATGTATATATTCTACTTGATTTCCATAGATTTACAATTAAGTCGTTCATTCAATTTTCCCACACTGCACTGTTACACTATGGATATTAACACTAGGACCCTAGGGTACGCCCTACTAGGGTCCTCTAAATAAGAACGACGCATTAAGCTAGGCCTCTGCTTTAAATGTAGAAGTAGCTCTTACTTCTCTAACTACTACACCGTCCCTATGCCTAAACACGAATTACAAACGGCTAACACTAGCAGCCGTTTACCGCATTGATCTTCCGGTTACCGTCCCCAATCTTTACCTAGTTTTAGCCCTGCATCTAGCAAGCACTATTTACAAGGACGAAGCTACAGCTAATATCCCACAAGAACCCCACCCTAATTACCTCTAAAAGGAAGGTCCTAGAGCTAAGTCGCTCTCCGGGATAGCTCTACTATAGGATCTCGTTAAACGCATTTAATGTTACAAACTCCGACTCTTAGGACCGTAGTATAACTATTAACTGCCGTCTTTGGCAGAATAGTTAATAGGCTAACGCTTAAATCCTAATTAACACAGGAGCTAGCGGTATATGATTTATTAATAAGATCTTTGCGTAAGATAATGGTTTTACCCTAACCCCCCTTAACCGGTATATTAACGTATTTAGATTTAATAGCAAACACACCGTCTTAGGCTATATTACCCACGTAGTATTTCTGAGACTCTAATACCTAAACTATAAAGAATTAATTAAACTTTTCGTTACCACCCTGGGTTACTTAGTAATTCTTAAATAACCCTAGATAAAGCTATATAAGGTAACTATTAATTAGGACAACCTTAAGCTTCTATTTACCGCCTCCCGTTATAAGTAAAAGTGCCTTATAACTTGCTACTTAGACCTAAAACTAAAATCTAAAAAATCTACTAGGATTTACTAGTCTAAAATTTCTATAACTGTCTACCCTATACCTAAAGAATCCACTAGATTCTACCAACCTAGGAATTCCACTAAATCCCACTAATATAAGATTTCTACTAATGCCTACTCTACGCCTAAGAATTCTACCGATATCTACTAAGGATCTAAAAACTCTACTAAATTCCATAAGTTATTACTAAGTACTATACTGCCCCGAGCTAAGTAAAAGTTTAAGCTCTATATATAAAAATACTAGAAGGACTAGTATTTTACTATAAAAAAGATTCTTAAAGAACCTAAACCTAAATCTAATACTAACTCCGTACCTAATACCGAACCTAAACCTAAATAAGAAACTATGGATAATCTGAGCGAGCTCGGCACCCTAGATATCCGCTTGATTGGAGCTACCCTACTAGCGTAACTTGCTAAGAAACCCGAGCATATAATCTTCGCTATTATAATGGCCGATATTAAGAAGGCCTTGGCACTAAAGAAGTACACCAACCCTGCTATAAAGGTACTAATAGAGTATTATTATCGCCTAGATGCATTTTTATAAAAGGAAGCTAATAAGCTACTAGAACACTGACTATACGACTATAAGATTATACTTAAAGAAGGAAAGTAGCCCGGATTTGGACCCTTATACGGGATGTCCTAAAATAAACTCTAAGTGCTACGAAAGTATTTAGACGAGAACTTAAGTAAAAGATTTATTAGAGTAAGCTTATCGCCTATAGCCGCACTAGTGATCTTCGTTAAGAAACCTAGCGGCGGTCTGCGCTTCTATATAGACTACTAAGCTCTTAACGCCGTTACCGTTAAGAACTAATATCCGATCCCGTTAATATAAGAGACGCTAAACTAACTAAGTAAGGCTCGTTACTACATAAAGCTTAATATTATCTCTATATTTAACCGTCTCCGCATTATAAAAGGGGATAAATGGCTTACTACATTTCGTATCCAATATAGACTATTTAAGTCCTTAGTAATACCCTTTGGCCTTATAAACGCTCTAAGCTTGTTTTAACATTATATAAACGATACCCTACGCCCCTACCTAAATATCTTCTGTACTGCTTATATTAACGACATCCTAATATATAGTAATAACCTAACTAAATATTGGAAATACGTTAACCTTGTTCTATAAGCCCTGTACGGAGTTAGTCTATAATTAGATATAGATAAATGTAAGTTTTATAAAACGGAAGTCCTATACCTTAGACTCCTTATTTTTATAAACGGTATATAAATAGACCTGAAGAAAGTTAAAGTAATTATAAACTGGCAAGAACCCGAGAACGTTAAGGACGTAAAAGCCTTTATAGGATTTACTAATTTCTACTAACGGTTTATTAATAACTTCTCCGCCCTAGTTTTATCCCTTATAGCTCTAACCTAAAAGGAAAAAGTCTTTATCTTTAATAAGGAATATAAGAAGGCCTTTGCCTATCTAAAGGTTATATTTACTACTATACCTATACTCTAACACTTTAACCTAAACTAAATAAGTGTTATAAAAGCCGACTTATTTGTCACGGCACTGGCCTGACGCGTTGTTATGACTCGGTGTTGTTATGACACGAGCACAGACCTGACCCCTGAGCGACGTGTATATATACCACCTCACCTCCTACATAGATCCTCACACGACATCGTTTGTCAATCATATACAGTCACCTCGTACATCGTACCTTGACAGTCCGCACGTACTATGACAGTATGTCGTGTCATCTTATACGCCCCTGGTAGGGCCTTGTTTCCAAAGCCACGTTTCCAAAGCCACCCTACCCCGGGCGGGATTCTTACCCTCGTTCCACGTCAATGCGACCTAGTAAAATCTCTATCAAATCTATTCGAGTACCCGAGCCGATCTCCTCTCCGTTCATCCGAGTTTCTAAGCTAGTAGCAGGGAGACACCCTGCGGGCTATGGTTCCTCTTCTTAGTCTCCGAGTCTCCGTATCTAGCCATGCTTCTGCTTCACGTCCCGAGTTTCTAAAGCCGGCTGCAGGGAGACACCCTGCGGGCTATGTCCTCGTGTCTTGATTACAGTGTAAGACTATGGGTTACGATCTCGTCTCCGTCTCCGTCTCCGTCTTCGTCTTCGACACAGATAGTACTTCAAGTTTACCGCGACAAGAATCTACGTTTTAACCTCGATCTCCGCACCCCGAGCCTTTCGAGCCTATACTTTAACCTCGATCTCCGTAACCTCCGAGCCTTTTGAGTCTACGCCTTAACCTCGATCTCCGTACTCCGAGCCTTTCGAGCCTATACCTTAACCTTGATCTCCGCAACCCTAAGCCTGTCAAGTCTATACCTTAACCTTGATCTCTATAACTTCGAGCCTTTCGAGTATTAATATCCGCCCTACGCCCTGCGGATAAACCTACAATAAAAAATTCTCTGTTGTTCTCTACATTGGTTTTACTCCTACGTTGCATTTAGTACTCAAGACGAGTGCTAGCGGAGAGGGATGTAGTAGATATATAGGAGGTCTGAGGACTGAAGGGACGAAGACCTTTGAGGACTAGAAGGACGAGGATATATATATCTGTTTTTTTTACTTCTGTGTTTTTACTGCCGTTACTTGGCTTATAGGAGCTCGCCTTCGGAAGGGGGATGTACTGTTACGGCACTGACCTGACGCGTTGTTATGACTTAGTGTTGTTATGACACGAGCACAGACCTGACCCCTGAGCGACGTGTATATATACCACCTTACCTCCTACATAGATCCTCACACGATATCGTTTGTCAATCATATACAGTCACCTCGTACATCGTACCTTGACAGTCCGCACGTACTGTGACATTATTTAACTACGTTACTAGAGGCATCCTGTCTCAATATAACGAGGATAAAGTATTATACTCTATAGTATACTTCTTAAAACGACTAAGCCTAGCCGAATGCAACTACAAGATCTACGATAAGGAATTGTTAGCTATTATTAGATGTTTTAAATAATAGCGACCTAAACTAGAAGGCGCCGGATTTCTAATTAAGGTCCTTAGCGACTATAAAAACCTATAGTACTTCACAACCACGAAACAGCTAAGTCATTGTTAGGCCCGCTGGTTAGAATATCTGTCTTATTTCTAATTCTTAATTACGTACCGCCTAGGCGTCTAAGGTTAGAAGCCTAATGCCCTAACCTAACGCTCGTAAGACGCGCCAGCCCTAGAAGAAGCGCGCTCTTACTAAAATTAGACCCTACTTCGCCTTAAACTATTTAACCCTCTTACTAAAGATCTTACGGTATACGTCCTTGAAATAACTAATCGATTAATTGAATAGATTATAGTTAACGAATACCTAAATAATAAGTTTATCTAAGAGACGCTTAAGCTAATGCAAGATGGTATTAGACGCTCTAAAAAGATTTCTCTAAGTAAATGCGAAGCCCGCGGAAACCACTTGTACTACTGGAACTATCTAGTTATCCCTAATTATGATGAGCTTAAGCTTAAACTCCTTAAACACGTATATAATTTACCTGTCGCCGGCTACCTAGGCCGAGGAAAGACCCTAAAACTACTCTAATGGGAGTATTATTAGCCAAATATATATAATATAACACAAAGGTACGTCTTTAGCTGCTATACCTACCGATAAGCTAAAGCTTCGTATAAGGTATATAACGGTCTTTTAAAGCTACTGCCTATTCCGGACTAAAGATGGAAGGATATCTTAATTAACTTTATTGTTGACCTTTCTAAGAGTAGAGGCTATACGAACATTATGGTAGTTATAAACCGACTATCTAAAATGAGATACTTAATCGCCTGCCCTAATATATTAACGCCTGCCGTTGCCTAACTATTCTTAGATTATATATAGAAACTCTACAGACTCCCCAAAACGATTATCTCCGATAAAGGTAGCTAGTTTATCTTAGTATTCTGAAAAGAACTAACTACTTAACTCTGTATTAAAGCACTATTATTTACTACGTATTACCTAGAAACGGATAGCTAAACGGAACGCGTAAATGCTATAACGTGATCCACAAGCCAGTGGCCCACACAAGCAAGTGGCCCACCCCACCTAACACGCGACGCGTTATTCAACAACCACCTAAATGGCAGCACCACAATAGCGCGGTTCTGCCGCCCCAAATCGCCGTCTTACACCAATACAAGAAGAGAGTCTTAAGCAGTGGGTTCTATTAATGGATCGACGTGGTATGCCGCCTAGGATTGCGACCGTACGGCAGATGGCTAGTATTCTAGCTAGTTGGGGTGGGCCACTTGCTTGTGTGGGCCACTGGCTTGTAGATCACGTTAATGGAATAGTATATTCGGATATATACGTTATATTTATAGAATAACTGGATTAACTGGCTTATATTTACTAAGTTTACTACAAATAATTCCGTCTTAAAAACTATAAAAGTTTTCCCGTTCTTAGCCAATTACGGCTAGTACCCATAAATGGGTTTTAAACCCTTTAGTAATGTTCCTTACCCCGCTTATTACGCCTTATAAGTCATAAAAGTAAATAAATTCGTAGAGAAGATAGAGGAACTATAACAGTTTCTTACTAATGAGATAATATGGGCTTAATCTATCTAGCGAATAAGAAACGAACCCTAGTACTGGCCTACTAAATTAGTGATTTTGTCTAGCTAGATATAAGAAATCTGAATATAAAACGACCTACTAAGAAACTTAATTGGAAGAACGCTGGCCCTTATAAGGTTGAAAAGGTTATCTCTCCTTATGCCTACCGACTGAAGCTCCCTAATACGGTTAAAATCTACCCCGTATTCTATACGTCAGTCCTCCGCCCTACTGCCCCCGTATTAGACGCCCTGCCTAGATAGATATAAGACCCTCCCCTACCAGTTAAAGTGGATGGTGAGAACGAGTACTTTATTAAAAGAATTAATAATATTAAGTATAATAAACGGAAACGCTAATATATATATCTTATAAAATGGAGAGGCTTTATTAAGTCCTTATAGGAACCTATTAACTCTATAGGACTTATATAAGCCGCAGAAGACTTTTATAAACTCCACCTAGAACTACTACAGCCCTATCTCGCAGAAGCTCGAGTTTAAAGGGGGGGTACTGTTACGGGACACCCCCGTAATACCTTGCACACGTCTACCTATTTCCACCGACTTAGTAATTAGAGACTAACCACGAAATAGCAATTTAACGGCAATCTACGGCATTCTGCTATATTCTGCTAAGTTCCACCAAATTCTGCTAAGTTCTGCCAGGACTACGACCTAAACCCTATTTTGCCTATATATGTGTTAACTAAGCAACTAAGTTAATAATATATGCCCTTTCTTCCCGTTTTCCTACCTTCTTTCCTTACGCAACGTCTTGACCTCCTTATACAGTTTATGTATATAGCTTAATAATATCTACCTTGCTATATATTATTGTCGCTTATACTTACTCCGTGACATAGTTTAGGTATTAGAGTCTTAGGTATACTACGTAGGTAATTTAGCCTAAGACTATACGTTTACTATTAAATCTAAATACGTTAATATGCCGGTTAAGGGGGGTTAAGGTAAAACTATTATCTTATATAAAGATCTTATTAATAAATCCTATGCCACTAGCTCCTATATTAATTAGGACTTAAGCATTAGCCTATTAATTATTCTACCAAAGATAATAGTTAATAGTTATGCTATAATCCTAAGAGTTAAAGTTTGTAATATTTAAAGCGTTTAACGAGATCCTAAGGTAGAGCCGTCTTAGAAAGCGACTTAACTTTAAAATATACCTTTTAGTAATAAGCGGGAAGGGGTTCCTATAGAACGTTGGTTATAGCTTTGCCTTTATAAGTAGTGCTTACTAAATATGGGGCTAGAACTAGGTAAAGATCGGGGGCAGTAACCGGAAAATTAATGCGGTAAACGGTTACTAGTATTAGCCGTTCGTAAATTGTTTTAGGGCGTAGGTAAGGAGATAAGATAATATTTTAAGATATAGTCCTTACTTCTGTATTTAAAGCAGAGGCCTAGCTTAATGCGTCTTTCTTATTTAGGGGACCCTAGTAGGGCGTACTTTAGGGTTCTAGTGTTAATATCTATAGCGTTAGGGTGCTTAGGCTAAGACGACTTAGTAAACGTTTATAGGGCTATTATATTGTATTAAGGAGCGTGTTTTAGTATTAGGCGTAGTATATTATTATACCGTTTATTAATAACGTTTACGCAGGCGTTAAGGGCTCCTGGTAGGTCCACGCCTATTAGGGAGGTTTTTAGTTTAGGGCTTAGAGATTTAATAAGGCTATTAATTAGTGCGGAGTTGTTCTAGCCTGTTTCCCTTACGTAATAGTTAAATTTGGAGAAGTATACTAGGAAACTTTTCGTTCCTTAAGCTATGTAGTTTATCTTTCTCTAGGTAATAGCTTAGCGGTTTAGGTTACCGTATAAGGCTTTAAGAAGTACAACTAGGCTTTATACTAAGGTTAGCTAAAGAGGTTTAATAAGGTTAGCTACCTCTTCTCTTAGTTAACTTAGGGCGTAACAGAGTTAGTTAGCTTTAGTTAGGTAACAGTTAGCGTTACTAGTTAGCTTATTTTTAAGCTGGCTTAGGAATAATTAGAGTTCTTATTATTTACTAGTGAATACTAGAGGATCTAGTAGTTGTTTAGATTGTTTTAGTGTAGTAGTTAATTTAAGGTAGACAGCTGCTATAGGTTTGGGGCTTACGTTCCACGTATTTATCTCTAGGGATAGTGTTTAGTCTTAAGGCCCTAATATAGGCGTCTTAAGTATGCGGATTTCTTTTTGGAGGTTCTTAATTAATCGCTAATATCGTGCTTCTTATTCGGCTTATTGTTAATTTAAAGTGGCTTAGTTTTATATAAGGGCATCTATAAAAGACTTCTGTATTTCTACTAGTTGTTCTTAAAGTGCGGATATAATACTAGCGGTCGTTATAGAGGCTTTGGGGTTGTTTTATATTTCGGAGGTAGTATATAAAGTAGACATAATATAGTATTACGAAGTAAGTATAAGCGGCAATAATATATAGCAAGGTAGATATTATTAAGCTATATATATAAACTGTATAAGAAGTTAAGACGTTACGTAAGGAGAAAAGGCAGGAAAACGGGAAGAAAGGGTATATATTATTAGTTTGGTTACTTAGTTAACTTATATACAAAGTAGAATAGGATTTAGGTGGTGGTCCTGGCAGAACTTGGCAGGATTTAATAGAACTTGGCGGAATATGGTAGAATATAGCAGATTGCCGTCAGATTGCCGCAAATTGCCGTCTCGTGGTCAGTCTTTAGTTACTAAGTCGGTGGAAATAGGTAGACGTGTATAAGGTATTACGGGGGTGTCCCATAACAGTTAAGTCGATATTAAGGATACTTAATAATATAAGATATAATAGTAAACTAAGATAGTATAGTACTAAGTCGGAGCAATATATAAAGAGACTAAGTAAGGCTTAAGTTATATACTAGAAAGATACTATAAGTATAATAAAAAGCTATAGAGCCTAGAAAGTAAAAAGCTAGCAGATTATATAGTATAGGACTATAAGATAGAATTAAAACTAGGAATAAATCTAAGGTTCTTTCCAATTTATAAGCTTACTTAAGAGGAGTCTAAAGCGCTTAAGGAGTTTATCTAGAAAAAATTACGAAAGGGATATATTAGACTATTACAGTTATTAGTAGGTTATTTAGTACTATTTATACTAAAGAAGAACGGAAAACTTAGGCTATGCATTAACTACAGGTAGCTAAATAGCATTACTTAAAAAGATAGGTATCCTTTACCCTTAATTAATAAAATTTAAGATAGGATAGGTAATATGTAAATCTTTATAAAGATAAATCTAAGATAGGCATACTATTAGATTAGAATTAAGAAAGGCAATAAATAAAAAGCAGCCTTTAGGTTAAAGGAAGGACTATATAAACTATTAGTTATATAATTTAGATTAATAAATATACCGGCGATATTTTAGAAATAAATTAATAGTATATTAGGAGAACACCTTAATAAGTTTATTATAGTATACCGTAACGACATTATTTTCTACTTAATAACTAAAGAAAAATATGGAGAATACGTTAAATAGATCTTAAAGAGACTATAAGAAGAATAGATACTAGTAGCAATTAAGAAATACAAGTTCTTTACTAGGAAGACCGATTTTATTAGATTTATTATTAAACTAAATTATATTAGTATAAACCTAAAGAAAATTAAAGCTATAGTAAGTTAGTAAAAATTAGAGAATATAACGCAGTTAAGGTTATTTTTAGGGGTTTGTAACTACTATAAGAGGTTTATAGTATAATAGTTAAAAAAATATTAAACTATTTACTAGGCTTATAAAGAAAGAAGAACTATAGACGTAGGGAGATAAATAAAAAAAGCCATTTAAAGAACTTAAGGAGTTGTTTACCTAGGAATTAATCCTTAAAATCTATTAACTAGGACTAGACACAGTTATAGAAATAGATGTATTAGACTTTGTATTAGGAGTATATTTACTATAGAAGTATAAAAATATATAGCACCTAGCGGTATACTATAGTCAGAAGATAATACTACTAGAGTTAAACTATAATATCTATAATAAGGAGTTATTAGGTATAGTTACAGTACTTAAAAAAATAGAGAGTATTTTTATAAGGCGTAGAAAAACTATTTATAATTAAAATGGATTATAAGAACCTAATATGGTTCCTAATAATAATAAAAACTTAATTAAAGATAAGTTAGATAGGTAAAGATGCTTATAGAATACTATTTTAAGATTTAGTATATTAAAGAAACTAAGAATATAAAAGTAGACGCACTTAGTAGAAAAGGCTAAACTATTAAATAATAAGAAGCTATTAGGAGTAATACTACGCAGAGATAAGGACGGATTAATTAGATATAATTACTCTAAACTAGCAGCAACTTAAGAGGATAGAGAACTAGAAAGAGTTTATAAGATACTAAAGAGCTTTTAGGTATAAAGAATTCTAAAAGCATAGCTAGAAGATCTATAGATAGATATATACAAAAACTAAGAAGTAAAGTATATCCTAAAAAGCATAGTAGAGTATTTTATGGAAGATTTCTATAAATGTTACGGACGCTTTAAGTACGATATTACGACTACTTAAAGAGGAGTCGAAAGAAGCTAGTTAGTTAATACAAGTATAGTTTAGGATGGAACCGGTAGAACTATATAACAAGGAATAGTAACTAAGTCACATAATGTAATTTATATAATCTATATAATTTATATAATCCGCAATAGAGCAAATAGAGTATATATACCTTATATACAAGGAGGGTTTCCTAGAAGTATGGTTGTGTATTTAAAGGACCATAGTCCCTACTCTAAATAGTTCTTTCCTTATAGTAATTCTCAGAATACAATTAAAGTTAATCTATTAGGCAACTACTCCACTAGTTATTATTACGTTATTAACTTTAATTTATATTACTTATACACCTAGCCTAATAACGAGCCTATTATAGTTCCTACTATAAGGTTCCGTTACACAATTACTACCTAGTTATAGTGTTAAATATAGAAAGTTGAATAATATACCACTAAAAGCAGCTACTATAACGCCATTAGCGGCGGCAACTACTTTAAGGTTAGGAGGTGACACTAATATAGCAGATACTAACTTATAGCAACCTGTAACGGTTAGATAACTATAAGAGATAGTTAACCAGTTAATAGAAAACAATATAACATTTAAATAAAGGATTAACGGGATAGGAGCAGTAAAGGTTAAGTTACCATTAATTAAGAGATTCTTAGGAGAAAGATTAAAGCTTAAAGGGTTCCTTACATAAATGTACTTTAAAGTTACGTAAGAAGAAGTAAAGTTACTAATATTTATAGATCGGATAGCTTATACAGGACTATTCCTATTAAGAAAGGCACTTAAATAGTTTAAGCCTTACCTTATGGAAATATAGGCGAATGGAATAACAACCACTAATTAGGACGTGCGGTTTATATTCTTAAGTTAGAAGGGGTTTATAGAGCAACTTATATAAATGTTTAGAGACCTAGAGGCAGTAACTATAGTAAAAAGAAAACTCTAAGACATTACGTAATAAACCTTAGCGATTAAATATATAATATAGTTCTAAATGCTAGCTATATAAGTTAAGTGGAATAATAGGGCGCTTATAGCATAGTATAATAATAATAATTCATTGCTTAACGTCCGATTTAGATCCCTATTGGGCCTACGCGGACTACTCCTTATTTACATGTAGAGAGAAAACTCAACTTAAGAAAGACTTAACTTAAGAAAACCCCGTGATCCATTTCCCCGCCTCTTGGGACTCGCCTATAAGGCGCCTGCGAGGCGCCTACAAGTCACCTATAGTGCTCCTACTACCTTACTTTTTAACCTCCTTGGGAACCACTGCTGCCGTAACTAGCCTATAGACGCGCTAGTATTGTATACTTTACTCTGCTACTATAGAGTCATTAGGGGGCGCCCATTGCTCGCCCCCCCGCCCTCTATTATTATTTCCTTTATAACCCAGAACTGGTTTAGTATATTTTAGCTAATAAGCCACTAGGTAACCGCCTTAAGGCCTTTTTATGTCGAGAGTAGTGTCTTATAGTTCTCTGTGCCAACTACTAAGAGTATTACTTCTTAGTTAGTGCGTAAGGGGCATAACAGTATTACGTGTTTTGGTGTCTGTCTTAGCCAGCTACATTTACATCTTAGGCTATCTACTAGGACACCCACCTAGTAGAGTCAGTCTTTTAGTCCTATTATTCCTATTCTTAAGAGCGTTGCTATTATATTTTCTGCCTTTATTAGGCCTTTTTAGAGCCCTAGGGTGTCTACCCCCTATAGCATTAACTATGCTACGGCTTGGGTTCCTCTTGCCTTAGTTAGCCTCTGTACCTTCAACTCCTATACGCCTCTCCAGCGTTAGTCCAGCCAGTATTGCATTGCGGTAGATGGTTTCCCGGTGTTCTTTTGTGCTCTACTTTGGCTCCTTTCTCTCTCTTACTGTTGTCCTTGCTGGCCTCTTACGCGTCTCCCTTCCTCCTCTATGTGGGCCTGGGCCCTAAAGTAGCACCATTCTTCTTCTGCTTTCTTCACCTGTTTCTCTAATATATCTTTCCTACTTTAGGGTTGTTGGTTTGTTTTATAGCATAGTATAAATAGGAACTTAAGGCTAAAGTCTAAAATATAATTATCCTAATAGAAGATGCGGATACCCTAAGGGATTTAATAGATTAAGTAATTAAGATTAATAATTGGATCTACTAAAGGGAATAGGTTAAAAGAGGCTAGGATAGAGTTCTATAGTTATATAAGATACAAAGCACGCAATAACTAAAGCTAATTTAGAAATTATAGTATGGCGCAGAGCTAATAGACCTAAGTGGTACTAAAGAAGCCTATAAGAGATAGAGTAAGAAACTATAGAAACCTAGAGGTTAAGGATTTAGTAATTATAAGACTAAGGAGTAGAGGCTAAACTAGGGATCTTAGCAGTAGAAGACGTTTAGGCGGACTCTATAGCAAAGTTAGTGGTTTAGAGATAGAGCTTATATAAATTACGGGAAATAAGGTTACTTTACGAGGGATTATAAAGATAGTTAGAGTTATTATGTAATAAAGGGAACCAGATTAGTAGTAGAAGACATATACGTATAGAGAGATAATAGTATACTGCGAGGAACAAAAAAGTGTTTAATTAGAAGTTTCGCGTTTTATTATAACAACGCATACTAAATTTATAAAGACACTAAGTATGGCGTAAGCTATAAGCCGTAGGAGCTAAAATCCTTAGAATGTAGGGGAACTAATAAACTACCGCGTAGGTCGGATGTTAAGGACGATAAGTTTAATATAGGCGAAACGTTTATAGATAATAAGGTAATAAAGGCAGCTTACTAGGAGCGTGTAAACCTTAAAGAAGTTATATTAGAAGTAGAGACTAAGACCGCTACTAAGTAAGGTTTAGTAACGGGTATTATAATACTATTAGATACGGCATCTATCGCTTTATAAGTGTCGGAATATATGGACAGAAGTTACGTGGTTACGTATCGTTGACGTGTCGTCGTCGTGTCTCTAATTAGTCATCCTTGTGATGACTTATCAGCCCCCTACTTAGGCACCACGATCCTTACGATCCTCTGCTTTCTGTACCTATTAGATAAGAATTAATTTATCAGTTAATAGGTCAATCAAGTGTACTTAGGTGATACCGACATTAATCAATAGTTAACCTCACCGGTTGGCTATAGAGTAATAAGGTTCACTGCCGCCCCAGCAGCTTCGTTTAATCGCAAGCAGCATTCCAGTACCTAGCAGCAAAACCACACCAGCAGCTCCGGCAGCACCCAACCCCAGCAGCTTAGAATATACGACAAATACGCAACGCATAAGACATTCTACAGCAGCAAATCAACCCCCAGTATGACCTCTTCACTGAGCGCCGTACCCCCAGCTTAACAGCATCAACCCCCAGTACGACCTCTTTACTAAGTGCCGTACCCCCAGCTCAACAGCACCAAACACCCAACAGCCCTCGGGCAGTACCCCATCAGTAGCTACCTCGGCAGCAGCTACCTCAGCAGCACTTATGCAGCATACCAGCTTATACAGCATCCAGCGTTACAGCAACCCAACAGCCTCGCGCAGTATCCAACTACCCAACAGCTTTACGCAGTACCCCAGTGTAATAACACAACCTAGCAGCAAACCATAATCCAGTACGCGTCTTAGCATACAAATCAACGTCCAACAGCCTCGCGCAGTACTCCAGCGTTACAGCAACTCAACAGCCTCGCGCAGTACCCAATACCCAATAATCCAGCAGCGTCACAGCAGCATCCTACAACCCAGCAGCGTCAGCGGCACCCAATACCCAACAATCTAGCAGCGCCAGCAGCATCCCACAACCCAGCAGCATCAGCAGCACCCCCTATAACCCCGACACCATCTGCTACCTTGCAGATCTGCCACGTCGAAAATCACGTTAATAGCACGCCCCCAAACGCCAGCGTGCCCCTTTCCCTTCTACGGCCCTTGTAAGCCACGAATACCACGTTAATAGAGTCTATATTGGTGGCTTTAAGTATAAAGAAAGAACTGCTAGTGTTGGAATATATGGACAAAGACAAGAATTCGTGCCGATACGCCTACGAATACGACCCCGTTGCTAGCATTATACTGCCACCCGAACGACCCTGTCGCTAGTACCGTACTACTACCTACACAGACAATGATCGTGCCTATACGCCTGCGATCTACCGACCAAATGATCGTGCCTATACGCCTACGATTAACCGACCGACTGATAGACAAGCTCTATGCTTGACCACTATTACTACCGCCGCTGGTACCGTACTACCACCCGAACAGACTTTTGCTGCTTCCACCTCCAGCTAAACCGACACCTTGTTACCTTGCTGCCTTACTGCCTTGCTACCTTGCTGCCTTGCTACCTTCCTGCAGCACTATAAGCATAAAGAAAGAACTGCCAGTGTCGGAATATATGGACAGAAGTTACGTGGTTACGTGTCGTCGACGTGTCGTCGTCGTGTCTCTGATTAGTCATCCTTGTGATGACTCATCAGCCCCCTACTTAGGCACCGCGATCCTTACGATCCTCTGCTTTCGATACCTATTAGACAAGAATCAATTCAACAGTTAATAGGCCAATCAAGTGCACTTGGGTGATACCGACAATAAGATAAAAGAAAAAGTATTTTATAGAGATTAAGTAAGCAGACAACTGCTAGTGCTAATTTATTACTTAATAAAGGCAAAAGGCTAAAGGCTTAAGATTTTTAAGACGAGATAAGGCATACCTAAGGACCTATAATGGACGAAAACCAATAGAGTAGGGCAGTAGCTTAGTTTAAAAATATATAAATAAGCTCGGGATAGTATTTCCCACAGTTATAAGATTCTTAAGATAAGATAAGTAAGATTTAAAACTCTTAAGACAAGATAAAAATACCTAAGCTTAGTTAGACTAAGGCAAAAGCAAAGCTTAAGATAAAAGCCAGCTTAGGATTAAGAATTCTATAGGACTAAGACTTTAATACATAAATAAGGACCATTAATAAGATTAAGAAGTAGGAAGACTTTAAAGATCTACTTATAAGGCGCAATAAGAAAGAAACCATAGAGGAATTTAGAGTAAGAATTACCTTATAGTAAGAATAGAAACTAGATAAAAGATCTAGCATATTAGGACGTGTAAGGGACAGAGTACCTATATAAAAAGTTACTAATAGACCTAAGACAGGCATACTAAGAGCTAAGTGGCTTATTAAACTAGAATAAGAAGAAGATCTAGGGATTTTAACTAGGTTTAAAAAACGATATATAAAGGGCTGTTATAATATAGTAATAAGAAGATACTTCCTTACGGACGAGCTGTATATACTTTAAAAGTTATACTAAAAGTAGTATAGACAACGACATAATAACGAGTAGGAAGATTTCTATATATAGTTAGACGAAAAAGTTATCTAAGACTACCTAATTACGGAAAAGGCTATAACTTACATTAAAGGAGCCTTAATTATAATGTTAAAAGATCTAGAGGAGTAATTAGAGGACTAGAGGAGCGAAAGGCGAATCTTAGTACCTACGAACGAAGTTGCAACGCTTAGATTAGTATAAGAAAGGTTTAAACTTAAGGATAAAGATAAGCCGAGAGTTAACCTAAGACACTAAGCATATTATACGTTGGTATAGATCGTATATATAGATAATATATATAATATATATAAAGCACCTAAAGATAGGAACTAAAAATACCTAGTAAGGATATATTAGTTAATAAATAAGGCGAAATACTAAAATGCTAAGTATATGTATAGTTAGCACCTAGTAGAAGTTTAAGAATAAGGGAACTTAATACTTTAGCTAGGAAGATTCCTTATAGAAGAATATCTAAATAGATAATAATAGTAGGAATATCTAAAGAATACTTATCTATAGTATATTGAAGATAAAAAGCAAACTAAGTATTGGCCTAAGTTAGACTAAGTATAAATAGGATTAAGTAGCTAATAGTTAGGGAAAGAAGAGGCCTATAAAACTAGAGGGAACTAGTAATAGAGCCTTAAACCCTTAAAGGAATTTAAGGATAATACCTAAATTTATAAGCTAAGTGGTAAGATTAACAGTTTAAGGTATTAATAGATAGTAGAGTAATAAGGAACTATATCTTACTAGTAGCAGTTAAAAGAATAGGGTTACCATACAGGAAAAAGGAATATTTTTACCTATTAGTAACGATTTTAGGAGATCTAATAGCCTATAAAGGAGGTATTATTAATCTTAAAACAGGACCTATTTAGTTAACTATTAAAGGAAAATAAGTTAAAATGTCTTTTAATATATTACTATTAGGAAATAATAAGGTAGTATTAGGAATGCCTTAGTTATAGGAATATAATCTAAAGATCGATTAGGTTATAGGTTAAGTTAATATTAAGAATACTTAATAACGCAAAATGCGATAATAAGCTAAGATGGTATAGTACTAAGTAGGAGCGACCTATAAAGAAACAGAAAAAGGGCTAAGCTATATACCAAAAAGATACTATAAGTATGGTAAGAAACTATAGTCACCGAAGAGTAAAAAGCTATTAAAGTATATAGTATAGGACTATAGAATAGAATTAGAACTAGGAATAAGTTTAAGGTTTTTTCTAATCTATAAGCTTACCAAAGAAAAAGGTAGAGTATTAAAAGAGTTTATCTAGGAAAACTTACAAAAGGGATACATTAGACTATCGCAATTATTAGCGAGTTATCTAGTACTATTTATACTAAAAAAGAATAGTAAACTAAGGCTATATATCGACTATAGGTAGTTAAATAGCATTACTAGAAAGGATAAGTATCCTTTACCCTTAATTAGCGAAATTTAAGATAGAATAGGCAACGCGCAAATCTTTATAAAGATAAATCTGAGATAGGCGTACCATTAAATCAGAATTAAGGAAGGCGATAAATAAAAGGTAGCCTTTAGGTTAAAGGAAGGACTATATAAACCATTAGTTATATAATTTAGGCTTATAAACGCACTAGTAATATTCTAGAAGCGTATTAACAATATATTAAGAAAATACTTAGATAAATTTATTATAGCATATTTTAATATTATTATTATCTACTTAATAACCAAGGAAGAATATAGAGAACACGTTAAATAGGTCTTAAAGAGACTATAAAAAGAATAGATGCTAGTAGCAATTAAGAAATACAAGTTCTTTACTAAGAAGACCGATTTTATTAAATTTATTATTAAACTAGGCCAACTTAGTATAGATCTAAAAAAGATTAAGCCTATAGTAAATTAATAAGAACCGGAGAACGTTATATAGTTAAGATCGTTTTTAGGGTTTTATAATTACTATAGAAGGTTTATAGCGAAATAGTTAAAGGATATTAAACCATTTACGCGGTTAATAAAGAAAGAAAAACTATAGGTATAGGGAAAGGAATAATAAGAGCTGTTTAAGAGAGTTAAGGAATTATTTACTTAGGAGCTAGTTCTTAAGATCTATTAACTAGGATTAGAGATAGTTATAAAAACGAATGTATTAGACTTTATACTAGGGGCATACTTTATATAAAAATATTAAGACAGATAGCACCTAGTAGTATACTATAGTTAGAAGATAATACTACTAAAGTTAAACTATAACATCTATAATAAGGAGTTATTAGGTATAGTTACAGGACTAAAGAAATAAAGAGTATTCTTATAAGGTATAGAGAAACTATTTATAGTTAAGATGGCTTATAAGAACCTAACGGGATTTTTAATAATAAAGGAACTTAACTAAAGATAGGTTAAATAGGCAGAGATGCTTATAGAATACCATTTTAAGATTTAGTATACTAAAGGAACAGATAATATATAAGTAAATACTTTAAGTTAGAAAGCTAAACTATAAAATAATATAAAGCCATTAGGGGCTTTACTGCGAAAAGATATAGACGGATTAATTAGGTATAATCATCCAAAAATTATAATAACTTAAGAGGAACTAGATAGAGTTTATAAGTTACTAGAAAGCTTTTAGGTATAAAGGATCTTTAAAGCATAACTAGAAGAATAGTTAGAACATTTAGAAAAGGAGATATTATATAAATATTAAGAAGTAAAGTATATCCTAAGAAGTATAGCGGAGCACTTTATAGAAGATTTCTATAAGGGGCTAACTTAAAGACACAATAGAGCTATAGGCTTAGTGTTAAGACTCTAAGAGGAGTATATTATTAATAGAATCTAAAACCTCGCGCAAAAGGTTATAAAGGAATATCTAGATTATAAAAAAAATTAAACTAATAAGGTATAAGCTATATAGAGGGCTATAATCTATTAAAATACCAGAAAGACTATAGGAGGTTATATTATAGGACTTTATTATAAAGTTGCTAAAATTAAAAGATCCTATTACCAGGCAAGATTATAACGCGATCTTAGTAATAGTAGATAAGCTTATAAAGTAGGGATACTTTATAGCGTATATAGAAGAAATATTAGTAGAAAATATCGCTAGAATCTATATTAAGGAAGTATTTGTAAAATATAGAGCACTAAGTAAGATTATATTAGATAGAGATCTAAGATTTATAGTAGTATTTTAGGAGGTATTTTTAGCGGAGTAAGGAGTTAGAGCAATAACTTCCACTACATATTATCTATAGATAGATAGTTAAATAGAAAGATTAAATTAGACACTAAAACAGTATCTAAGGCACTATATTAATTACGTACAAAACAATTAGGTATTATTATTACTAGTTATATAGCTTATATATAATATAACACTATAAGAGGAAATAGATATATTACTATTTAAGGCGAATTATGGATACGAGCTAAGGATATTATTATTACTATATTAAGTAAAAAAGACAAGTAGCATAGCTAAGTAAAGGATAGAGATATTAATAAATCTTTATAAGAACCTTATAAGAATAGCTAAAGTAGTATAGCAGAGAATAAAAAAGTACTACAACGCTAAGAGATCTAAGGGACTAGATCTTAAAGAGGGGGATAAAGTATAGCTACTATATAAAATTTTTAAAAGTTAACAACTAAGTAAGAAGTTAAACTATGTTAGACTAGGACCTTTTCAAATTATATAAATGATTTTACCAATTATATTTAAGTTAAACCTACTAGCTAGAATAAAAATTTACCCTATATAGTATATTGTAATACTAGAGCCAGTATATAGGAATATTAAGCTACTAGTTTATAAAGTAGATACGTATAGAGAATAGGAAGAAGATAAATAGCAAGTTTTAAAGATCGTTAGTTATAAGGATATTAACGATAAAATATAGTATAAGGTTAAGTAGATAGGCTATAATAAGACTACCTAGGAACTACTAGAAAATTTAAAGAACGCTATAGAAAGGTACAGGAGTATTAGAAGAGATTAGGTTAGGCAGTATTAATAAAAAAGGATTAAAAAATAAGTCACTTAAGGGGGACCTAGGAGGAGCAGTTACCAAGCTATTTAGACTTATTTCCTTCGCAGGGGAGTTTATCCTTTCATTACTAAGTTTCTACTCCTTAAAACAAACCTTTTTACGAACCTATTTAAGATATAGAAGATAAGTAGAGGCCAGAAGACGAGTTTTAAGAGCATGCTATTAAGCAGCCGCAGCCTCTTATTCCGCCTCTTACAATTAGTATAACTTATTAAGAGCACTTAAGAGCTTACTATTAAGCTTTGTAGTAGTAGATTAAATATAAAACCCTATAACAAATTACTTAGGGAACTTATAGACTATTAAGAGTTATAGGACGCGTATACTTAGCGTTAGAGATAGAGTAAACATTATAGGACGAATAAATGTTTGCTTTAGTATACTCTAAATAAAAAGAGGGTTACTAAGATAAAGGACTTACTAGCGTAATATAAACTAACCCCTTTTTCGCACAATAAGAACACAGAGACGGCATTATTTTACCTAGAGATAGTATAACGGCAATAGTATAAGCGTGACGGGCTATAGAGGAAAGAGAAGTTACTTTAGGTATAATAAGTAATGATATTAACTAGATTAATTAGACGGATATTATACCTCTAGTAAATAACTTAGAGATATTTAGGATCTTTAAAGATAAAAATAAAGAGGAGGGAAATGGTATTACGGACGCTTTAAGTATAATATTATAACTACTTAAAGAGGAGTTAAAAGAAGCTAGTTAGTTAATATAAACACGGTTTAGAATAAAACTGGTAAAACTATATAATAAGGAATAGTAACTAAGTCATGTAATATAATCTGTATAATCTGTATAATCTATATAATCCGTAATAGAGTAAATAGAGTATACATACCTTATATACAAGGAGGGTTTTTTAGAAGTACGGTTATGTATTTAAAGGACCATAGTCCCTACTTTAGACAGTTCTTTCCTTATAGTAATTCTTAGAATATAATTAGAGTTAATCTATTAGGCAACCACTCCACCAGTTATTATTACGTTGTTAACTTTAATTTGCATTACCTATACACCTAGCCTAATAATGAGCCTATCGTAGTTCCTGCTACAAGGTTCCGTTACAATAAGGGAATAACTTAAGGATATAATAGAGTAATAGGCTTAGTATTAAGACTTTAAAAAAAATAATAGAATCTAGAGTATAGCTAAAAACGTAATAAAAGAATATCTAGATAGCTAAAAAAAAATAAACTAATAAGGTATAAGCTATACGGAGGGCTATAACCTATTAAAATACTAGAGAAACTATAGGAAGTTATATTATAGGACTTTATTATTAAGTTACTAAAGTTAAGAGATCCTATTACTGGATAGGAATATAATATAATTCTAGTAATAGTAGATAAGTTAACTAAATAGGGCTACTTTATAGTATGCATAGAAGAAATCTTAGTAGAAGATATTACTAAAATCTATAATAAAGAAGTATTCATAAGATATAAAGCACTAAGTAAAATTATATTAAATAGGGATCTAAGATTTATAGTAGTATTTTAGGAGGTATTCTTAATGGAATAAAGAGTTAGAGTAGTAACTTTTATTATATATTATCTATAGACGGATAGATAAATAGAAAAACTAAATTAGACGCTAGAATAGTATTTAAGATATTATATTAATTACGCATAAAAAATTAGGTATTATTATTACTAATTATATAGTTTATATATAATATAACACTATAAAAAGGAATAGGTATATTACTATTTAAGGCAAATTATAGATATAAGCTAAGAATATTATTATTACTATAATAAGCGAAGAAAATAAGTAGTATAGCTAAAGAAAAAATAAAGACATTAATAAATCTTTATATAGACCTTATAGAATTAGTAAAAGGAGTATAAGAGAGAATAAAAAAGTACTATAATACTAAGAGATCTAAGGGACTAGATCTTAAGCAGGGGGATAAAGTATAGCTACTATATAAAATTTTTAAGAGTTAATAACTAAGTAAGAAGTTAGACTACGTTAGACTAGGACCTTTTAAAATTATATAAAGAATTTCATTAGTTATATTTAAGCTAAACCTACTAGCTAAAATAAAGATCTACCCTATATAGTATATTATAATACTAAAGCTAGTATATAGAAATATTAAGCTACTAATCTATAAAGCAGATACGTATAGAGAATAAAAAGGGGGCAAATAGTAAGTTTTAAAGATTATAAGTTATAAGGACATTAACAATAAAATATAGTATAAGGTTAAGTAGATAGGCTATAATAAGACTACCTAGGAACTACTATAAAATTTAAAAAATACTATAGAAAAGGTATAGGAGTATTAAAAGAAAACGGGTTAGGCAATATTAAGAAGGAGCTAAAGATAAAGGAATTAGTTAAAGGTAATAGAAGAGCCGGATTACCTAAGGTATCTACCACTAGCGTATAAGCTATTTCCGCCTCTTCTTAATTAAAATCCTTTTCAGTCTCCTTAGTTTTAAGTTTAAATAGACCTTACTCTACTAAGCGCAGCTCCTTTAAGCGCACCTTTTTACGAACCTTTACTAAATGGCTTAAGCGAGCATAAGCATCTAGTTAAGCTTTTAGAGCCTAAAATGCCTTATTAAAAGGACGCTAAACCTTAGTAAGGGCCTTAGCTAGCTTACTCTCTAGTCTTTCGGCCGCTATTAATATATATAACCCTAGAATAGATTAAATAAGGAACTAAATAGTTATAAAGAATAATAAGACGCGTATACTTAGTATTAGAGACGGATTAAACATTATAGGATAACTATATGTTCGCTCACGTACATTTAGTATAGGAAGAAGGTTAGTAACTAGACGGAGCCGTAATTACAATATATACTAACTTCCTCTCCGTATAATAAGAATAGGACGGTATAACTTTACCAAGTAAAAGAATAAATATTACTAGCTGGTTATAATAATTAGACGCAGAGGATCTAATAGGAGGTATTAAAAATAATAAAGGTTATTAAATTAAAAACAGGAATACTATACCTCTGGTAGACAACTTAGAGATAGGAGATATTTTTAAGGATAAAGATAAAGAGGAGGGGGATAGTATTACGGACTTTATATTAGTAGTAGTATAACTACTAAAAATAGATATAAATGGGTGGGTTAAGATAGTATAGGAGGCGCTAGAACCAATTAAGCTATAAGATAAGGGGTAGCTAAGTTATATAGCTAGTTACATTACAAGTTTGGAACGTAGGAACGTAGGAACGTAGAAACGCGACGTACTAATATACTAATGTACTAACGTACTAAACCCTTTACTATGGGAAGGAGTTATATATTTAAAGACACACGGTCTCTATAAATAGTTTCTCTTTCTTAGTAGTAAATCTTAAAAGATAATTAGAGTTAATCTGTTAGGCAACTACTCCACTAGTTATATTTACGTTATTAACTATTCTATACCTATATACCCAGCCCATTAATAAGTCTACCGTAGTATTTCCTATAAGGCTTTATTATATATCCGGTCTATATAGCTACCGTTTTCTAACCCGTTTCTTAGGCTATACTACTATTACCTAGGGCGAGAGTAAATAGGACGTTTAGCTTACTAACCTTATTTTTATTAAACTAGAGAATAAAGGGCCTAAGCTAGATATGCTAACGCTATATATAATTATATTAATAATATAGGGGAAGTAGAACTAGTATAGCAAGGTTAAGTATATAGGCTATATACGGAACGCTAACCCTATCTTCTACCCTTTCTCTATAATATCCTTTTACTTCTTTAACTACTACGGTAAAAACGGTACTAAAGGCTTTCTATCCTTTTAGTAGCTAGAGGACTACTATAACCTATATATTTTCCTTAGCAGTATTAAAATACTATAACGGCCGTTAAGCTATTATATGCAGTTTAAATAGAATAAGAAGATATTCTAGAGAGTAGGGATTTCCTTAAAAGAGAAAACCTATAGCGCCTATAAGCAGAGCGTCCGGTATACTAAGCTTAGTAGCGTTAAGGAGACCTAAATTAAATAGGCTAAACGCTAGAATATAGACGCGATAATAGGAGCCTACCTTAGCTACCTACCCTATACATTTATACGGTTAATTGCTAGCTTCCTAAAAAAAGGGCTACTTTTTTTCCTATATATAAGAGGTGCCGGAAAAAGCCCTTTATTTAAATATATAGCCTAAGACTAATGTTTAGCTAAAATATATAGAGACCTACTACCTAGATAGGGCCAATAATAAGGTTATACAGCTTAACCTTATAGGCTTAAAATTTCTACACCTCTTCTATATACTTAGGGTAATCCTATTATAGGACTTAGTAATCTTATATAAGCAGTTCCCGCTCTACCCCCTATAAAAGGACTCCCTCTTTAGCTGCGAGGAGTACTAAAGGTTTACTATATAAGTAGAAAGCTCGCTAGCTAATATAGTTGCGCTAAATAAGCTAATAATACGGAAATACTGGCCCGCCTATAAGGCTGTAGCTAAGCTAAAATATAAGGCCGCAATCTTAGAGATTAAAGGGGTTTAATTGCATATATATATATAATCTTAGAACGCCTTAGTAAAATAGAAAAATTATTAGTATTATTTATACCTATATCTATATAAATCTAGTAAGGAAAGATAGGCATTTAGATAGGGCTTATAGAGTCCATATATTTACCTTTAGGTAGGCCTACGCCGTCTACTATAACGATTACTATATCCGCGCTACCCGCTTAGCTATTTACTATATCCGCACCACCCACCTAGTTAATACCCGCACTACCCGCCTAGCTATTTACTATATTTATACCCCCCATATAGCTAATATCTACACCGCCCACTTAGCTATTTACTATATCTATACTACCTTTATTAGCGTAGGCGCAAGCAAATACTTAACTACCTCTCCTATTTATTCTTAACCTATAAGCGCCGCTAAGGAAATATAAGATACATTAGGGCGGTAATTTAGTGTTCTAGCTTTAGGTTAAGTAGACTTTAGGGCTAGCAGGTAGGCCGTTAATTAAAGCTCTTAATCGCTACTAGGGGGCGCGCTACTAGGTTAATAGCGAGGCTATATTTTATAGCCGTCGCTATAGGATAATTAAGGATATAAAACGGCGCGTAGAAGATAGTATAGCAAAAGATAAGAGATAGGCTATTAACTAGCTAGAGTAGCTGCGAAGCCAGCGTTTTTTAAATTAGCTTTATAAGAATATCTAACTACTAGCCCTTAGGGTGGGGGGGAGGGAAAGGAAGGGAAAGGCTTTGTATTAAGCAGTATATATATATATATATATATATAATACTATCTTATTATATATAAGATTCAATTTACCGTCCGACCTAGTCCCCCTAATGGGTCCACACAGACTAATTCCTATAGGAAAAACCTCCTTACTGAGAAAAACCCTATTTTTAAGTGTACAAAAAACCCCTAGGGGAGACGTGAGAGGTAATATTCCAGATAACATCCATACTATATTAACGGGAGGAAAAACACTGTTAGGTTGCTGCTTTGAGACTCCCTTTACATAGGAGTGTCTAAATACCTATCTTACTCCATCTGCTATTTGAACCATCTTTGCTATATTTATATATTGCTTATCTAAGTCGTGTGCCTATCCCTAGCTCCTTTTCTAAGTCTCCTGTAAATATCTCCTAATAGATAACACTTGCGTTCCGCCTGGGCCTGCATACTAAAGTCTCTTATCCATTCCTCTATTAAAGGGTTTCTATAACGGGGTATATATAACTTAGTATCACTTTTGCCCTAGGGCCTAAACCCAGGCCCTTGCACCTATTTATAAGGTATAGGAGGACAATCTAGTATTTAATAGGGGGCCTAATCCCTATAACTAGATACCTAGGTTACCGGATAATATTAAAATAGGGGGCCTCTGCTACGCTTAGGGCGCGGATTGCTTATATATATGTATAGATGCTATACGGTGTATGTAGTATTTATAGGAGGGAGGGGGTACGCCGAAGGGATAATACTTGTCGATTTAATGTCCAAATATATACATTAGAGACGTAGTAGCGGTGTTTAAACTTTTTTGCTGAGGCTTACCCCTTAGTGAAAAATCTTTGCACCACCACGACGTCGCTGCGCAGGCGCTGCGCAGCCGTATACGCGTCTCTGCGTTCGCTCTAGTAGTTTATTAACACGATCTAAATAGAACATTAATAGTAGCTGCCAGGTTCCCGGGCTCTACCGCATGGGGGTGCAGAAGTCGCTTTTCTGGAGTTATCTTTTTAACTGGTCTGGCGCCAAGGCCTATAAAAACTCTGCTATTCTAACGGCGTCAAGGGTTAAGTATTTAAAGGCCCCCTCTAGCCACAACGTAACGCTGCTGCATCAGTAACAGACGAGATCCTCTCTCCCAGCTTGACCATGCGGACAAGATGAGACGGAAAGGAACCCCCATAGGACCGTATGGGTCGGATCTCGATTTTAGTGTTCCTTTTTACTATCTTATTATAGGACTACTATAGTAACTAAAATACCTTAATATAGGACTATTATAGTAACCGAGACACCTTAATATAAGACTGCACTGTAGTAATTAAGACGCCTTAATATAGGACTACTGTAGTAACTAAGACTCCTTAATATAAGACTATACTATAGTAACCGAGACACCTTAATATAGGACTATACTTTAGTAACCAAGGCGTCTTAATATAGGACTGTATTACAGTAACTAAGACGCCTTAATGTAGGAGTAGAGCGCGTTTAAGTGTTGTAAATTTAGAGTAACATTACGCGACCGTTTAGAAGTACTGATCTAATATATATTATGTACCCCTTCGCCTAAAATCGCGTGCGAAGGTACTTGGGGGCGGTTACTGCGCGACCTCGTGCGGGGTTCAGGCGCGTTATTAGTAGGGGTAGCTCTAACCTTATATTTACTCGAGTCGTAACTAAGCTAAATTGCCCCCCCCCCCCCCCCCGATATGTGATAGATATGGGTAGTTAGTTAAGTTTTAGTCTAAAATCCACGAAGATTCTATTAAAAATCTAATTTATATTTTATAATAATATATCTATAAGGTATATTGCTAGGGTATATAGTAGGGAGTAGGTAAGCCGAGTATAAGTTATAGGAGAGTTAATAAAAGAGGACAATATGGCAAAGAGTAGGGTAGGGCAATACCCTTATATAGAGACCAACCGATAAAGAGAGGGAAAGGGCTACAAGCCTAAGGAGCTTATAACGTAGCACTATAGCTAACTAGGAAGCGAGCTACCCTACCTAGCGAGCCATATATAGGTGATATTTGATCAATTTATAATAAAATCAACAACGAGCTTATATAGATTCTAAGTAGGCTAAATTAAAGCTTTTATATTACTATTTCGATCGTAATATTACTTGAATTAATTTATCTACCTTTTAGTGGTAATGTAATCCCACATGCCGACTAACTGCATAGGCGGCTACTATATTCCTACGACGTCCCTTTCCAGATCAACAACCTATTAATCTACTTATTTACAGGCTGTGGATCACACCCAAATATATAAGAGAGGTGGGCCTAATTCTAATTATATTTACTAAGGTTTAGAACGGCTCTGCTTAACGTAGCAACGTTAAGCTCTAGTAAAGTCGTTCCTTCCTTATACTCCCTTTAAGTTAACTTTTATGCGGAGGCCTCCTGCTTCTATAGATCTTTAGATTTTAATCAATCAACATCTTCCTAACTAAGGACTCTACCTTATCTTAGGTGCCCTAGACCCTCGTTAAGGAATTCGTCTCTCACTTTATAAATATTATGCAATTCTGTTATAAAATCCTACTAAGGAAGGTACAGTGCGCAAGCGATCTAGCTAATTAGAGCATGTGTAAGGCAACTCCTCTCTAAGGGTCTAAGGGGAAATAGTTACTTTTTGCACCCTTATACCTTATAGTTTTCTTATATTTTTAAAATAAAACTTCCCTACTATAACTTATTTTCCCCTAAGATTAGGTAAGCTACTTTTTAGCTATAATAAAGGGTGGCTTACCTAATCTTAGGGAAAAATAAGTTATAGTAATAAAATGTAATTAAGGTTCTAATATAGTTAGTTAAGTAAATATAGGTTTAAAAACACGTCTTTAAACTTTAAGGCTATACTTCGCCCCCTAATACGTTAGTTAGCTAGTTTAATTAATTAGAATATATTAGTAGGAGAGATTGTAATATAAATGCATCGCAAACTATAGTAATAGCTGCTGGATTAACCCTAATATAGCTATTTAAATTTAATATGCGTTAGAAATGGTATATAAGTTATACTAAACACGCGCCTATAAGCTCTTAAACGCTTTATAAAGGATTTATTAAGTTACGTAGAGCTAAGAATTAGTAAAAAGTTATATAAAGGGGCGGGCCTACTAATTATTTACAAAGCGGCTAAGACACCTAAGATAAACTCTACCCTTACTAAGGAGTTGCCTACTTAACTTCTTATTAATACAAGGGCTTTAATATTTCTTATTTTCTTCCCTTTAGATATAGGAGTCGGTCGCGAAGCCTATTAAAGCTTTAAATGGCTTTTTAAGACGTCATTAAGTTAGAGTCTTAAGTAGGCCGTTAAGTCGCGCGGTTGCTAATTCGTCGATCCAACTATATAAAGATTTAATTTCCTTTATAGTTCCTAGCGTCTTTAGAGTACGTAAAGTAGTAAGTATATTTAATTCCCCTATATCCTAGCTTTTAAAAGGCTCTATATAGTATAGCTAATAGGCAGTATCGCTAGCAGCTAGTTAGCGTATAGGTCTCCCCCTTCGCTCCTCCGTCGTCGTCGCTAGGACGCCCCTGGCTATATAGCCCCTACGGACACGTCACCAGACGCCAAATACCAGACACATCACAACCTCTACTACAACCAGTCTACAGCCATTACGCTGCAGACGACCTCCACCACAACCTGTCTACAGCCATCAAGCTGCAGACGACCTCCGCAACCTGTCTACAGCCATCAAGCTGCAGACGACCTCCGCAACCTGTCTACAGCCGTCAAGCTGCAGACGACCTTCGCAACCTGTCTACAGCCATTAAGCTGCAGACCGACCTCTACCACAACCTGTCTACAGCCATCAAGCGGCAGACGACCTCTACCACAACCTGTCTACAGCCATCAAGCGGCAGACGACCTCTACCACAACCTGTCTACAGCATCAAGCTGCAGACGACCTCCTACCACAACCTGTCTACAGCCATCAAGCGGCAGACGACCTCTACCACAACCTGTCTACAGCCATCAAGCTGCAGACGACCTCTACCACAACCTGTCTACAGCCATCGGGCTGCAGACGACCTTCGCAACCTGTCTACAGCCATCGGGCTGTAGTCGACCTTCGCAACCTGTCTACAGCCATCAGGCTGCAGTCGACCTTCGCAACCTGTCTACAGCCATTAAGCTGCAGACGACCTTCGCAACCTGTCTACAGCCATCAGGCTGCAGACGACCTCTACCATCTACAGCCATCGCGCTGCAGACGACCTCCACAACCTGTCTACAGCCATCACGCTGCAGACGACCTCTCCACAACCTGTCTACGGCCATCGCGCTGCAGACGACCTCTACCACAACCGCCACCACCGCCACAACATACCATACAATACCGCACTATAGGCGTACCGCAGATGCGCAGATAGGGGTGGCTATAGTGGGGGAGGGGAAGGGGCCGGCCCGTGTTACTTTAGCACGTTAAATCTAAGGTGTATAGGCGAATTGGTGTTTATACCCTATACAAGACAACTTCGTGAAAATTTTCCTATGGGAGTGGGTTTACGTAACGAGGTTCGCCCTTATAAAATACCATTAGTAGGTTATTTTTGGGGAGAGTACCTATTAATTACTAATTCCCTAACCATTTCTTTAGCAAGGAGAAGAGATAGGGTACAGGATAAAAAGTCGCTTTAGGTAATTGGTAGCTGCTTCCAAGCTAGCAAGCTATTGTAACGCCTCTTATTCTTAAGTGCAAAACTATTTAATAAAAATCTTTCTTTTAGAGCGCTTTTTCTACTCTAGGAATGGCAGAATACGGCAGAAATAGATAAAAGAGCCAGGATTTCCTTAGTGCGATTTTCTTGGCATAAACTAGACCATAGTAAGCAAGATATCAGGACAAAACACCAATAGGCTAGGAGCTCCCCCTAGTATTTAAAACGGGCCAGAGTGTCCACTTAGCTACTAGTACATGTTAAGCTGCCTAGGAAGGATTCATGTATATAGAACTATAGCGCCATAGCCTAGAGGCTGCATGCGCAGTATTATACGTAGTATAATACAACGGATATAAAAATAAAAAATAAAAAAAAAGTTAGCGTATATAGTTATAATAGTCTTATCTTAGGTGCCTTAGCCGCTTTATAGATAATTAGTAGGCCTACCCCTTTATATAACTTCCTATTAATTCTTAGCTCTATATAACCTAATAAAATCCTCTATATAGCGTTTAAGAGATTATAGGCGTGTGCTTACTATAAGCTAGCCCACTTTTTTAACATATATTATTTTTAAGCAGCTATAATAGGGCCAATTTAGCAGCTATAGCTATAGTTATTAATGCACTTAAATTACAACCTCTTCTTCTTATATATTCTAATTAATTTAATTAGCTAGCCTATATATTAGGGGTTAATATATAGCCTTAAAGTTTATTTTTTTTAAACTAGGCTAATCTAACTAGCTATATTAGAACCTTAATTATATCCCACTACTATAACTTCTTTTTTACCTAATCTTAGAGAAAAATAAGTTATAATAGGGAAGTTCTATCTTAAAAGTATAAGGAAACTATAAGGTATAAGGGTATAAAACGCGCCTATTTTCTCTTAAACCCTTAAAGAGGAATTACCTTACATATACTCTAAATGGCTAGATTGCTTACATACGGCACCTTCCTTAGCAAATTTTTATAATAGAATTGTATAATATTTATAAAGTAAGAGGTAATTCCTTAACGAGGGTCTAAGGCACCTAAGATAATAATAGTTAATTAGTAGTAAGACTGCAGCGAGCTAACAGCTCGCTGCATAGGTGGTAAGAAAGGATTAATTTAGTAGTATTTTAAAGCTTTTAGTAAAGATTAAGGATCTAAGATCTTCGGCTAAAATCCGGGCGGGAAACCCCTGGGATATTTATATAAAATAGTATAGTTTTCTCTAAATTCCCTGTCGCGTCTATAAACGCGTTCGCCTACTAATATCAACCTTTTTATTACTACGGAAAATGCAACACACTTTACGCTTATAAAAGTAAATTAAGTTTACTGCTAAACTTAATTACTACTATAAGGTAGGCCTTAAGCTAGTTAAGATCCGTAATAAAAATAGTAGTAAAGTAAGCAACGTCATTCCAGATCTTCTTAACTAGTAGCTTACCACTAGTTAAATCCTTTATCTAACTCTCGCCAAGATCGCTTTAGATCTATTCTCTATACTAGCAATAAGCTCTATATATAAGCGAGCTTTTAGTTAAGCTAAGAAGATCGTTATTAATAAGCGCAATAGGCTTTTAGCCGATACAGTTAAAGCAGACTAATATTAGAAATAGTGGCTACCTAAAGGCCCTCTACTAAGCAGCTTAATTAACTGTATTAACTCTAACGGAGCCCTAATTACGCCCTGGTTAATAAATTTAAATACTAATCTTACTAGCTATAGGCCAGATATAGTAGTAGAAACACTAAATAAGAGAGGTATGTTTACTAAAGCTCTCTACCTAACAGAATCTAACTTTAAAATAAAGCTTATAGAGCCCACTTAACTACCTAACCCAAATTCTTACTATTAACGTCACTACTAACTTCTTTAAAGCCTGCGTGGCGTGGCGACTAAATCTAACAATGTCCGAACACTATATAAGGTTAATTAGAGTAGATTTAAGATCGGGTAACGTCAATATTTGTACATATAGAGGTGCTGTTAAAAATCTAAGATTTGGCTCTATGACTCTATTAAATCTATATAAATTACTTAATTTAGAAAGCGCGCTAACAGCGGTATAGTTAGCGTATAGATATACCCAGCAAGTAGACAGCGAGCGATTTAATTAGTACAGTCAGTCAGCGAAGCTCGCTAGACGCTAACTGTTAGCCACACTGGCTCTATATAGGTAAAAGTCTTTAAGACAGCAGTAGGATTATAAGGTAGAAGGCCTATAGCTTTCCAGGCGCTGCAGATCGTATCGTAGGTAAATGCCTGTATGCGCGCCTTTAGGTAGAGCTTTAAAAAATATTCCTTATTGACGCTTAAGTGGCCATATCGACAGAGGCCATCTTCTTATTTCCTATAGTAGTGAGAAAGTGGCCCAAAACAACTTACATTTAGTGGTTGAAGCTTATAAGTCAAATAAGGTAGTAGGGTTACTAGGATAATCTTATACGCAAGCACATACTTAACAAATTGCCAGGTAAAGTGGCTCGAATAATTATCTATTAAAAGTAGGCAATATTACTATATTTTACCGTTAGAATCTTTTATAAGGTGTCTTATATATTTATTATAATATTTAATATAATATAGACCTAAGGAGTTATCCGTTTACCTACTAGCAGTGTGGTCAATAATAAAGCAATAATAAATGATAAAATTATCATAATTGATCATTATTGATTGAAATAATTATAATAAAATCTATATTACGTTATCTAGGCAATACACTGGCCTAATCTAGTGTTATTCCGTTAGGATTGATAATTGATAATTATTAATTGGTAGTAGGTCCGTGTATAGGTAGTGCACGGTTCGTGTAGGTGTTAACACTAGCCACTTCCCCCCTTTAAGACCCCACTTCGATACCAACTCTTTAAGCACTCTGTTTTTTCAACCGTCTCTACTCTAAGCTTTATTCTTTCCCATGATATTATACAACGCCTACCAGAAAAAACTCTCTTAGGGTCATCGCTTATTGTAGGAATTGATAGAACTTCGAATGCAAATGCTAAAAGCCGTGGCCAACGCTTTTGTTGCTGCTCCTGCGCCTACCACTGAATTGCAGAAACCTTAGGGTTATACGGCTCTCCAGAACAGTAATCCTCGTACTTGTCCTGGCTTGCTGGACGGGTATACTTATTATCGATATCCCGCTTGATACGATTAAATAAGTTAAGCTGTTCTTCCTGTGTCTTAGATTTAGGCTCCTTCTCGTATAATACAGAAACTGCATGCTTATCTCGGTACTTCTCCTAAAGGTTCTTAACCCTTAACAAGGCGTCCTTCTGCCACTTCTCTAGCCAATATCTCTTAATATAATTCGTACGACGCTTAGGGTAAAGAATAAGAGCAGTTGTATAAAGAGGCGACCTATTAGTTTCTGTGTAGTACTTATTAAACTTTACCTAGTAATAATTGATTCTAGAAACAAAGGCCTTATTAGCACGATGTAGTTTCTATTATAGCGTTAGTTTTTGCAAGTAAGAAATGCGGATAGATGTACAAGAGCCCTGTCTATATGCTTAATAAGAATATCTATTATAGGAAGCACTTGGTTAAGCGTTGCATTATTACCTTATAATTTCTAAGTTGCTTTCTTAAAGGGTGTAAGGAACTCTAATATTATGCGAAGTAGTTACTAGTCTTGTGGAGTAAGACTGTCCTTTAGGAGCGTTAATAAGTTTTCCTCCATATACTTGTTAACCGCACTCCTATACTAAAGCGCTATAATAAGCATATAAAACCAGCTGTTTTATTGCGTACGGTTATTAAGTAGAATCCTTCTCCCCGTATAGCTTACGAACAGTTTCGTACGTGCAGCTAAGGAGCGTATGTGGATGATAATATTATAAAGCTTGCCAAGTATACCCATACGCTAAAATACGTCTTGCTTATCCTTCTTTTCCTTTTCACTAAGTTCCTCCCCGCTCTTCTTATCCTTTTCGTATGACTTAATCTGCTTAACGTCAATAACATCTTTAAATAAGAATGCTTGGACAGTAAGATTAATAATATAGCCTTGGCAACGGATCCGCTATTGCGTGGGATCCCATTTAATATATTTATCTTTAAGGAGACACTGACTAATTGTACGGTAGAGAGTGTTATTTATACCGGAGTTATCGGCAATAATAGCTCTAAGCTTTCGTATAATTCTAAAGTTCTTTAGAACTAGAAGTAGAGCATCCTATTAGTCTGCCCTACTATGACTAGCTACTGTGCAAAAAGCAAGAAGAGCCTTTATTTACTCCTTTTAGTTATTAATAAAGTAAGCATAGATCGCAAGAAGAAGGTAGTTATTTAGTAAGGTCCAGATATTAACAGTAAGATAAATGTTTGTTAACGCAGACTGGAGCTTTTTCCGTACGATATCCATTTATAATTAGAATAAATTATTGATTATTTTAGCAACAGTTGCATAAGATGCTAGGATATAGCTTCTTGATTCCGGATTTAGGGCCTGATAGAGTACATAGAGTTCTAGCCACTTAACCGCCCGGAAAGGAAGATTATGTATAATAATTAAGTTAAGAAGAGCCTACTTAATAACGTCCTTATTAAGAATCTTCTTTAGTACATAGGAATTAAACTTAGTTATATTACTCTGGGCAGAAGCTTCGTCGTAGAGTTACTTTAATTTCTCGTATGCTGCGACTTTGGTACTACTATCGCTTACTTCCATAATAATTTAATGCCTCAACTTTAGGTAATTCCGGAGATTAGTAGTTAATAATCCGCCGTACGAGCATTTAGAGCAGTAGATAAGCTTCCGGCCATTTCTATCGCGCTCTAGCTCATTGGCGTTCGGTTTATAGGAGTATTCATAAACTGCGGACCTTGTATTCCTCTCTCGTTGTGTGCTAAAGTCCTTAATTAAGTCAAGAGTATTAGTAAGAAGAGAGGAATTAGCTTCTGAAGCCATAATTGTATATAATATACAAAGAAACCAAGAGATTTAATATTTTTCTCTATAGTGGGGTGTGCCAAGATATTATCAAAATTATTGAAATAAGCGAGTGATAAGCGATAAATGATTATCGATTGATCTTATCGCGATAAGATTTATTACTGACCACACTGCCTACTAAAGGAGGTAGTATATATATATTTACAAAGGCCCTTATTTTACTTACTAATTTAATACTATTCTTCTAGGTAGGCTTGCGCCTTTTAAATTAAGAAGGTAGGTAGTAAAGAGCTATTAGCGTAAATCCTTTTAATAATATATACTGACTTATAAGAGCCTAGCTGTATAACTATTAAACGGACGATTAGGAATAAGAACTCTGTCTATTAATAAGGGCTCTAGAAGCTCTTTATATATATTAGGTAGGCCTAAATAACTAAGTTAAAATAGGTAATAGAAAATAGGTAATGAGATATTTAATAAAACATTTAGTTATAAGTTAAGAGATAACTAAGATATAGTTCGTATAGATAATCTAGGTCGTTAGATAGTATTATAATAGTAGTAAAAAACTCCAATTTAGGTTAATATACCCCCCTAGCTACATAGGGCCCTCTAGGCTGCTATAGAAATTCTAAAAAGTTATAATACTAATTTGGTGTTAAGTTAAGGAAAATCCTCTATATACTTACTCTATCCAAATATTATTTAAATTAAATTAATTAGATCCTTTATATTAATAAGGTTTAATTACTAAATAAACGCCTTATGCTTTTAATAAGGCAGAGCCTTTATTAAGCCGTCTGCTATTATATCCTCAGTAGGAACCTATTTAATATTAATCTTTTCTTTATAAACTTTCTAGCGGAGCTAGTAGTAATAAATATTAACGTATTAGAGCTTAGTATTAAGCTTAACGTCGCTTTTAGTAAGTAGTTGAATTATCTATATATTATTATAATAGATTACTTACTTCTTATTAGTATTAAATCCGACTTCTTTAAAGAATCGCTGCCACTAAATTAACTTGGTAGCCGTATGTAACAGGGCTAGAAGCTCTACTTTAGTGCTTAACTTTATTACTAATCTTTGCTTAGTTAATTGCTAGTTAATTAATCCTCTAAACAAGGTAAACAGATAGCCTTCTATACTCTTTTTACTAACTAGATTATCTCTAAAAAATATTGTCGGAATATATAGACAGAGGTTATGTGGTTACGTGTCTTTAATTAGTCATCCTTATAGTGACTAATCAGCCCCCTACTTAGGCACTGCGATCCTTATAATCCTCTGCTTTCTGTACCTATTAGACAAAAATTAATTTATTAGTTAATAGGCCAATTAAGTGCACTTAGGTGATACTGACATTAATCAATAGTTAACCTCACCGGTTGGCTATAGAGCAATAAGGTTCACTGCCGCCCCAGCAGCTTTGTTCGATCGCAAGCAGCAATCCAGTACCTAGCAGCAAAACCAGCACCCAGCAGCTCCGGCAGCATCCAACCCCAGCCAGCTTAGAATATTTATCAAATACGCAACGCACAAGACATTCTACAGCACGCAAATCAACCCCTAGTACGACCTCTTCACTGAGTGCCGTACCCCCAGCTCAACAGCACCAAACGTCCAACAGCCCTCGGGCAGTACCTCAGCAGCTACCTCAGCAGCTACCCCAGCAGTACTACGGCAGCGCTCTAGCCGTACACAGCACACCAGCTTTTACAGCACCCAACATCCAACTACCCAACTGCTTTACGCAGTACCCCAGCGCAGCTACGCAACTCAGCAGCAAACCATTACCCAGTACGCGTCATAGCATACAAACCAATACCCAACAGCCTCGTGCAGTACACCAGCGTTACAGCAACCCAGCAGCGTCAGCAGCAAACTATTATCCAGCAGCGTCAGCAGCAAACCATCATCTAGCAGCGCCAGCAGCATCCCACAACCCAGCAGCATTAGCAGCACCCCCTATAACCCCGACACCGTCTGCTTCCTTGCAGATCTGCCACGTCGAATACCACGTCCAACAGCGCGCCTATAACGCCAGCGCGCTCCCTATCCTCGAATACTACCCTCTATAAGCACGTTTGGGGATGTCGTCGTCCAAAGGATCAAGCTTCGTTAGGATAGAGGTCTACCGACTAAACGATTGTGCCATTACGCCTGCAATCCACCTGACGCTAGCACCGTACTGCCACATACCATCGACAAACTGATAGCGCCGCTATGCCTGCTATTACGATACTAATCGCGCCGATACGCCTGCGATCTACCGACCGAATGATCGTGCCTATACGCCTACGATCAACCGACCGACTGATAGACAAGCTCTATGCTTGACCACTATCACTACCGCCGCTGATACCGTACTACCACCCGAACAGACCTTTACTGCTTCTACCTCCAGCTAAACCGACACCTTGCTACCTTGCTGCCTTGCTGCCTTCCTGCAGCACTACAAGCATAAAGAAAGAACTGCCAGTGTCGGAATATATGGACAGAGGTTATGTGGTTACGTGTCTTTGATTAGTCATCCTTATGGTGACTAATCAGCCCCCTACTTAGGCACTGCGATCCTTACGATCCTCTGCTTTCTGTACCTATTAGACAAGAATCAATTCATCAGTTAATAGGCCAATCAAGTACACTTGGGTGATACCGATAAATATATTACTTGCCCTTATAAAGATCTAGTTTATTATATTCTCCTTTAAGTACTTAATTGTTATTACGGAAGTGGGCATAAGCTAGAATACAATGTACTAAACGGGGTAGTAATTAAAGAAGGCTACGTACGCGTAACTATGCGTGGTTAATATAAAGACATTTAGATGCAGAAATAGAATAGGTTAGGTATGGGTATAAATAGGGGTTGTAGAGGAACGTGCGTAGGTGTCTTGGGGCGAACGTGAGCACGGGTTAAGAATGTCAAAACGCGTAGAGACGTGAGAACGTGTGAGTCCCGTGACAATTGTAAGAGTTTTAGTTTAATTAAGGTAGGTAATTACCCTTATAGTAGCTACGTCGTAAATTAGTAACAGATTTTATAAGAATTTTAATAGCTTGCTTGCTATTCTTACTATATTTAAATAAATAATATTAGCTATATAGAGTATAGATCCGACTTTCCTTTAATAGGTATAGGTGTCCTACTTAAAGGCTTACTCTAGATTAGGCTTAAGTTCCTTAATGCCCATTAATATATATATCTTGCGATAGTCTTTAACTTTAAAGCTTATTATAATTTTATTAATATAGGAGTCCTAGCTAAGCTAGGGCTTCCTATTCTTTTTGTTATAGATAATTTAAATTCTTAAGAACTAAGTAAGGTTACCTAGGTCCTTTATCTTGTACTTTCTTATAAGGTGCTCCTTAAAGGTTTAGAGTATAAGTAGGTCTTTCTTTCTATAGGCAGCTGTAATATTATTAATATAGAAGAAGACTATTAGCTAATCGTTTTAATATAGGTAAGGCTCCTCCGCTACTAGCTTTAAGCCTTCCTTTTTTAGTATTATTATTAAGTTACCGTGCTATAGCAGAGGTAATCGCCTTAATCCGTGGAGCGCTCTCTAAAGTAGTAGGCACTTACCTTTAATTAAAAATCTATCTAGACATTTAATGTATATAACCTTATCAATTACGCTATTTATAAATGCATTAATAGCGTTACCTTGCTAGCAGTCTAGGTTAAATACTACAACTATTGCTATTAAAGCTCTAAACGATCTTCCTGCTAAATTTGCAATATAGGTATCCTTATAAACTAACTCTTATAGATTACCTTATATATTAATATTAGTTTTATAGGTAAATACCTAAATAATAGGTACAGTTTTAATATGGATTGTCTTATTAACAACTTAAAACGTTCCTTAATTTTAAAGGTCTATGTACTTTTTCTAAGCAGTAGCCGCGAACTCTTCCTTATATTAATGTCCTTAAAGCTCCTTCTAATTTCTAGGCGGCGGTAGGAGCTAATCGCGGTATAGCTTTTTATAAAATGTAAGCCCTATATTAAAGGCTAATCTTTAAGCTAGAAGGCTCTAGTTGGTAATGTTAGCAAGAAAGCCTATATAGATCTTTAATCGTCCTTTAAGTCTCTTTCCCTCAACTATATTTTACTCTCTTATATTACCATTAATCTTCTTCTTTAGCTTAGCTTTATTAGTTGGAACTATAATATAGTACGGCTTCTTTGCTGAGGTATTTAAGGATAGTAGTAAAGGCTCCGGTAAGTTAGGTTCTAGTATTTTATTTAGGGTAGGAAGCCCTAAAGCTAAGTTATCTTTAGAGCTTAAATCTTATTACTTGCTATTTTTAATATTAGGCTCTTCCTAATTTCCACTAGAATCCATCTATTGTCTTTCTTTGGTGTTAACTCGAATCTTATTTTAAGTCTTATTGCTTTTATTAGATAACGATTCCAATTTATCTTAGAGATCCTATATTTAACGGATATTAATTATTTCCAATATTTAGTTAGTTTTAACTCGGAGTATATTTATAAGATTTGGCTGTAAGTTATTATAGAGTAACTGCTTATTAAACTTTATGTCTCTTATTCTAATAACTTTCTTTTAGCTAGAAATATAGATTTGGAATATATTTGCCGAATTATATCCTACTAAATATCCTATATAGGCCCTTAGCGCAAACTTGTTTAGGCGTAGAATATTATACTTAAAAGGGTAGGCCCTATAGCTATAGACTCGTAGGTGGCCTATATTTAGTTTTAGTGGTAATATACCTATAGCTAACTAGATTTTTTTAAAAGGTATCTACTACCTAAGTCCTCTGCTAGGCGTTTAATTAAGTAAATAGGTAGCTGTTTTATAGACTTTAGGATATAGCTCCTCTGATAAATGGGCTTTAATTCTTATATACTAAGCCTTTTATATAATTACCCCCCTAGATTATTCCGCTGGACCGTTCTATAATTAAGTATTAGGTACTATTTTTTAAGAGTAATTTTTTATTTAGTTACCTATTCCTTAAATTCGCCTATAAGAGACGTCTCTTTATCTATATAAATAATGGCTACCTTAAAGCCGTATTATTATTTAATAATATTATAATAATTAATAATAATTTAGGTAAGGGACGACTTTTTAGCCATTATCTCTACCTTATTTATTCGCGTTACGTTATTAAGGAAGTATACCGCGTACTTATTACTATTAAATACGACTATTCTGGGTATTAAATTAAGGTAAATTCTATAGAAAGAAACCGTTAACCAAGTTAAAGGTCTTCTAAATATTACCTTATAAGCTTTACTTACTCTATATAATTTATATTCTACTATTATTAGGCCTTTTAAAATCGCGCCCGTTACTAACTAAGGTAGTTACTTAATCGCTTTTTTTCCTATATGGCCTAATCGCTAGTACTATATATAGCCTTCTGCCTAATTTAGTAGAGGCTTTAATAAATGCTTTATTGGCTTTAATTAAGTCGCAAATAAAGCCTCTGGTAAGTCTTTTTTTAGCTTATTATATTTAATCGTGTTCTAACTATAGTGGCGGCTATAGTAGGNATATGTCTCGTTATAGCTATAGAAGAAAGGGTTCTCTTTATTGTTCTAGTAGGCCCCCTTATTATTAAGTTTATTAAAACATACTAAGTTAGTATAGAAGCCTAGTATAAAGGCTGCTTCTAAGAGCTATATCTATCTCTTCCCTTTAGGGTAGTTAATTATAACTATAGCTGTTGGGAATAAAGGCAAGTGGTCACTATATAAGGCATATTGCCACCACGTATGGTAAGTTGCCGTTACGTACGGCAAGTTGCCGTCACGTGCCGCCGCGGCACTAGCGTGGTGAGGAACCTTAAGTTCCTCACCCCTTTCTTTAAGAAACAATTAAGAAGAACAATTATCATACTATCTACGAACCGTAGCTACGTAATATCCCCTTATATAACCAACACTAATTAGTAGTTAACTTCACTGTTATACTATAGAGCAGCTAGGTATTCCACTAAGAAGAGATAAGCCACTGTACCAGTACTACTCGTGCTAAAGGAAGCTGTCTTTTAAGGTTAGAACTAGTCCTAAACCTTAAATAGAACTCTTCCATAAATCTAAGGATCTAAAGGCCAGAACTGGTCCTAAGCCTTTCTAAGATTACGGATTCTTGCGTTTATTACGCAGAACAATACGCTTTACGAGTCTTCGCGATTTAAGGCCAGAACTGGTCCTAAGCCCTATAATCGCAAATATACGTCACGAACGCGTACTAAACGACAAATATATATTACAAACGCATACCAAACGACAATCCCTACACTAATAACACTTCCCTCCCTCTAAAAACATGGCTACGCCTACTTTAAACGACTAGGAAGACTCCTTACTACTAGGGGTAGCTTTATACGCGAAACTTATTAATAAAAATTGGGACGAATTTACCTTTAATATAACAACTTATACCGTAAAATAAGTTAATAGCTTTCTTCTACACCATATTATATTTTACTAAAGTAGACACTACGCCGATATACAGCTGTAGGAATATTTTAGGGAGGATTTTATAGGATGGACCACTAATACCTAGGCACTTAGCAATATTAATATTGTTTAGGATTTTTAAGACTTCCTCTATAGGAACGGGGTATACGTTGCTAAAAATAGTAACCTAATTGCTAGTAATATTTAGACCGTTATTACTAGTATAGAAGAACTAGTATAGACGGAAGCTAAGATTATACGTTAACTATAGAAACCTAAAATTAACCTATATTCTTTAAAAGGCAACTTTAATTTAGAATAAAACCCCTAGAACGCTACTCTCCTACCTAGAGGTACTCTCCCACCTAGAGGTACTTGTCCTCTACCTCTACTACCTCTAGCTTCTCTACTCTAGCTAACCGGTAACCCTTTACTATAAGAAGTTACGAATCTAATAAAGGTATATTTGGATAAAGAGAAGAAGTTTAAAGGAGAATTATATAACATACTTAGAGCAAAACTATAGGTCTTCTATAACTGTTGCAACAAGGTTAGAATTTAATACCACTAGTACTACTACGCTTTCTCCATTATGTTAAAGGGATGGGTAGCAATATTCTATTACAACTATATTATAGGTAAAAACTATAGCTTTAATATAATGCTTTAGCTTACCAGAGCCCACTTTAAGACTAATAAGAATTGCTAACTTTATATATCTAAATGGCGAGAGACTATATTCTAGAGAGTTATTACTTCTAACCTAATAAAGACTTATTTAGAGTGCCTTTAACTACTCTTTAATAAACTCTAAAAAAATCTAACGCGGATTTACTAAAACTTACTAAAATAAGAATAGCCTAAGGGACTAGGTTATCTTAGCATGCTATAGCATTTCTAAGTATAACTTAGCGCTATATAAACCTATAGACACGTTTAAAGGAGTATATACCAAGCTACGCTTTATCCGCCCCACGGACTATTCGCTTACGCTCATAGTCCTACGCAGCTCAACGGAACACCGAGCTCAACGGAACGTGTACCCAAGATTAAGCCTTACCTATTTCCTTATACAATTAAATCACCACAACCATGCCTACAGAATCCGAAATTATTGGGATACGCGTGCAAGATGCACTTCGTGAGTTATTACGCATAAAAACACCCAATATTTAATTGGCAGCCCACCTATATAATGCGCCGTTTAAACNTGTCTATAACCGCGTTAANNGTATTAAGAGTAAGATGNAGAGGCCTAGTAGTAATAAGATGCTTAATTAACACTAGGAGGCTATGCTCCTATCCTATATCGATTAAATGGACCGCCTTAGAGTCGGCGCGCTGTTCCACTAAGTCTATAATTGCGCGCAGCGTATCCTTAAGCTCTATGCGCCTAACGGCACCGAACCACCTACTCTTAGACGCGACTGGACTAAGAGATTTCTTAAACAAAATACAACTACATTTAAATCCTTATCTATCCTATTAGGATGGGCAAAGACTAGCCTTATTTTATGTAATTCTAAGGTTATATTAACTAGATTGCGACGTTAAANAGCTNTAGTGTGTCTATCTACGCCACTACNGACAATACTATAACTACCGCGGCTATAACCTNTAGTGCCACAAACCTAATANACCGCGCAGCTTNTAGATAACGATAAACCGGGTTCGNAGCTTTATTATTAAGCAGCCTAATAGGGTAAGGAACCCTTTATTAATACTTTACAAGAGCGCTAGGAAGAATACCGTGCTTTACTTATTAGTAGAGGNGGACCTATATTTAATATAGGTAGTAGTACNCGCCNGCGCAAAGCGTTAAAGGACTAATTAACGGGTTATTTAAAAGGGAGGCTTAATATCTGCAGTAGATGGACGGCTTAAAGTATTATAATAAGTTCAAAAGGAAGCAGAGAAGGTAGGTAGGGTGGCTGTACATACGGTAAAAAAGCAGGTAAAGGAGGACGCTACACAACGTGCAGAGGCCTTAGACTCGTAATATTTAGCAGGATTGTAGCTAGGCTATTGCTTAAGGTGCTCCACTAAGGATTTCTGTATATATGTAGCCTACGTAGAAATCTACGGCTTTAAAATCATGTGGTGGGGCTCGTGTTCCGTTGAGCTCGGTGTTCGTTGAGCTGCGTAGGACTATGACGTAAGCGAATAGTCCTGGGGCGGATACCGTAGGTACTGCGATGCAAATATAAGAAATTTAACAGCTTTTATGAAAGCCCTACTAACTAAGCGTTCTAACCAATATAATTATAACTAGACTAATTAAATATATAGTGGCCGTGGTAGGGAATATAGTAAAGGGTACAATTAACGTCGACTATGAGGTAATTATAGAGGTCCTTGTAGAGGTTCATTTAAAGTAATTACTAAAAGAAGTACTACGTTTATAAGAAGCCAAATTACTAGTTAACTAGACACTCCCTTAATAAGCGAAAAGAGGTATATAATAAGTTCCGTTAAAGTATAAGAAACGTTAAAAATTATAAGGTTACTGCGGCCTACTTCTAAAGCTTCCTAGTTTAATATAAAGGCCGTAGAAGATCTTAAGGGTAAGGTTAATAAGACCGAACAGCTCCTTATAGATATAGAAATTAAGAACTACTCTCCTAACCAATACTTCACTAAGTATAGTTAAGGTAGATGGCATATAAACCGTTACTATTCTTAATAACTAATCTACGCTCCATTCTATTACAAAGTTTAGATATCTTTAATAAGCTAAAGGAGAGCTTCGTGTTCTCCCTTTAACGAATACTCGGCGAATGTCTTCTATAGTATTATGCCAGATACTAGAGCCGCAGGAGTATCTATAGTAGGAGAACCTTAAGTTCGAGCTCTTTAGCAGCTTAATAACTCTGTTTAGATTAACTATTTAACGGCAGCCCAATATACGATTCGTTTTAGCAGGGTACTACGATCTCTTAGTACAATTAGGGTCCAAACCCTTAGGATATATCACTTTCCATATTATTCCTATAAACACTCCGTTTCTATTTTACATTAAAGATATAAATAAATAAGCATTAGGCTTATAACCTTAAGAATATACTTATTTAGAGAGACAATTTGGGTGGCCTTTATGCGTAAGTAGGTTACCCCTAGTTGCTCCTTTATTAACTAGAAAAGAGTATTACTTAGACCACTTAACTAAGTCGGAATTATGCCAACTACACCGTGTTTTGGCCACTATCCATTCATAATTACTTAGGGTTCTTTAGCAAGTAGGCTATAAAGTTAAGGTTAAGGCAATTAAGCATCTTATAAAGTACTACTATTACTACTAAATAAACCAGAAGTCCCCTGGCCGATTTAAGTTTACCCTTAAAAATAACTACGACTTTAACTTTTATATTATCGTCAACGTTATATATCTTAGCAGCAAGCCAGTACTCCAAGTTATTAACTTCTTAACCTCTTTCTAAGCCGCACGATTTTTAAAGGATATATCAGCTAGGAATATATAGGATACCCTTTAATTATACTAGATTAATATCTACCTAGAACCCCCTAATTAAATTGTCTATAATATAGAAAAGAACTTCTTATCTATAGAGTTCCGACAATAGATAAAGGCAATGGCAATTAAGGTTAAGGAAGTCCCTATTAAGGCGTATAATAGTATTAGAAAAGTGGAGCGATATTATACGCCATTACGCCGCGTATATAAGATTATCTCTTTAAAACTAAAGGACGCTAGTAAAGAACTTACCTTATAAATAGCTGTTAAAGCTATTAACGATTCCGCTGGCCTAGATAAACTCGTACCTATATTACTAGTCTTTAGCGCCTACCCTTAAATGACTAACGATTCTCTACTATCTCCCTTCGTTGTATAATAAGCTAAGGCTATTCGCAAGGCAATAAAGGAGGTGCGATATCTTTACGCTATACGCTAGGTTAATAACGCACTAGGAATAAGAAATGGCCTAAATACCTTAACTACGCTTAATCTGCTACTCTAGTCTAAAGTACGCGTATAGCGTAAAAAGGAAGGATGGTTAGGCCTATATTAACTTATTATAATTAATAGTTAAACTTATACTATTTAGATGCCTTACGGACCCACTTAATTCTATTTAACTATTATTAAGCCTTACTATAAAGATAACAATTCTAAGCCTTTATAGGATGCCCTAAAAGATGCCTTAGAAGAGAACCACAATTAACGTGCTTTAGAAGACGACTATAATCCCAATATAATTGTAGTAGATACGCCACAACCACGACGCGGTAGAGGTTACCTAAAGGGATTACAAAATCGCTAACATCTTATTAATTTTAAAGAATAATTTATTACCGCCATTAAGAATAGAGTTAAGTTATTAATGGCCTTTATAACAGCTAAAGAGAAGGCTAACTTTAAGCTCGCAAAATAGCTCTAAAAGGAAGGTGGTATTATAACCCTAGGAGCTCCTTTCCAAGCATCTAATAAGCAGGAGATTAACGGTCTTATTACAAGAGGAGTCTTTAAATTTAAGAAGTATAACCCTACTAAGTTCGATAAAGTTCGCATCTTTAAGTTAAAAATGGTTAATAAGATTAAAGGCAAAGCTACTAACGCCCTATTTAAGAAATTAAGGCTTATTATCTAAGGTTATAATAATAATGGTAAGGAGGTAATTCTTATGCAATCTCCTATAATTTAACGAGCTAGTTAGCAAGTTATTATTGCGCTAGCTCCCTCCTTAATAAAGAATAGAATGGCGGTTTATTTATAAAATATCACTTAAGCCTACACCTAATTAGAGACGCACCTTTAGCGCTTAATATTGGTATACCTTCCGGAGCAAATTCGCTACTAGTATCCTAAAGATACGATTATAGTTGTGCTTAAGCCATTATATAGAATTGTAGAGGTAGGAACTCACTAGTGGGCTACCTATAGTAAGCACTATAAAGAGAAGCTTTTAATAACTACTTTTATATTTAATCCCTACTTCCTTATTATAACTACAAGAACTCTATTCGGAATTATTGGCATATAAACTAATAATATAATTATCTTAGGGGACAACCAATTCTTAGCTCTTAAAGAAGATAAGCTAGTAAAGGTAAATCTTATAGTAAAGCTAAAAGAAAAGCTTAATTTAATAACACTATTACTCTTTAATAGATGCATCCTCTCCCTAAATAAGGATTCTATTACTTTACGCCAGAAGGGTTAAGGTAAGAAGATCGACGTTATTAATATTAATTCCCTAAAGTAAGGATACGTAAAGCAACGCGCTCGTGGAGCTTATATTACTTCTATCTATTAACCTAAGGCTTTATTTAATCTCTTTATTACTACCTAACACTAGGAACTAACTAAGAATAACGTTCTTGCCCTAAATAAACGTCTTTTCTAGTAAATAAACTACCTTAATTGGGGACTACTCTACGTACCTATTAATCTTCCTACCGCTAAGCTCTTTGTATTTATTAATAGATCGTTTATAAATAATAAAGATTTTAGCTCCTAGTTAGGATATAAGATTATTATCGCGAATAAATTTACTAGAGAGAATAACTTTATAATTTATAGTAATCTTATCTATTAGAGCTTAACTAAGAGCAAGCACGTTACCTAAAGTGTTTTAGCGTTAGAGATATATGGAATAGTTAGCGGAGTTAATATAGCAATTATAATTGGAACTACCCTAAAGATAATTATAGATTAACTCAAACTTCCTATTATCCCTATAATCGTGTATACTAACTTATATTCCCTCTACGAGTATTTTGTTAAGCTTAGTACTACGAAAGAGAAGCGCCTTATAATTAATATTATGGCACTTTGGCAATCCTATAAGCGTTAAGAACTCTTTAAGATTTAATAAATTAATGGCCAAGATAACCCGGTAGATGCGATAATAAAGGCGAACCTAAATAAGGCACTAGAGACGTTTATTAATACAAATACTCTATATATACGAGTTAAAGGTTAGGTTAAAAGGGAGTCCCTAAAAATTTCTTAGTTACGTAAGGTCTTAAGATGTCTAGGAACTTTAACCGGCGGTTAAAGTTATCTAATTAGTTAGATTCTCTTACCAAGACTTTTTTAAAGGGGGGAGTATGACATTTTATAGACCCTAACTTAACCTAGCTAATTAGGATTTTCCATTCCCGGGATAGAAAATCGCTATTGGCTCGCTTACTACTAGCGCCTTGGCGGCCCTCCGAATATAATATCTACCTATAACTTCTAAGTAAGAAAGCACCACGTGCTAAGAGGCAAATTTTAGGATAGCGAGACTTATATTACAATAGCAATAGTAAGTAAAAAGGATTAATATTTATTACGCTAGTTAAGCGGTATATATATATAGATAGCAACTATAAAAGAAGAGTTGCTAGTGTTGGGAATAAAGGCAAGTGGTTACTATATGAGGTATATTGCCACCATATGTGGTAAGTTGCCGTTACGTGCGGCAAGTTGCCGTCACGTGCCGCCGCGGCACTAGCGTGGTAAGGAACCTTAAGTTCCTCACCCCTTTCTTTAAGAAATAATTAAGAAGAACAATTATTATACTATCTACGAACCGTAGCTACGTGATATCCCCTTGTGTAACCAATAATAGCTGTCCTATAGCCTACGATTTCTTCTATATATAAGCCTATATAGACACGTTCTAACGTGGGCTTAATATCACTAATAAATCTAGCTTTATCGTTAAAGACGTATAGGCTAGTTCTTAAGTTAAGAATTACACTATTATAAAGCCTGTAATTGGAAGCGGTATTATAGGGTCCTATATAATAAACTATAATGTTTCTATAGGGCTCTTAAGAGCTCTACTAGTTACTATTCTTTAGCTTTTTATTAGCTTAATCGTCCTTTTTATTAGCTTAATTATCCTTTTTAATTTACTTAATATAAGCCTTAATTTCGGGCGTTATATTAGCGGTCTTCTTATCTATCTTCTTCTAAATTTTATTACTTAGTATAAGCTAAGATGGGTAAGGAATCGACTCTATAATGTACTAGCACTTATTAAAGTAGTAATATTTTCCGTATAAGTACTCTAGCGGCGGTCGCCTTTCCTTTTTCTATTTATCTACTAACAATTAAGGCTTTAATTTAGGCTTTAAATTCGGCGACTTGTCCTTAAAGGTCACTCTAAAGGATCTTTATAATATTTTGCCCTTCTAGGCAAGCTCCGTATAACGGTGGTTTCGGTATATTTTAACTAGTTTAAAGAGGGTAGGAAGCGTCTTCTTTTTCTACTTAAGCCTTTTAAGCTAATTCTTCTAATATTCTAACTAGCTTGGTATAATAGAATTAACTATATATATAAAGTCTTTTACTAAATAATTACCGTTTACCTTAGATAGATTTAGCTCCTTATACTTAGTATATACCGTCTCCTACTCCTATAACTAGACTATAAAGTCCTAGTTCTAAGGCGCTTTCTTAAGCCTTATATACTAGGTAGCTAGTTAAAGCTTTTAAGCGCTATTAGTTGGAGCAATTCTCTGCTTAAGAGTCATTAAGACATTATAGGTAGTAGTGCATTTAAATATATAGATAAGGTAGGTATGTAAGATGGAGCTTATAATATGGCTACGCAATATATTAAGAGCTAACAGCTATTTTCTATATAGCTTTATATTGTCCCTATAGTCGGCTTTAAGCGTATAGAGCTCCTTCTTTTCCTCCTTATCTAGGTCCACGAGCTTTATCTTCCCCCAGATATTGGTATCCTTAGGTAAGGCTTAAATAGGTTCTTTAAGCTATAGCAGATCGGCCTTAGGTGTTAATAAGTCGACATACTTCTAAAGATAATTGTTATTCGCTTTTAACTTAATAACCTTAATCCATTTGTTCTAATTATTTAGGTTTATAAGGATAACGGATAATATAATAACGGGAGGGGTTTCTTATTAAGAAGTTATTGTGGGTGGTTATCTATAATTAAGATAATATAGTAGACAGCCCGGGTATATAATTATTAAACGGATAATTAGGAATAAGAACTCTGTCTATTAATAAGGGCTCTAGAAGCTCTTTATATACATTAGGTAGGTCTAGACAACTAAGTTAAAATAGGTAATAGAAAATAGGTAATGAGATATTTAATAAGACATTTAGTTATAAGTTGAGAGACAACTAAGATATAGTTCGTATAGACGATCTAGGTCGTTAGACAGTATTATAATGGTAGTAAGGAACTCCGATTTAGGTCGACAATAACTATTCAATTTTTAACCTCTCCCTATATGTCTTGCCTAATATAATTACCCAGGCCACCGCTGTAAGGCCTAGCATTACCCCCTTCTCGTCAAAGTTGCTAATAAATTTTAAATGCTTAACTTAATATTACTTACAAACGGCACGGAAGAACCTAAACCAATTACGTATAACTACTAAATTATTATTCCAAGCTCTCTAGTAGTTAAGCTAATAACTTAATATAATACTAAGACCGTGGCGTTAAATAAATCTCTGCCCCTAATACTTGCCTATAGTTTGGCCTTTTCCTAAAAGGGAATAAGCTATTTCTAAGAGCATATTAACCTTTAACGGAAGTCCCTAGGATTGGCATTTGTTGATCTATTTAATGATTTGCTCTTCTTATAAAGGATGCAATAAACTAGGGTAGGCTTTATATCGTGGGAGACGGCCAGCAAGACGGTGTCTAATGGTAGATCTGGGTGCTCTATGGGCGCCCGAGGCCTTGCGAATCGATAGCTTAACACTGGAAGAGACATCCTGTATAACATTTTATATAGTGGTTTTTGCTTCGCGAGAGGGGGGGTTTTTTTTTTGAAATCATACACCGTTTTAGCTGCCTTAAGGGCGCCATGCCGGGTCTTCTATTTTACAGAGGTAGGTCTTAGGTAATCACCCGTCTTACCTGCAGCAGTAATTCCGTAAGGCCCTCGTCTGCCTATCTACTACGTACTATAAGTATATAGTGCCTAAAAGAGAAGTAAACGTCTATAATGTAAGGGAACTAGAAAAGAACGCCGTCGTAATGCAATTATAAAGACATATACAAGCAGGGTAAGTTCCTATATAAAGGAGATGATTGAAATCAAAAGATGATCGAAATCAAATAATTAAAAAGTAGTGAATACACGAAATACCTCCGTTCTGTACTGCATGTCGAAGCCGGGCCTTTTTTACGGGCCTTTTTTCTTACCGTAATGCTATCCGTCTTCCGCCAATATCATACGTAACGTGTCTGCCGTTAAGAGAAACTTAAGTAGTCACTTCTAGTCTGTTCCTGGCCTCCATAAACTGCCCTAGGAGGCCTATTTATACTATATAGATTGCTGCCTTCTTTACTAACTATATCTCGTTTAAGATCTTCTAAATGCTTTAAGGTTAGCTATTATGCGGCCATATTTCTTTCCTTAGTTCTTTAAAATTAGGATATTTGACTAGGACGTATTGTCCAGTCTATTTATCCCCGTATATACACCTTAAGTCGGGCGCACGTTTAATCCTGTAGAGGTAGCTTCTTAGAGCTGCCTTTCCTGTTTAGATCTGGGTAAGTATAGCCAAGAGCGCCTTTGGTAGGTCGTTATATATCTTAAGTCTTTGCTTTAAGATCTTTAGTACTAGTTTATATAGCTCCCTTCTAGTTTTACTATTTTCCCATTCCTTCTCCTAGTGTGCCTCTATTTGGGCCTTTATAGTTCTTTTTACTACCGCTAATAGGCTTTATAGGGAGGGGAAGGTAAGGGCCTTTTGTTCTATCCCTTCCTTTCTTTATCCTATTACTTACTTTACCAAGATATCTGCTTATTTATTTCCTTTAATCTCCGCGTATAAAGGGATCTAGTATATTATAACTTTTATACTTATTATCTGTACTACTAAAAGCCTTTACCTTATTTTATGTACTAAATACTATCCTAATTAGTTCCGAGGCTTTACCACTACTTAAATTGCCGCTTAGCTATCCGTAAATATTATAAGTTTTCTAATTAGTAGTGAATATTTTAGTGCTAAGTCTAGGGCCAGTTAGAGGCCTCTTAGCTCTCCTACGTATATACTACTAACTTAGTTTATCCCTATATAGTTGGTTGCCTTTATTCCTAATTAAGGTATATATGCTAACGCTCTAACCTCCCTATTAATTTCGCTTCTATTAGTGTACGCTAGGAAGTGTCTTAGGTTGTCCTTAGCTTCCTATATAATCTAGTTATACTCCTACCTTACTGTTTTTTATCCCTAGTAATATAGGTATATAGTGGTGCGACCTATAGGCAGAGCCTCTCTAGGCGGATCTCCTCTATAGGTAGTATTCCCTCTAAAAGGCGTGGCCTAATACTACTTTTTAGCTTCTGGAGTAGGCTATACTATTTATATTTAGTTGGGGCAGATCTTCTTAGTTATAGGATTTTATTATATAGTGGTGAGCCCCTAATTTAATTTAGGGAAGATTCCACTGTGTAGTAGAGCGCGACTTTAATAGGTAGGATGTGTATATTAACCTTTAGTTTAGCTCTGGCTGTGGCTAAAACACTCCTATTATAAGGTAGAGCGCTCTATATTAGATCCTTATAAGCACCAAGTAGACTTATTTAGCTCTTTTAATAAACCCGCGTCCTCCTTTCGGTATATACTAGTAGGAGGCTGTATATAGCATGTGTGGTATAACTATAGTAGTATCCCTTGCACCGATAACTGCGTCCTTAGAGCTGTGGCCCGTGCGCACCAATTAATGAGGTGCCAGGCCTGCGGTCGATAAGGTTCTTGTCCGACAATTGTTCGACAAACAAGCTGTTGGCCCGACAAGCCTTTGTCGGAACAATTGTTCTAATAAAGGCTTGGTATTTCTACTTTTTTAATCTTTTTCTTCTTTCTTTATTATATAAAGGATAAAATGGCTAATTAGAGTGATATTCTATCTGATAAATTTGATAGTAATACTTATTCTGGTTTTTTAAGCGCTGATACTAATATAGGTTTAACCTTAATAAGTCGTATAAAAGAAGGTTCTATAAAATTCTCCTTAATTTACTAATATACTTGTGAGGTTATTAAAGAAGATAAGCTTTGTATAAAGAAGAGATACCTCTGTAAATACTGTTTTCTAGATAATCTAGAAGGATGGCATGCCTTAATAATAGGGCTTTGTGGCTATCTTAAAAGAATGCACGATATAATATGGAGCTGGGAAGAGAATGAGTCTTGTATAATAGTACGAGATAAAGGAAAGGAATTAATTTAAGTACTCTATAAAAAGCTTCTAGTAAAGGGAGAGGTTTAGGGGCTTAAGGGCGAGGTTCTATGTCGTATAGTGGAGAAGGGTATTATTAAACAAACACTTCTGGATCTTATTATTGTACGACGGCTTCTATTCTTATGTGTTGAGTGGCTAGAGTTTTATACTTTTGTTAAAGTATTAAACCAAGAAGCAGCGAATCTTAATATCGTTTTAATATACTACTTAACAATTATGGATTGGATTTATAGCTACTTTACTAAAAGCCAGGATATTATATAACGAGTTCTTTAGTCTGTAAAGATAAATATCCACCTTGCGGTTAATATCTAGACCTTTCCTAATTATTCTCTTATACTTGGAATCTGCGCAAGCTTCCTTAATATTTAGGATTAATATTAAAACATCTTAATTGGCCTTTGTATAGTGCATAGTTAAAGTGGTAAGGATTAATAGGAGGCACTTTAACCCGTTCTTGAGTTGTATAGAATTAAAATAAAGATTAGAGCTCTTGTTGGCGATAATGTGGGCTTAAATGACGTTCTATGTTGTATGATTGCTATATAGCTCTCGCTAAGATATAAGATTTCCTAGAACGCGGAGTATTAAAGAATTTGCTGTTAGGGGCATGTTATTAATCTTATTGTTTAGGCCTTCCTTTTTACCTTAAAGAAGTATAAAAAGCTTATGGCGTTGTATAATAAAGAGGATAAGAAAGAAGAAGAAGAAGAAGAGGAGGAGGAGGAGGAGGAGAAGGCGGAGGAGGAAGAGGATAAAAGTGAGGACGAAGTTATATAATAGCCGGTACTAATAAAGACACTAATTAGAAAGAGGGGAAAGGGGAAAAAGAATGCCGTAGAACTAGAAGAAGAAGTTATATAATAAGTAAAAAAGCTAGCAAAAGGAGAAGTAAAGATGAAACCCTTGTTTTAAAAAGACAAGTTAGATAAAAGGGGTAAAAATATTTAAGAAATTATAGGACTAATAGGAAAGCTTTATAATAATATTGTTTATATCTATTCTTTAGTAAATTGTATAATATAGTTTAAGAGCAAAGCTAAGAAAGTTATTTCTCTTAATAATTGTATAAGATGGAATAGCTGGTTTAATATGTTATTAGTGGCTCTAGAGGATTAGGTAAAGGCTAGGCTTTAACTCTATGTTAAGTACTATAAGAAAGATATTCTAAAAGCGGATGTTCTTATAATAGATGACTAGATTTAGCTTTGTACGATTTATAACTTCCTTAAAGCTTTCTATAATATAACTCTTTTTCTTTAGGGAGATTATATAATATTAGAAAGAGTTTTAGAATTAATTAATACTCTTTAAGAGCTTATTTAAATAATAAGGGTTTATTATACAACTTCTTATTATGTTTCTTTTACTAATTCTTTCTTTTTAGGAATTAGCTTCTTTAAGCAAGGATAACTTTATACTTCCTTGCCTTGTATAAGCTGAGGAAAAGCTTAAAAAGTATATAAAAAAGCTCTTAAAATCTCCATACTATCTAGCTGCTTGGATTTTGAATCCTAAACGTTATATGGCTTTCTTAAAGGATTAAAATAATAGGATAGGTACTACTAGAGAGAAGCAGCTCTATATTATATGAAAGCTCTAGGAGAGATTCCGCGATAAAGCGCTATCTCCAGATACTACTCTGTCGTATAATGCCTAAAGGGGTAGGCCGGAGGTTGATAAAGAAGAGCTCTCTGTCTTTTAAAGAGCTATTTGTAAGTGAGGCTTATAGGCTACTCGTCTATAAAGCAAGGATAAGTTTAAGAGTTCGTATAAAAGCTATTAATTGGTGGAGTTAATTATCTTAGCGTCTTAGGTTTCTACGGCTCTCGCTCCTTATAATTAAGATTCTCTTAATTCCTAGAATAAGCAATAAGCTAGAGAGAGTATTTTTAGGCTCTTAACGTCGAATTCTATGGGATCGTATAACAATAAGTATAAAAATACTTAAAGAGACTGAATGTGTAAAGGATTGGGCAGATTAAAGAATTTTAAGTGTTCTATTATAGCTTCTTTATTATATAATATAGAAAATCTACTCTTTTATTCCTTAAAATAAATATCTTATAGTCCTTAGTATCGATATAATTTTTATTTTAAAGATATTTTTAGAAAACTTGTTCTGTTGTTGTTGCTTATCGACCGATATTGTTGGCCCGACAACTTGTTTGTTAGACAAGCTTGTCGGCCTTGTTACCCGCAAGCCTGTGAGGTGCATACACGGGAGGTAAGTTATTCTGCCGCACCACGAGAGCTCTCGAAAGGAGGAAGTGCTAGAGCCCAAAGCAGTGGCTTTTTACGACCCAATTTTTGGAAACAGTATATTAAGTAGGCTGTACAAGATTAGTGTTATTGGATATATAATTACGCACCATTTTAGTGGTGTATTTAATTGATAAAGTTATCTATTTACGACTTGACGCGAGGAAGTCGATGTTCTTAATCGCGTGCACGGGCCACACCTCTAAGGACGATATCGGTGTAAGGGATATAGCTATCTTATATATCTGGTTATAATGCCTTATATAGATCCTGCGATGCTAGATAGGCATATAAGCTAGCCCGTTAATCGTTTAACGACGTAGTCTAAGTATACCTTTCTGGAGAGTTAGTTGTCTAGAATAACTCCTAAGTATTAGGCCTTTATAGTTGGCTAGATTGTCTATATCCTTCCATTCTTTAATTAGAGTACTAGCGGGCGCTTCCTATTCTTCTCTAATATTTTTTTTCTTAGTGGGATAAAGTGTATAGGCTTGTATTTCTGTGGTGTGAATACTAAGGCGTGCTAGTTTACCTATTTTTCCGCCCTTTTATACAGCATCGCTAACGTCTTTATTATTTCTTCTATAGTTCTTCCGTTTACTATAATGCTTATATTATTAATATAGCCCGTAATAAGTCCGTGCCTGAACCCGTCCTTATTTATAGCTATATCTAAAAGGTTAGCGTTATAAAATAGATAGAGAATTGGTAATATTGGTAAGCCTTATAGGATCCCTATTAGTGTAGGGAATCTTTTTAATATGCCTTCTAGTAATTTAATGTAGGTAGATCTTCCTATAAGAAAGCTGCTAATCCACTTAGCTATTAGGGTAGGTATTCTTCGTTTCTAGAGGTAGTAAATAAGCCTATAGTATAATACGTTATTAAAAGCTCCGCTTACGTCTAGTATAAATAAGCTTACTATATCTTCCTCTCCCGTTTGCTATAACGCATATATCTTCTCTAGGAGAAGGTGTACTACGTATTTATAACCGGCTGCTGCTCTTCCACCCATATAGGTATATAGTAGGAGGCCGTAGGCGTCCGCTATAAAGAGTAGCCGTTTTACAAGCACTTTATCCATTACTTTTCCTACTATATTTAGTAAGGCAATTAGTCTATATATCTTAGGGTTTTTAAAGTCCCCTTTCCTTAGTTTTCGGAGTGCTACCGTAATAGATCTTCTAAAGTGTGCTAGGCAGTATCTTACTATAAGGCAGTAGTTAAAAAGTCAGGTAAGTAGTTCTTTTAGTTCCTAAATGGCTTTATAGAGTACACGGCTTAGGAGCTAATCCTCCCCTAGTGCCTTATCCGGGCTAGTTATTCTAATAGCTTCTTCTACTTCCTATATTATAATCTCTGGGATTTATATTAGGTTTAGATATTAGTACTCGTATATATCTTTTAGATTTACTATAGGCGGTATAGGGAAGAAAGAGCCTTTTAGGGCTACTGTCTTTTCTTCTACCGTACGTTATAGGGTACCTATTACATCTCTAATATCTAGTGTAAATATAGTCCTTATAATATTCCTCCTTTTAGCGTAAGCATATAGGGACTATAGTCCCTTTATGTCCTTAACCTTACTAACTCTATCTCTATATTCCGTTCTTATAGCCTTCTTAATAGCTTTAGTCTTTTCTCTCCTTACTATCTATAATACGGTATAGTTCTCTTCTATTAGGAACCTATTATAGTGTCTTTATACTCTTCTCTCTGCTTTAATTACTTTAGTACATTTTTCCGTTTATCCTGGTTCGGATCTTGGGCCAATCTTTACTATTAGTATAGACAGTTCCATGGCCTTTATAAGTATATCAATAATTTTAACAACTATTATATTAATCTAATCTTATGGTAGGGTTAGTAGTACTTTAGGTAGCTTTTAGAGCACATTATAAAATATTTCTTTATTTATTTTCTTAAAGATTTACTATATAGGCTTCTAATTTCGTTCTAATTAATATCTAAAGACGGTCTTAACTAGGAGGTAGTTAGATCCTTTATCTAGTTCCATATTAACCCTTAATTAAATTAGGTGGTTAGCCATATTAGGAGTAATAAGGCTAAGATTAATTATAGAGGGGTTTATACCTACTCCTTTAGCTAGCCTTATAATTAATCCTGTTTTAAAGCTTAGTTTAAGTTCATTATTCTCTATTACCTTAATAAGGTATTCTACTACTACTCTGCAGTTAGGCCTAGCTTTAGGCCCTCCCTATCTAAGGTAGTGGAGATTAAAGTCTCCAACTACTATAGTGCTATAGTTTGGTCCTCTTATTCTTCTTAAGGCATTATTTAGTTTTGGGAGTATATAGCCCCTTAGGAGCCCGTCTAGCCTATTATATAGTAGGAGGGGGTTTAAGTTATAGACGTTAAATACGGTAATTATATGCTGCTAGTATTCTCCTTAATTTATAATTAATACTATAACTAGGTTTTGTCTATAGTCCGTAATACGGAGATATCTAATTAGAATGCTTCTGTTAATAAAAAGGTACACTCTCGTCCCTAAATAGGGGGGTTAATATAAGTAGAATCTGTTACTAATTAGGTTAGTAGTTATAGGGAGGTCCCGTTCTAGTCTCTCGCTACGCTATACTTCCTATATAGCTAGTATATTATACTACCACGTCTATTTATCCCAAAGGAGCTCTTATATTTATAGGTAGCTCTTTTCTATATTATATTATAGTACCTTAATAGTGTAGATACCTAGGTTGTCTATTATTAGGAACGACCTAAGATATTTATCTATAGTGTATAAGCTTTGCCTTAGCTCCTTATAGAGTACTAGGAGCTTTAAGAGCTTTAGCTAAAATCTAAGCTATTATCCTTAATATTAGCCTATTTATCTATTTTAACCTTAATTACCTCCTCCTATATTTGGCTTTATTGTTTACTTCGGCTACAGCTATAGCTAGATATTACGTCTTCTTTTTACTAAACTTTAGTTTAATAGTAATATATTTACTTAGCTTGGGACAAATCGGTAATACGTCTCTTTATAAGCTCTTAGCGCTTACTATCCTACTTACTTCTCTTTCTTATATTGCTCTTTCTTTTAGGCTTTTTACAGAGCCCTCTACTAGTCTCTTTTATCTTTATATTCCGTCTACTTCCATTAGTCTTATTCTAGTTATGCTATTTGCTATATTTATTACGGACGCTTTAAGTACAATATTACGACTACTTAGAGAGGAGTTAGAAGAAGCTAGTTAGTTAATATAGGTATAGTCTAAGATAGAACCAATAGAACTATGTAACGAGGAATAGTAGCCAAGTTACATAATACGATCTATATAATCTATAAAATCTATATAATCTATAATAGAGCAAATAGAGCATACGTACCTTATATATAAGGAGGGTTTCCTAGAAGTACGGTTATATATTTAAAGGACCACAGTCCCTACACTAGATAGTTCTTTCCTTATAGTAATTCTTAGAATATAATTAGAGTTAATCTGTTAGGCAACCACTCTACCAGTTATTATTACGTTGTTAACTTACTTGCAATACCTATACACCTAGCCCAATAATAAACATATTATAGCACTTACTATAAGGTTCCGTTACATAATTACTACCTAGTTACGGTTTTAATAAGTCAAACAATATGCTACCAAAAGCAGCTACTATAACGCCATTAACGGCGGCAACTACTTTAAGGTTAGGAGGCGATACTAGTATAGTAGACACTAACTTACAACAACCTATAACGGTTAGATAGTTATAAGAGATAATTAACTAGTTAATAGAGAATAACGTAATACTTAAATAGAGGATTAACGGAATAGGCGTAGTAAAGGTTAAGTTACTATTAATTAAAAGATTCTTAGGAGAGAGATTAAAGCTTAAAGAATTCCTTACGCAAATGTATTTTAAGGTAGCATAGGAAGGAGCAAAGCTGGTAATACCTATAGATTAAATAGCGTATATAGGGCTATTCCTGTTAGGAAAGGCACTTAAATAGTTTAAATCTTACCTTATAGAGATACAGGCTAATAGAATAATAACCACCAATTAGGACGTATGGTTTATATTCTTAAGTTAAAAGGGGTTTATAAAGCGACTAATATAAATATTTAGAGATCTAAAGGCAACGACTATAGCAGAAAGAAAGCTTTAAGACATTACGTAATAAACCTTAGCAATTAAGTATATAACGTAGTTCTAAACGCTAGTAATATAAGTTAAGTGGAATAATAGGGCGCTTATAGCATAGTATAAATAGGGACTTAAGGCTAAAGTCTAGGACGTAATTATTCTAATAAAAAATGCGGATACCCTAAGGGATTTAATAGATTAAGTAATAAAGATTAATAATAGGATTTACTAAAGGGAACAGGCTAAGAGAGGTTAGGATAGAGTTCTATAGTTATATAAGGCGTAGAGTATATAATAACTAAAGCTAAGTTAAAAACTATAGTATAGCGCAGAGCTAATAGACCTAAGTAGTACTAAAGAAACCTATAAGAGATAAAGTAAGAAACTATAGAAACCTAGAGGTTAAGGATCTAGTAATTATAGGATTAAGGAGCAAAGGCTAAACCAGGGATCTTAGCAGCAGAAGATATTTAGGCGGACTTTATAGCAAAGTTAATAGTTTAGAGACGGAGCTTATATAAATTACGGAAAATAAGGTTACTTCGCGAGGGATTATAAAGATGGTTAGAGTTACTATATAATAAAGGGAACTAGACTAATAGTAGACAACACATATGTATAAAGGGATAATAGTGTACTATAAGGAATAAAAGAGTATTTAATTAGAAGTTTTGCGTTTTATTATAATAACGCATACTAAATTTATAAAGACGCTAAGTATGGCGCAAGCTATTGGCTATAAAAGCTAGAGTTAAGAGGACTTAGAGGAACTAAAGAGTTAGATAAAAAATAAGATTAACTCTATAAGCTAAATTAGGATATTATAGTAACGTGCGGACAATAATTAGTAATAATAACAATAGAATTAAAGTATTTATTAATTAATAGCGGTAAGGAAGATAAAGGAACTAACTAGGGGTATTTAAACCTTAATAACGTAACTATAAAAGCAGAGACTAAGACTATTATAGAGCAAGGTTTAGTAACGGGCATTATAATACTGTTGGATACGGCATTTATCGCTTTATAAGATAAAAGGAAGAGTATCTTAAAGAGATTAAGTAAGTAGACGACTGCTAGTGCTAATTTATTACTTAATAAAGGTAAAAGGCCAAAGGCTTAAGACTTTTAAGAAGAGATAAGAGAGATTTAAGATTCTAAAGATAGAATAAGGATAGCTTAAGGACCTATAATAGACGACAACTAATAGAGCAGAGTAGTAGCTTAGTTTAGAGATATATAAATAAGCTTAGGACAGAAATTCCTAGAGGCATAAGACTCTTAAGATAAGATAAGTAAAATTTAAAACTCTTAAAATAAGATAAAAACACTATAGACGCTTAGTTAGACTAAGGTAGGAGTAAAGCTTAAGTTAGAAGTAAGCTTAGGATTAAAGAATCTAAGGGATTAAGAATTCGGAGTATAAATAAGGACACCTATAAATAAGAAGTATGAGGCTTTGTTATAGATTAGAGAATCTATAATATAAATAGCAGTTAGATTAGAAGATAAATATATAAACCTAGAGGACCTACTAAGTAAATAAGAGGTTTAGCTTAAAGATTAAAAGTTTAATACCAAGATTAAGAAGCAAGAAAACTTTAAGGATTTACTTATAAGACGCAAAAAAAGAGAAACTATAGCAGAATTTAGAGTAAGAATTGCTGTATAGTAAGAATAGAAACTAGATAAGAGATCTAGCATATTAGGACGTATAAGGGATAGAGTATTTATATAAAAGGTTACTAATAGGCCTAAGATAGGCACACTAAGAGCTAAGTGGCTTACTAAACTGGAATAAGAAGAGGATTTAGGGATTTTAACTAGGTTTAAGGAACGACACATAAAGGGCTGTTATAACGCAGTAATAAGAAAATACTTCCTTACGGATAAGCCGTATATACTTAAGGGGTTATACTAAAAGTGGTATAGACAATAACATAATAATAAGTAGGAAGATTTCTATATATAGTTGGACGAAAAAGTTATTTAGGACCACCTAATTATAAAAAAAAGCTATAACTCATATTAAAGAAGCCTTAATTATAATATTAAAGGATCTAAAGGAGTAATTAGAGGACTAGAGAAGTAAAAGGTAAATTTTAGTACTAGTAAATAAAGTTATAACGCTTAAATTAATACAAGAAAGGTTTAAACTTAGGGATAAAAATAAGCTAAGAGTTAACCTAAGGTACTAAGCATATTATATATTAGCATAGATTATATATATAGATAATGCGTATAATATATAATAATTTATTGCTTAACGTCCGATTTAGATCCCTATTGGGCCCATATGGACTACTCCTTATTTACATATAGGGAGAAAACTCTATTTAAGAAAAATGAGAAAACCCCGTAATCCATCTCCCCGCCTTTTAGGACTCGCCTACTTAGCGCCTGCGAGTCGCCTATAGTGCTCTACTACCTTACTATTTAACCTCCTTAGGAACCACTGCTGCCGTAACAAGCCTATAGACGCGCTAGTATCATAAACTATTACTCTACTACTGTAGAGTTACTAGGGGGTACCTGCTGCTCGCCCCCTTGCCTTCTATTACTATTTCCCTTGCAACCCGGAACTAATTTAGTATATTTTAACTAATAAGCTACTAGGTAACCGCCTTAAGGCCTTTTTATATTAAAAGCAGTGTATTATAGTTCTCTATGCTAGCTGCTAAGAGCATTATTTCTTAATTAGTGCGTAGGGGGCATAGCAGTATTACGTGTTTTGGTGTCTATCTTAGCCAGCTATATTCGCATCTTAGGCTACCTACTAGGACACCCACCTAGTAAAGCCAATCTTTTAGTCCTATTATTCCTGTTCTTAAAAGTGTTACTATTATGTTTTCTGCCTTTATTAGGCCTTCTCAGAGCCCTTAGGTATTTACCCCCTATAGCGTTAACCATACTATAGCTTAGGTTTGTCTTGCCTAAGTCAGCCTCTATACCTTTAACTCCTATTCGCCTCTCTAGCGTTAGTCTAACTAGTATTGCATTACGGTAGATAGTTTCCCGGCATTCTTATGTGTTCTACTTTAGCTCCTTTCTCTGTCTTACTATTGTCTTTGCTAACCTCTTACACGTCTCCCTTCCTCCTCTATATAGGCCTAGGCCCTAAAGCGGCACTATTCTTCTTCTGCTTTCTTTACCTATTTCTCTAATATCTCTTCCCTACTTTAGAGTTGTTGGTTTATTCTCCTACGGGGCACCCTAGGGTCCCTCTATAGTTTACTTAGGCGTGTCTTAATGTACTTTATAACATTAGAGTTGCGTTTATTTTGCGTCCTTTATATTACAGCGGCTTTAATATATAACTATAGGGGGGGAATATTGGATTCCTTCTTAAGCAGTGCTGTGGCCGTTCGCTTGTACCCGCCTATGATACTTTAAAGGCAGGCTGTTTAGACCTTTTAAAGTAGTTTAAGGAGTAATTTAGGGGGGCCCTTCTTAGTTTCTCTAATGGCCCAAATACTAGATCTATATATTATAGTTGGCCGGACAACTGCTGTATATAGTAAGCGTGACCTCTAGAAGCATGGACCCTATATAGAGTTAACAATCCTAGATAAAGCGATGAACTATGCTTAGCCTTTATGGGCCGCTTATGCCGTATATGCGCTCCACTAGAGCTTGCTGTCTACCCATACTCCTAATACCCTTAGGCCCTAAACTAGTTAACCCCTAAAGCCTTAGATGCGAATTATATGCTAGAGATCTATAGATTGGTTACGTTTTCTTATAAAATAGATTAGCTGGTATTTCTCTGGTAAGAATTGGACTCTATAACGTTTTGCCTATTCTATATAAGTATTATAGGCTTTCTTTAGTGTTCTACAATTCTCTGCGGCTATTAGCCTATATATAATTAGGTTTATGTTGTTAATAAAGCCTATCCCCTAGGTCGCCCCTTTCTTAAAGGAGTTAAGCAGGTTGCTTATAAAGAAAAGGAAGAGTATAGGTAAGAGGGGTAATCCTTATAGTATTCCTGTTATAACTGTAATAGGGGGGCTCTAGTATCCGCTAAAGACTAGTAATATTTCTTTTTAGCCTATAAACCCTTAGACAAATTATATAATCTATTCTGGGAAGCCCTTTGCCCTAAGGATATACAGGAGACGCTTATAGGGTACATTATTGTAGGCACCACTAATATCTAGGCTAAGCATTAATACTATAAAGTCCTTTCGCATCGCCCATGTAGATTTAATGGTAGCAGCGAGTAGCGTAAGTGCTAATAGTGTTAAGCGGTTCTTTCTTGCCCCTATTTAGCTTTGTAGTAGTAAGGCGTGTTCCTCTACCGTGTCTACTATACGTTCCGCTATTACCCTTTCTAAGATCTTACTAAGGGTGTTTTCTAAGGCAATAGGGTAGTAGCTTCCTAGGATTAAGTAATCTGCTTTACCTTTTTTTTATAGGATAACCGTTATTATAGATCTTCTAAGTCGCGGGTAGTAGCCTATAGTAAAGCATACTCTAGCTATATCTATAAGCCAAGGTACTATAAGTGGCCCACAGGTTTTTAGGGCCTTATTTAGAATCCTATCTAGTCCTAGTACTATATTGTTTAAAAGGCGGCTAATAGTTCTAGCCATTTCCTCTATTATTATGTCGCTGTCGACCCGCAGGTAAGTCACCGGTGTTTCGCCCGTAATATTACTAAGGTCTACTAAAGCCGGTTAGGGGAAGAACCTTTCTATAAGGATCTTTGCCTTCTTATTATTATCGTTTATAGCCTATAATTCTCCTACTCTTCGTAGGGGTAGTAGGTGTAGGTCTTCTACTAGGCGCCCTGCCTTTTTTTTTGCCCATTTTGCTATAGCCCAAAGGCCCTTATTATGGGGGAGGCTCGGGTTAGAAGTATACTTGTTTATAAACCGTCTCCAGTTATTCCTTGCTTCTTTTTTTAGGGTATTCTTTAGCTAGTTTCTTATATCTTTATATCGTCTCTCGTCTTTAGGGTTATAGCTACTTATATATTTCCTTCTTACTCGTCATTAGCTGGTAACCAGAACTACACATTATGTAGACTATACGTATCGCGCGTAGGGGCCCGGTTTTAAGATCGGGCAGTGCTCTTCCAGCCTATTTTTAATCGCTGCCTGGATCCTTTCTAGTCTTTGGTCGATTTCCTTAGGGGTGGCCAATAAGCCTCGCTTATTTAGTATTAGGTGGATTTCTTCTAGGTTTTAGAGTTGTTATTTAACTGCATTAAGAAAACTGTCTGTCTTAAGCTTCCTTATTACGTATCTTTTTCTATTTAGTTACGCTTTAGTATCTAGGTCTAGCTGTATCTAGATAGGGATATAGTCTAGGGTAAGTGCCCATTCTTCTTTAGGGTTGCACCTTTTAAGTCTCTAGTATAGGCCTTCGTCTATAAATATGAGGTCAATTATGCTTTTGGCGGTGCCTTATTACCATATAATTGCTCCTAGGGGGGTGGCTAGCTTAAGGCCCTAGATATCCATAGCTCTTAGTAGGCACTCTAACTATTAATCTGCAGTAATATAGATACCCCCCCACCACGGGTAGTAGAGGTTTATGTCTCCTAATAGGATAGACTCTATACCTTCGGTTTCCAGTAAGCTTATTACCAATATAATATTCTCTATTTATAGGACCCCTTTGACCCTAGGGTTATATATATTAATAATTTGTACCGGTCCCCTATATATTTAGATTATTATAACTGCAATATCTAGGTTAACTGCCTGCTATAACTATAAGGACAGGCTAATAGCCTTGCTAATTATAAAGCATACGTATATAGCTACTTTTAGTTTATATAGGAGCTAGAATCCTCAGGGGCAGTATATTAATTATATAAAGGTATTGTAATACGGTTCTTATATAGTAAGGATATAGTATTTCTCTAAGTCTAGACTGTCTAGTAGGGGCCTTACAAGGCGGTGGTTTGTATTGCCGCAGTTATACTATATAATGGATAGGTAGCGGACCCCCGGCAAGGGTCCTTTAACTCTCCTTTATTCCTCACTTCTTTTATTTCCACTTTCTCTAGGATATTTAAAGCTTCTATCTCTTATATCTACACCCTAGTTACTACTCATTTTATATAGAGCTTTTTATTCCCGTGTTTTATGTTCCTATTAGCGCTTCTATATCTAAATCTGTTATTGTTACCAGTTCTTCCCCTATTCTTACTAGTCGGCTATATGCCCTTTATAGGTCGGCTGCAAATATTATATTTGCCGCATTAAGTCTAATTCTTAATTGTCCTAGTCTTAAGCCTACTATCGCTATCCATAGGGGTCTTCCTACGGGGCGTCCTCTTCCTTATGTCCCCTGTGACCCTTATATCCCTAATCGGTCTAGTAATGTCGCACAGCGTCGCTTCTGGCCCGTTAAGGCTTAGGATGGCTAGCCTAGCCCTCCAGTATTAAAAGTAGGAAACGCTGGGAAGGCGCCTACGTCCCCCTAGCTTATCGCCTGTTATTTCCATTTATATAATCTAGCGTGCAGTTATTCCCGCAGCTATTAAGCCCTTACCTTCCGTCTCCTATATTTAATGCAGTCTTCTCTCTCCCACGCCTTATATATGCTTTAGTGGCAGTTCGCGCATTTTGTTTAGTCTTGATTTAAGCAATATCTCGTATCGTAGGGGCCTATACAGTGGCCGCAGCACACCTATACTGCGCATATAGATTAGGTATGTCCCTATTATATATAGCAATAGCATCATTCTAGGCGTAGTCTGTAGTTATAGAGCCTTATATTATATATAAGGCCATTTATAATTATTCCTTTTTAGATAAGGAGTTTTTACATTCCTAGTATATATATGCTAACAATAAGGGAGCTATGCGTTCGTCCGGCGTCTCCCTAGCGAGTCTCCGGCGACCCTTATATCCTCTTATTATTCTCATTATATGCTTAGTTTACATTTTCCTGTTAAAGCCATTGGATTTAGGTAATTTCGAGTCCTAGTATAAGGCGTTCCGTTTATCTTACTATCTCCTATATAATTGCTGTGTTATCCACCTAGCGTCCCTTTTCTACCCTAAGGCTTATAGGAACCGCTAGGACCTTAACTAGGTAATCCTCGCGGAGTACTTTTATACTAATACATTCTCTTAGCCTATCCCCTACCCTTACGGCTTATTCCTTTGCCTATTAGTCCTTTAGGGTAACTCTAATGTCTTCGCTCTTAAGGTGTCGGACTACAACAGCGTTATAGACCTCTTTGCGTATCTCTATAAGGACTTCTATTTCTAATTATCCCCTAAGCCCCTCTACTTATTTTATATTTAGTTATATTATAATTATATACCTAGTTATTAACTTAAGGGGGGTAGGTTCCCTATACTGTAAAAGCGCAGCTACGGCAGCCTAGGTGCGGTTCGCCGGTAAAGGGGGGTTATACTTATTTTTAATTTTGCTTAGCTGTTGGAGGATTTAATTAAGGGTTTGCTAAAGGGGCGCCTAAGGTTCGCTAGACTGGCGGAGCCATTCTACTAGCTGCATTAGTTTGTTATAGCTAACGGTTACTCCCCCGCAATTTTGGATACTAAATGCGTCCAATAGGCTTTATATTTTGTTAGATGCCTTCTTAATAGAGGTATTTCCGCTTTATGGTGTAGTATTCGCCCGTCTTTATTGTAGAGGGCCATTACTAGGCGTAGTTCTAGCGGTCGCGCGCGAGTGCGAGCTACCGTCGTTTGATGTGTGCCTCCCCTACGATATATACATCTTAGGGGGATTCTCTAGGTGTTTTTTAGGGTTCTTTTGGTTAGTTTTAGTCTTTTTAAGCCGGGTGCAGCAAGAGCTCCTATTAATTATATATAGAATAATTAGGTTTTAACGCTGGGCGCTTTTTAATATGTAATATACTAGGTGTCTTTGCGTATAATATATATAAAGTACTTAAAGATAGGAACCAAAAATATCTAATAAGGATATATTAGTTAATAAATAAGGCAAAATATTAAAACGCTAAGTATATATATAGTTGGCACTTAGTAGAAGTTTAAGAATAAGGGGACTTAATACTTTAACTAGGAAGATTTCTTACGGAAGAATACCTAAACGGACGATAGTAGTGGGAATGTCCTAAGAATATATATTTATAATATATTAAAGATAAAAAGCGAATTAAGTATTAGCCTAAGTTAGACTAAATATAAATAGGATTAAGCAGCTAATAGTTAGGAAAAGTAGAGGCCTATAGGACTAAAAGAAACTAGTAGTAGAGCCTTAAACCCTTAAAGGAATTTAAGAATAATACCTAAATTTATAAGTTAAGTGGCAAGATTAACAGTTTAAGGCATTAATAGATAGTAGAGCAATAAGGAACCATATCTTATTAGTAGCAGTTAAAAAAAAAATAGGGTTACCATATAGGAAAAAGGAATATTCTTACTTATTAGTAATAATTTTAGGAGATCCGATAGCCTACGGAGGAGGTATTATTAATCTTAAAATAGGACCAATTTAGATAACTATTAAAGGGAGATAGATTAAGATGTCTTTTAATATATTACTATTAGGGAATAATAAGGCAGTATTAGAAATGCCTTAGTTACAGGAATTGTTATACCTAAGCCTAACCTACTTAACTATACAAACCACCAAAAAGGTAGCAGTAGTGTCTCGCGACTAGACAGGCTGCTAGTTGGAATGCCTTATAAGCTCTCTAGCCTATACCGTAAGTATAGGTAGCGCATTGCATAACAACTACACCCCCTCCTAGGGCGCATGTTCTTAGGCGCCTGAACTACGACAAATGGCTAGCCTTTCGCCAGGTGGTCTTGGCCACGCAGCGTACAAGCTGCCCACAGCACCCTAGCTGTAATCGTAAGGCGTCCCCGCTAGTACCCAAATGTACTAGCACTATTAAGCCATAAGGTGACCTTCCAGCAAGCACGTGCGATACCCTGTACTCGACTGCAGGCAGTGCAGTCGCTTAGGCTGTCCCGTACTCATGAATATTCAACCCTATACCGGATCGAACACTAACCTCCAGGTAGTTACAAGATATATTATTATGCCTAAGCCTAACCCACTCGACCATATAAACTACTAAAAAGGTAGTAGTAGTGTCTTGCGACTGGATGGGCTGCCGGTTAGAATGCCTTATAAGCTCTTTAGCCTATACCGCAGGTATAGGTAGCGCATTACATGACAGAAATACAATTTAAAGATTAATTAGGTTATAGGTTAAGTTAATATTAGAGATACTTAACGCCGTAAAATGCGATAATAAACTAAGTTAGTATAATACTAAGTAGGAACAACCTATAAAGAAATAGAAAAAGGGCTAAGCCATATACTAAAGAGATACCATAAGTATGGCAAAAAGTTATAGTTACCGGAAAGTGAAAAGTTGTTAGAGTATATAGCGTAGGACTATAAAATAGAGTTAGAAGAAGGAACGAGTTTAAGGTTTTTTCTAATCTATAAGCTTATTAAAGAAGAAGGTAGAGTACTTAAAGAGTTTATCTAGGAGAACTTATAAAATGGATATATTAGACTATTATAGTTATTAGCGGGTTATCCAGTACTATTTATACTAAAGAAAAATGGCAAGCTAAGGCTGTATATTAACTATAGATAGTTAAACAGCATTACTAGAAAGGATAAGTATCCTTTACCCTTAATTAGCAAAATCTAAGATAGGATAGGTAATGCGTAAATCTTTATAAAGATAGATCTNAGATNGGCGTACTATTANATTANAATTAAGGAAGGNNANAAATNGAAGGCAGCCTTTAGGTTAAAGGAAGGACTATATAAACTATTAATTATACAATTCGGGCTTATAAATATACTAGCAATATTCTAAAAGCGTATTAATAATATATTAGGAGAATACTTAGATAAATTTATCATAGTATATCTTAACGATATTATTATCTACTTAATAACTAAGGAAGAATATAGAAAATATATTAAATAGGTTTTAAAGAGACTATAAGAAGAACAGATGCTAGTAGCAATTAAAAAATGCGAGTTCTTTACTAGGAAGACTAATTTTATTAGATTTATTATTAAACTAGGCCAACTTAGTATAGATCTAAAGAAGATTAAGGCTATAGTAAATTAGTAAGAACTAGAGAACGTTATATAGTTAAAATTATTTTTAGGGTTTTGCAATTACTACAGAAGGTTTATAGCGTAATAGTTAAAGGATATTAAACTATTTACGCGATTAATAAAAAAAGAAGAACTATAGGTATAGGGAAAGAAATAATAAGAGTTATTTAGAAAAGTTAAAGAGTTATTTACCTAAGAGCCAGTTCTTAAGATCTATTAACTAGGTTTAGAAACAGTTATAGAAATAGATATATTAGACTTTATACTAAGGGTATACTTTATATAGAAATATCTAAATAGATAGCATTTAGTGGTATACTATAGTCGGAAGATAATACCACTAGAGTTAAACTATAATATCTATAACAAGGAGTTATTAGGTATAGTTATAGTATTAAAGAAATAAAGAGCATTCTTATAAGGTATAGAAAAACTATTTATAGTTAAGATAGACTATAAGAACTTAATAGGATTTCTAATAATAAAGGAACTTAATTAAAGACAGGTTAGATAGGCAGAGATGCTTATAGAATACTATTTTAAGATTTAGTATATTAAGGGTATAGACAATACGCGGGCCGATACGTTAAGTTAAAAGGCTAAACTATAAAATAATAAGAAGCCATTAGGGGCTTTACTGCAAAAAGATATAGATAGGTTAATTAGGTATAATTATCTAAAGATTATAATAACTTAAGAAAATAAGTTAGAAAAAGTTTATAAGTTACTAAAAAGCTTTTAAGTATAGAGAATTTTAAAAATATAGCTAAAATATCTATAAACGGATATATATGAAAACCAAGAAGTAAAGTATATCCTAAAAAGTATAGCAGAGCACTTTATAGAAGATTTCTATAAGGGACTAACTTAAGGACATAATGGAGCTATAGGCTTAGTATTAAGACTCTAAGAGGAGTATATTATTAACAGAATTTAAAAAATAGCTAGGAAGGTTACTAAAGAGTATTTAAATTACTAAAGGAATAAACTAATAAAGTATAAGCTATATAGAGGGCTATAACCTATTAAAATACCAGAGAGACTATAGGAGGTTATATTATAGGACTTTATTATAAAGTTGCTAAAATTAAAAGATCCTATTATAGGACAAGATTATAACGCGATCTTAGTAATAGTAGATAAGCTTATAAAGTAGGGATACTTTATAGCGTGTACAGAAGAGATATTAGTAGAAGATATCGCTAAAATCTATATTAAGGAAGTGTTTATAAAATATAGAGTACTAAGTAAGATCGTATTGGATAGAGATTTAAGATTTATAATAGTATTTTTGTTAGGACGCTAAGGTCCTTAGGGCATATAGTAACGTAACAATAGTAGTAAGATGCAAAGAGTATCTAGTTCTTAATAAAGTAGAACTATAGAACTGAATTCTGCTATTCTCTAATGCGGGGCGACTACGTTTTGTAGGCGCCTTGCCTACGCCTCGCCTGCGCTAAGCCGGTTACGGCCAGTGCGTCTCTATAGCCTAATAATTACCCCCCCCCTTCTTAAGCGGCTGTCCTTAGCCGACGCTATTATATAATAGGAGTGCTATTATTGCCCTTCTCTAAATAAAAAGTTTTTAATAAATTTAAGTAAATTAAATAATATAATAATAGGGCAATGTAATAATAGAATAATATAATAATAGGACCTTATAGAGATCTATAAAGGTAGGAGTTCCCACCTAGGTAGGACATTAGATTTCCCTTCTAATTTCATTTTAATTCGTTTAGCCTGCGACTTGCCTTCTTTATAACTTCTAATTAATTATAAATCGCAAGCGCTAAGCCGTCAGTTCGCCTGCTTACGAGTCTTCCGTAAGTATTTTTTATATTAGCTTATAGCTGTCGCTAACCCTGCTAGGCGCCGTCAAAGCTCCTACACCGCTCGCAAGCTGCTCCCCTAGCTTTGCTAGAACTAATCTGCCTCTATTATACTAAGCGTATAGCTACTGCTAAGCGGGCCACTTATAGTAAGCAGGCCAACTACAATTATGGGTACTACTAATAACTAAATAAGTCGTGTCAACCAGTACGTCTAAGTGCGTTAGTTTAGGTTCTAATGGCTAACAGACTAGGTCCCTAAGGCCTTCCATAGCCGCCTAAATAAGCTACTCGCCTTTATTAATAGGGCTAAGCGCTAGTAGGTTACTAGCGGGGACATAGCTAACCTTAACGCTCGCGTCGCTACCGCCTAGAAGTCCTTTACAAAGGATATTAAGGCCTTAGTGCACACCGGCGCCAAGCACGGTCTCCGCCAGCGCCTAAAGGGCGAAGACTTTCCCCTACTCTAAGTGCAGGAATTATAGGCCATCCGTTATACTCTTAAAGGAATTCTTAACATAATACGCGCTTTAGTACGTGTCGTAGCGCAGGTGTTTCGCCGTTATAGTATATGCTAATAGTACCTATAGGCCAATATACCTCCCATTGTAAGGGATAAGGAGGAGGATAAGGGTGAGGAGGATAAGGAGGAGGGAGAGGAGGAGGATAAGGGTAAGGAGGATAAGGAGGAGGGAAAGGAGGAGGATAAGGGTGAGGAGGATAAGGAAGGAGGGGAGGAAAGGGAGGATTTAATGGAGCTGTAGAGTATCTATATTTCTATTAGCGTATTACCGTCACTCCGCCGTTATTCCGTTGTTACCCCACTAGTGGGGCGTAACCTTAGTTATAATTAAAAGTTTTTTTATTTTTCTACCTACTTTCTTTTCCGTTTACCCCTTAGGGTAAAGTAACTATTATATATCTTCTTTGCGTCCTTATCGATGTCCTTTACTAAGACCTATTCGTTATATTCTTTTAGCTAGCCTTTTTACTTAACCAGGTACTGTAGGGTCTAGTTATATCCCTTTCTTCTACGCACTTCTTCTACCTTATATTAGTTCTTTTGGTCCGCTTAATTGTCTAGCTTAATAAGCCCTAGTAAAGGGTCTCTAGTAGTGCCCTTACGTTATTTATATAGCTCTAGTAAGCTAATATAAAACACTAGGTGGATACGGTAAGACGTAGGTAGATATAGTTAGTATGCTTACTTTCTAACTAATTTAGCTATACTAAAAGGTCCAATAAAGCGTGCTATAAGTTTCTTACTAGGCCTTTTTAGTTTAAGGTTCTTAGTTAATAGCAAGACTAAATCCCCTACTTTATATATCTGTAGTTAGTAATAACGATTATAGTATTTTACCTACGCCTCGGTAGCGTATTTCTAGCGTTTCACCAGCGCTTTACGTTTAAGGGATATCCTTTTAATCCTTTTAGAGGCGGCTAGAATAGAACTACTATTGTCCGCCTTAACCTCGTATTTTAGACGCGGGTAAAACCTATAGTAGGCATAGAACGGGCTTATACCCGTCTTACTATATTTAGCATTATTATAGGCGAATTTAGCTAGCAATAAGAGGCCTACCTAGTTACTTTACTTTTCGTTATAGAACACACAGAGGTAATACTCTAAGGTTTAGTTCTGGCGTTCTATTTACCCATTAGTTTGCGGGTAAAAGGCTATACTTAGCCTACGTTTAATTTTTATAGTAAAGTATAGCTCTAACTAGAACTTACTAATAAAGATACTACCGTAATTAGATATAATCCCCCTAGGGGCTCTAAAACGGCGTACTACTTTATTAAGGAAGAGATCCGCAAGTTCTGTTACAGTAATAGTTTTTACTATAGGCAGATATAAGGCCATCTTAGTATAGCGGTCGACTATTATATATATTGCGTTATATACCTTATTGCCTTATTTACTAGGCAGTAGGCCTATAATAAAGTCCATTATAATCTCCTGCCACAGCTAGTCTAGGTAAAGCAGCGCTTAGAGCTCGCCATAAGGGCGATATTAAGGCGTATATATACATTGGCATAAATTATAGGTAAAGATATAGTTTATAACGTCCGCATTTATACTAGGCTAGTAGTATTTACATAAAAGTAGATTTAGAGTCTTTTTCTTACTAAAGTGCCTAACTAGGGCATTATTGTAGTAGATCTATAGGAGTTCTGTATAAACCGCTGGGTCTAGGGGTATATATAGCCTCCCGCGGTAACAAAGTAGTCTAGCGGAATTAAACTACCACACTAGCTTTAAGCGGGCGCGTTAACGGCGTCTTGCAGTATCTATACTATTACTGCGCTTTTGCAGTATAAAGTTATCTTTAGTCTAAAGTCCTTTAATAAGCTTAATAACTGTTTCCGTACTAGACTTATAAGCACTCTCTTAAGTACTAGCTTCTCTAACTTAGGTCCTCGTTATACGCTACTTAATAGCATATATATAGGTTGCCTAGTCAAACTGTAATGCTATATAGCCTAGGCGTACCGCCGTTAGGTTGCCGGCTTATAGCCGTAAAAACGATACCTTTATAAAAGGCTCGTTTTCTTATATACCTAATAGGACTTTTACTTTAAGTTAGTGGCCCTATATTCCCAAAGTCCTTTAGAGCAATAGTAGTATAGTGTCTTCTTCTAGCGGACCCCCTGCGCCTAGGGGTTACCTTAACGGCGCGTTTACGGGGTTCGTTTTTCCCGCCCTATACTTAATAACAAAGTTATAGGTAGCTAATACTATAGCCCACCTAGCTTGCCGTTTATTAAGGGCTTTTACTTTTATAAAACCCTTTAGATTATTATAGTCTGTGAGCACTTTTAGGTGGCTTAATAGCCCCTTAATATAGTGTCTCTAATGCTTAAAAGCCTCTATAATAGCTAGTAGCTTCTAATTATAGGTCTTATAATTACGCTTTACTAGCGAAAGCTTCCTAGACTAAAAGGCTATTAGATGCTAAAGACTACCTTTAAATAGCTATAATATAATTACTGCTAGGCCTTGTATAGAGGCATTAGTCTCTAACCGGGTCGGTAAGCCTGGCGTATAGTATTATAGAAGCGGCGCCGTCGTAAAGGCGTCGCAAAGCTAGCGCATCGCCTACTCCGCCTCTTTAGGCTAACGGAGAGGCCTAGCTTTACAGCCGTTCTTTACTCCCTTAAGGAGATTAGTAATAGGCTTTATAATAGTAAAATACTTATAAATAAACTAGTAATAAAAGTTAGCAAAACCTAAGAAGACCTAGATATCCCTATAGGATTAAGGGCTCTCCCACTTAGTAATAGCTTCTACCCGGCTAGGATCTATCGCTATGCCTTTAGGACTAATAATATATTCTAGGAACTTAACCTCTTATACGCCAAACCTGCACTTCTTAAGGTTTGCATATAGTTGATATTACTATAACCTATATAGCACTTCTAGTACGTAGCGCTAGTATTCCTCTAGATTTTTAGAGAAAATTAAAATATTATTAAAATAGACTATATAGAAAACGTCTACTAGTCCTAATAAGACCCAATTAATATAGCCCTAAAAGGTCGCTAGTTTATTAGTTAGCCTAAAAGGCAAAACTAAATACTTAAAGTGGCCGTAATGCGTACGGAACACCGTCTTTTACTTATTGCCCCGACGGATACGAAGGCGGTAGTACGCATTCGTTAGGTTTAATTTAGTGAAGATCTTAGAACCTACTAAGCGGTCCAAGGTCTTACTAATTAATGGTAGTACGAGACAATTTTTAATCGTCACCTTATTAAGGCCTCTATAGTTTATATAGAGCCGCAGCTTCCTATCTTTTTTAGGTATAAATAGGATAGGTACCCCTACGGGACTAGTACTTAGTCAGATTTAGCCTTTAGCTAAGGCGTTATCTAAGTACTCCCTTAGTACCTTTAGCTCCTTAACTAAGAGGTTATAGAGCGGCCTATACAGGACCTTCTGTCCCTCTTTTAGGTCAATAGTATAGTCGCCCTAGTGGTATCGGGGTAGCTTTCCTACTTCCTTATATAAGAAGACATCGCTAGCTTCTTTTAACTATGGGGGAAGAACCGGCAAGCTACCGTTATCTTATTTACTAGGCATTAATCCAGTAATTACTAGGGCGAAGACCCTAGATTCCCTTTAGAGAGACTCCGCGAAACCCTTAGGGGTTTATAGCAATAGGGATAAGCCGTCTAGCTTCTATTACCACGCCTTCGCCTTATAATTAATAAGAAGTCGGGCCTTCTTTAACCCTAGCATACCTAGGGTAACAGTAGGGGATGCGTTAGCCATTCTATAGCAGATAAGGGTTACTTCCCTTATCCTGCTCCAGTTATTCTTTATCCTTAATAGTACCTTATAGGCTTTATAGCAATATACCTAAGTTTTATTTAACTAGGAGTAGGTAGGTAATTCTATATCTAGTGTCTTAAAGTTACACTCTATTACAAATCGCTAATTAATTACATTTACTTCGGCGCCGAGATTAAGCATTACTGAGGTCTCCTTCTAGGTTTACTTAAATAGGACTTCTCCTAAGATAGTAATAGCTTCCTTATAATCTAGTAGTAGCTTACGCCCTATAGGTATAAGGGGCTCTAAGGGCGCCTGCCTTTTCCTAGCGTTAAGATGGCGTTTACACTGCTTAACTGCGGCTGGTACTGTTATAGCTTTAGGCACTGTCGCCACCAATATCCTAGCTTGCCACAATTTTTGTAGTTCCCCTTAGGTTGGGTTAAACCCCTAGCAGTACTGCTTTGCCCCGCTATTACGTCGCTAGCGGTGGTTTTAAAGTCCGCTTTCCCTAAGTTACCTAATAGGGTGGTCTTTATATTCAAGTTTACGGCGTGCCTATTGCTTCTAGCCTATAGGGCGCTCGCGCTCTTCTGGTTTTCCTCTAATAGGGCAGCTAGGGAAACTAGCTAATTTTAAGTTTATAGAAACTCCTAATAGTTAGTAACCGCAAGCCGTAGCTTTAGCCGTAGCTTCGCGAATAGGTGTATTATTAGATGCTTTACATTATAGGAAAGATTAATTTATACTTTTAAGGAGGTTAGGTAAGCAGCAAACTCGTTTATAGGTTAATTAGTTCATTGCATTGCCCTTATATATATTAGGGCTATATAGAGTTCTCAATTAATAGGACTTTTAATTTAGTTAATTAGGAATTCTATTAGCTCCTTCTAGGTAAACTACGTATCTAGATGGTTATCTTTATACTACAGCTAAAGGGTTCGGTTAGTCCCCTTTATATATTATATAGTAAACGCGACTTTAGTATNCTTATCNNNNAAGCCGTTNTNCTCTAGGCNNAACGCTAGCTTTAAGCTNTCGCGGAAGTCTTGGTGCTNTTATATAGTCTTACTATAATATAGAGCAATCTTCTCTATTTTAACGGCCCGTTTTAACGGAGCGCCTATTATATTAGTAGCCTTCCGCTTAAGGTTTGGACGCATCTGGCTACGATCTAAGTACTCTAATAGGATAGTTTAAGGTTGTAGATCTAGGTTAGGAACGGAAGTCGACGTCACCTTGCCGCGTTAACGCCGTTTTAGCACTTCCACCTCTTCCCTAAGTAAGTATAGTTTTCTTTGCTCTAGGAGTTATAGCTTCTCGTTTTCTAGCTATTATATTTCTTTCTATATATCCCCTTTATTTATAGCTTCCGGTTCTGTCTGGGACGATATAGGTTCGCCTATGTTATCCTAGGGCTAATCCCCAGGCTCGGTAGTACGTACTGCGCTAGTACGCCCTCGTCTCGCCATTAGGTCGATAGGCTGCAATATAGTTAATAAATATAGGTCGTCTTCTCGACAGAGGGTTGCCGCTATGTAGTCGTGGCCTTAGCAGACTGCTGTGTTGTCGGGCCACTACCCCTGAAAAGGGATAAGAATTTAGTACTGTTAGGACGCCAAGGCCCTTAGGGTATATAGTAACGTAATAATAGTAGCGGAATGCAAAGAGTATCTAGTTCTTGATAAAGTAGAACTATAGAATTAAATTCTGCTGTTCTCTAATGCGGGGCAACTACCTTTTGTAGGCGCCTCGCCTGCGCCTCGCCTGCGCTAAGCCGGTTACGGCTAGTACGTCTCTATGGCCTAACAATTTTAGGAGGTATTCTTAGCGGAGTAAGGAGTTAGAGCAGCAACTTTTACCGCATATTATCCGCAGATAGACGGTTAAACGGAAAGATTAAATTAGACACTAGAGCAGTATCTAAGGCACTATATTAATTACGTATAGAATAATTGGGTATCGCTATTACCAGTTATATAGTTTATATACAATGCAACACCTTAAGAAGGAATAGGTACTTTACTATTTAAGGCGAATTATAGATATAAACTAAGAATATTATTATTACTATATTTAGTAAAGAATAGAGACATTAATAAATCTTTATAAGAACCTTACGGAAATAGTAAAGGTAGTATAGCAAAGGATAAAAAAGTACTATAACGCTAAGAGATTTAAGGGATTAGATCTTAAGGAGGGAGATAAAGTATAGCTACTATATAAAAATTTCAAGAGTTAACAACTAAGTAAGAAGTTGGACTACGTTAGACTAGGACCTTTTAAAATTATATAGAGGATTTTACTAGTTACGTTTAAGTTAAACCTACCAGCCAAAATAAGAATCTACCCTATACAGTATATTGTAATGCTAAAGCTAGTATACGGGAATGTTAAGCCACCGGTCTATAAGGCAGACACGTATAAAGGATAAGAAGAAGACAAATAGTAAGTTTTAAAGATTATTAGTTATAAGGACGTTAATAATAAAATATAGTATAAGGTAAAGTAGATAGGCTATAATAAGACTACCTTAGAACTACTAAAAAATTTAAAAAACGCTATAGGAAAGGTATAGGAGTATTAGAAGAGAATAGGTTAGGTAATATTAATAAAAAAGGATTGCTAAAAAATAAGTCACCTAAGGGGGACCTAGGAAGAGCGACTGCTAAACTACTTAAAGTTGTTCTCTTTATAGGAAGAAAGTTAGTTCTTTTATTACTAAGTTCCTGCAGACCTTATTTTATAAGTTTCCACTCCTTAAAACGGACCTTCTTACGTACTTTCTTAAGATAAAGCAGCTAAGTAGACGCTGCGATGTGAGCATTTAAGGCCTTCTATTCCGTATTTTAAGAACGCTTAAGCTTAGTAAAAGCCTACGCTAGGTTACTATTAAGCTTCGTAGTAGTAGATTAAACATAAGACCTTATAATAAATTACTTAGGGAACTTAAAGACTATTAAGAGTTATAGGACGCGTATACTTAGCGTTAGAAGTAAAGCGAACGTTATAGGACGAATAAATATTTGCTTTAGTGCACTTTAAATAAAAGAACGGTTGCTAAGATAAAGGACTCGCTAGCGCAATTGTTATGCCCAAGCCCAACCCACTCGACCATACAAACCACCAAAAAGGTAGCAGTAGTGTCTCGCGACTGGACGGGCTGCCGGTTGGAATGTCTTATAAGCTCTCTAGCCCATACCGTAGGTATAGGTAGCGCATTATATAATAACTGCACCCCCTCCTAGGGCGCATGTCCTTAGGCGCCTAGACTACGATAAATAGCTAGCCTTTCGCTAGGTGGTCTTGGCCACGCAGCGCGCGAGCTACCCATAGCACCCTAGCTGCAATCGTAAGGCGTCCCCGCTAGTACCCACAAGTACTAGTTATTAAGCTATAAGGTAACCTTCTAGCAAGCACGTGCGATACCCCGCACTCAACTACAGGCAGTGCAGTCGCTTAGGCTGTCCCGTACTCGTAAATGCTTAACCCTGTACTAGATTAAATACTAATCTCCGGGTAGTTGTGAGATATATTATTATGCCTAAGCCTAACCTACTCGACCATATAAACCATTAAAAAGGTAGCAGTAGTGTCTTGCGACTGGACAGGCTGCCGGTTGGAATGTCTTATAAGCTCTTCAGCCTATACCGTAGGTATGGGTAGCGCATCGCATGACAGCAATATAGACTAACCCCTTTTTCGCATAACAAGAACACGGAAATAGTATTATTTTACCTAGTAATAACACTACGGCGATAGTATAAGCACGATAGGCTATAGAAGAAAGAGAAGTTACTTTAGGTATAATAAGTAACAATATTAACTAAATTAATTAGATGGATATTACACCTCTAATAAACGACTTAGAGATATTTAGAATCTTTAAGGACGAAGATAAAGAGGAGGGAGATGGTATTACGGACGCTTTAAGTACAATATTACGACTACTTAGAGAGAAGTTAGAAGAAGCTAGTTAGTTAATATAAATATAGTCTAGGATGGAACCAATAGAACTATATAACAAGGAATAGTAGCCGAGTTATATAATGTAATCTATATAATCTATATAATTTATATAATCTATAATAGAGTAGATAAAGCACACGTACCTTACGTATAAGGAGGGTTTCCTAGCAGTTAGTACGGTTATGTATTTAAAGGACCATAGTCCCTATATTAGATAGTTCTTTCCTTATAGTAATTCTTAGAATATAATTGGAGTTAATTTATTAGGCAACCACTCTACTAGTTATTATTACGTTATTGACTTACTTATAATACCTATACACCTAGCCCAATAACAAACCCATCGTAGTACTTGCTACAAAGTTCCGTTATAATATTTAGTATTGCTAATAGGGGTAGGGAGCTTAGCTCGCTATTAATTCGACTCCCTATTTCTAATAGCCCTAGTATAATATATACTAGGTTCTTAGGCTAGTATAGGTTTACACGGAGTCTAACTTTTACCTTCTCTATATAAATTGTCTCCTTTTTATATTTAGGACAGGTTAGTAACTAGGAGTTATACTTTCCTTAGCAGAGGGTGCACTTCTACTAGTTAGCCTTGTATTTTTTTATATTATAATCTTAAGTGGAGCATCTTCCGCATATTTCTTGTTTACAATATTAGGTTCCTATATATCCGTAATAGTAGCATTTAAAACATCGCTTTACTAGGTAGGCTCTATTAAACCTTTTAGTTTTCTTATAGGTACTATCCTAGTAAAGAACCTCCGCGTATATCGTAGTATTTGCACCTAGTATAGTCTTAAATTCTAGCACTAAAGAGGCATCTCTTTACTTCTCCTTTAGGGGCCTAAGCCACCTCTAGCTAACAATCCTATAACTACTAAGTACTCTCTAATTTTCTAGCTTAAATTTCCTAATAACGGCCTCCTTCTCTATATTATTAACTAAACGTATAGGTATATTATGTGTAACTACTCCGTATATAGGCTTAATTACCTAAGCACTTCTCCCTAAGGTCTTTTTATCTCCGTATCTACGCAAGTCATCTACCTGCGCTAGTATTTCTGTAAAAATAATGACGTCTCCTAACCTAAGGATCCGTGGCGCGGTGATCCGTGCCTTATTTATAAAAGCGTTTCCCAATTTAGATAACGCGTTATTTAGTTTTTTTAAAATGTTTTTATAAGGCTCTTTAAGTGTCTAAAGAAGCTCCGCGTCTACCTTCTTACTAAATTTAATAACTATATATCGGTATTCCGGTGCTACTAGCGTTAGAGTAACGCTAGGTAAGAGGCGGGACTATACGGACGGGGGTAGTGGTGCGGCTGCAGCAACGTTCGCCCAGCTTTAAACGGCTAACTGTGGGCTTCTGCTTTGTGCGGTAGGGGGTATAGCTGTCTTTTAGTTATATTTAATGTAATCTACTGCGTTTTTTTATAGCTTCTGTTTGGCGTTTAAGACGCGTAAAGGTCTCTTCTAGTTTCTTTCCTAAGGGCTATTTAAGGGCAGTTTTAATGTATTTTAACACTAAATTAAAGAAGGGCTTATATACCCTGTACGGGAGGGCCTTCCCGTCCGATTTTTCGTGCGGCGGAGTGCCGAATTTGAGGATTTTGGCGATTTTAACCGTGATGTTTTAACCGTGCGCGTTGTGGTTTAGGTTGACGCGTCCCACTTTAGGCCAACGACCCTTCTTTTTAGCTATCTCTAGGTATCAAACGATAGCTAGAGGGCCTATGGGAAGAATGCAGCTTGAATTAGAACGCTAGGGGTTGTGGTTGTAGAGTTATTTCAAATTTTCAATTTTCGCAAAGATTCGTGTTTTTTTTCGCGAGAGGGTAAAAGAGTGATTTGGCATTATGTAATATGCTGAGACTTTTTGGACGCTCGGTGGAGAATTCGTTGGTGATAAGGAGCAGTATGCCCGCACGTGCGCGTAGTGCACGTACCAGTCCACCGGGGGGTCTGATTTATGAGATAACACACACCCATCTTCGAAATCACAGTCCTCGGAATCATCTTCACTAGCCTGTCTCACCTTGACCTGACTTAAGGAGACTACCCAGAACTAGCTAGACCATCGATTGTGTATTAGGCGACGAAAGGTGCTATTGCCAACGGTGGAAAGAAGAAGAATCTGAACGAGGTGCCCGACATTTTCCTGCTGCGTTGAAAATGTCCCAAGCCCCGGATCCGACAATCGACCTTCATTGGGGTGATTATCGTGGAGGTAAGATATAATGCGTTTAATTTCACCTCTTGTTCCACTTACTTCAGCACCCTTCTCACCTATCTACTACAGCCATCCATGAAATTTTCGCATCCAATGCCAAGCGCTTTCCAAACAGGCAATGTGTCATTGAAACCAAGAGCCCACGAATCGCTCAGCGCACTTTCACATATCGCCAGATCAACGAGAGCTCCAACCAGTTAGCACACCACTTCTTGGCCCACGGGTGCGAAGTGGGGGATGTTGTCATGATATATGCCTATCGAGGGTCGGTTCTTCCTCTGCTTCCTCTCTCTCGTTACTGACTGACCAGGATGTAGGGTTGACCTTGTGGTTGCCTATATGGGGGCCCTCAAAGCCGGCGCAACTGTCAGCGTACTTGATCCACAGTACCCTCCAGAGCGCCAGAGGATACTGTTGGACGTTGCGAGCCCTAGATTCCTTGTCTGTATCCAGAGAGCTAGTGAGGAGTTCGGCAAGCCTTCTGACGTTGTTATGGACTTTATTGCGAGCAACCTAAGCATCAAGTCTACTGTTCCAGCGCTAGAGCTTTCTGGTAATGGGGAGCTTACCGGGGGCATTGTCGACGGCAAAGATTGCCTCGAACCCTGGGTCTCCGGCAGAGAGGAATTTTCTCATGTCCTGGTTGGCCCGGATTCGGTTCCTACTCTGAGTTTTACGAGCGGATCTGAGGGTAGGCCGAAGGGCGTCCAGGGACGCCACTTCTCACTGACCTATTACCTACCTTGGATGGCAGAAAGATTTGGCCTTTCAGAGGAGGACAGATTCACCCTTTTATCGGGCATAGCCCATGATCCGGTGCAAGTAAGCTATTCTCTATCCGAATATCCCCACTCACTTCTGTGATACGGAAGATCTAACTAGCGTATACAAAGAGAGATATCTTCACCCCGCTTTTCCTAGGCGCCAAACTAGTTGTTCCTCCGACAGATGTGATTACCTACGAGCGGCTCGCAGAATGGATGAAAGAGCACAGCGTCACAGTAACCCACTTGACTCCTGCTATGGTCAGTATGGTCGCTTCTAATGCCGCTGTCGATTTTCAGACTAAGCCAATCCGCAGGGCCAAATTCTCGTTGGCGGAGCCACAACTCAATTCCCCTCCCTTCGGAACGCCTTCTTCGTCGGTGATCTCCTGACTAAAAAAGATTGTAAGAAACTACGCGGCCTCGCACCCAATGCTACCGTGATAAACCTCTATGGCTCGACCGAGACGCAGCGTGCCGTATCATTTTTTGAAGTCCCAAGCAAAGCCAACAATCCTGCGTTTCTTGACTACCTACCAGATATCATTCCGGTTGGCCATGGTATGCTGCATGTCCAGCTCTTAGTTGTTGATCGTGAGGACAGGACCAGGCTTTGTGGCGCTGGTGAGCAAGGGGAACTGTTCCTGCGAGCAGGGGGTCTCGCAGAGGGTTACCTAGGAAACGACGAAAAGACGGCAGAACTCAATCATTCAAAGTTTCTACCCAACTGGTTTGTCGATTCTACCAAGTGGACACAGCAATATGACCACCAGATGACTTTGGGAGGTCATGAGGCTTGGAGGAAGCTTTTTAAAGGACCACGAGATCGTATATATAGAACTGGTGATCTTGGTCGACTCCGTGCTGACGGAAGTGTCGAGTGTATAGGCCGGATTGATTCGCAGGTCAAGATACGTGGTTTTCGAATTGAGCTAGGTGAGATCGATGTATTCTTATCACAGTACCAATTTGTGCGCGAAAACATCACAGTAGTTCGAAGAGATAAGGACGAGGAGCAAACACTCGTCACTTATTTCGTTCCCGAGACAAAGCGGTGGCTCCAATACCTTCAGCAGCAGGAAGATGGGAGATTCACCGAGCAGGATATACAAGATGAGTCGATGGGAGGAATGCTTAGACGGTTCAAGTCGCTGTCTGACGACTGCAAGAAGTTTCTTGCGACCAAGATTCCCAAATACGCTGTTCCTAGCATCGTTATTCCTCTATCTCGGATGCCCTTAAGTATGTTCCCCCGATGAAGCATATCCATATTTAGCCTAACAAACAGCTCCCAGATCCGAACGGCAAGATAGACAGACCCTCACTCCCCTTCCCCGATGTGGCAGATCTCGCTCTTCTCTCCAAGAGGAGGGCTTCGTCCATAACTGCTAATTTGACCGACACCCAGACTCGACTAGCTAGGATATGGGCATCAGTGCTTCCCAACCGCTCTGCACGAATGTTTGTACCGGCTTCCAACTTCTTTGATGAAGGCGGTCACTCCATCCTCGCACAGCAGATGTTTTTCCGTCTTAAGAAAGAATGGAAGGATATCGACGTACCAGTGAGCGTTATATTTCAGTCCCAGACCCTCGAGGCTCTTGCCGCAGAGATTGATCGAGCCCAAGACCCTATTGGTCTTCGCCTCGACGCGATGCCTCTCCCTGGAGACGGAAATGTTGAGGATGAGGCGTATGCAGCGGACGCGAGGGATCTGGTGCGTCAACTTCCCGAGTCCATTCGGAGTGCAGCAATAGAGTGCGACTACGCAAATACCCCTCCCACTGTGTTCCTGACTGGCGCCACGGGCTTCCTAGGCTCATACATCCTGAACGAGCTCCTCGAGGGCCCTACCAAAGCGCATGTTATTGCGCACGTGCGAGCCAAGGACACAGCCGCAGGTCTAGCTCGACTTGAGGCAACAGCCAATGCCTTCGGCCTGTGGTCCCCAACCTGGACATCTACATCCAGGCTCGAGGTCGTGGTAGGGGATATCTCCAAGTCACGCCTCGGTCTATCCCAGAACATCTGGGATCGCCTCTCCGACGAGGTAGATACCGTCATCCACAACGGCGCACAGGTTAATTGGATGCTGCCGTATTCAAGCCTACGGGCGGCCAACGTGCTTAGCACACTGGCTTGCATCCGGCTCTGCGCCACTGGAAAGCCAAAGCGATTAGCATTCGTCAGCTCAACCTCGACACTGGACAATGAGTACTACTTCCGTCTCTCGCGGGAGCTTGGAACCGCTGTGTTGGAGGCGGACGACCTGGAGGGTAGTTGCAAGGGTCTTAGCACGGGTTATGGGCAGTCTAAGTGGGCGAGTGAGTTTGTGGTGCGCGAGGCCGGACGGCGGGGCCTCGTGGGTGCCGTTGTTCGCCCGGGATATGTCACAGGGGATCCGAGATCTGGCATTTCGGTTACGGACGACTTTTTAGTCAGGCTGTGGAAAGGGTGTTTGCAGGTGGGAGCGCGCCCTAACATTGCAAACACGGCCAACGTAGTTCCTGTCACGCAGGTCAGCCGCATCGTTGTCGCCGCGGCGTTTCATCTCCCTGCTGCTCTCGGGCAGCTCTTGGGCGTGGCTCAGGTTACCAGCCATCCGCGCCTGACGTTAAATGATTGGATTGGTGCTCTTGAGGGGTATGGGTATCCTGTGCCGATGGTATCGTATCAGGAGTGGTGCACGAAGATCACGGAGTACGTAAGTGAGGACGCCAAGGAAGAGCATGCTCTGCTCCCACTCTTCCACTTCGTGGTGGGAGACTTGCCTGGGAACTCCATTGCCCCGGAGCTAGATGATGCGAATGCAGCAGCGGCGCTGGGGCCATATGGTAAAGAGACGGGTAATCAGGGGGATCCTCTAGCTGCAAACACCGTAGATGCGCAAACTCTCGGCATGTACTTGGCGTACCTAGTTGCAGTGGGCTTCCTGCCTGCGCCGGTGAAGAAGGGCGAGTTTGAGTTACCAAGGGTCGATGGTTTGAGGTTACAGGCTTTAGTTGCAGGACAACTTGGTGGCAGGTCTGCAAGGCCGTGAAAAGTGGCCGTAGAGCATGAAGGCGCCCGGCAATGGCATTATAAATCTTCAGTTTCTAATGTGTACCACTTAACGTAGGTGATGGGGTTATGAAGGTGACCCTAGTTATGAAGGTTTGCAGGTTTTGCAAACAAATTTCGTCGATGCGCCCTGCTTCGTCTGTGCTCCAACACTTTGATGTTCATTGTTCAACCCCTTTATAACCCTATCACCTACGTTAATTATAAAAAGCTCTTTTTATATAAAACTTATATATATAAAATGTAAAAGCTTTAGTAATAGAATTAAATCTATTAATAACCTATATATAAAGATTTTAAATTAAGGAGAAGGAATAAAATTATTAGGAGCTATTTAATAAGAAGCCTTTAAAGGGCCGCCAAAGCACTAGCATTAGGAAAACTAGAGACTGGTAAGGGCTAGCCTATAGCTGGCCCTGGGTACTATTAGCTGAACCCATTGGCCTACTTATATACACTTGTTAACGTTAGCTATATAGAGATACGTTTTAAAAGTCTTTGCCGCTAAGCCAGCCTACTACTAAGGTAGAAAGATAACGCACACTTCCTTTATGCTAAGATATTCCTTAGTAAATTTAAATATAAACTTAAGTATGATATTATAAGGCCCGCCCTTTAGGTTTTAAATAAGTATAACTATTATATATTAGTAGTATAAGTTTAGAAAAGCCTTAGGTCGGCTTATAGTATAAAGACCTAGTTATATTAAGAAATATACTTATATTTAATATTGTCTAACTATATATTACTTCCTTATTATAACTAAGTTAGTCTTAAAGACTAGGGCGAGGTCCTCCGCGTCTATAATAGTCTTTTTTTACCTTTTTTTTTTTAAACTTAGACTATGTTTCTTTACTAGTTTCTAAAGTACCTAATAAAGATATCTTAGCTCCGCCTTACCTTACTATATTAAAGGATTAACTATAAGGTAAGGATATAGATAGGGAGTCTAATAATAGAATAATAGGGTATATTATATAGATAGATAAATCCTTAAGAAAAAAAGGAGGAGTCTATATGCGAGGTAGGTGTTAGCGACTTAGTCAATTAAGGCATGGGTATGGCAAAAGGGACGCGCAAGCCTATACGATTGGATTGTCTATAAACGAGAATCTAAAGCTAGGGAAAGGAAAGGAGAAGAAGAGTAGCGCCGTTCGATGTTTTATAAGATCTTCGCGTCACGTGACCGCAATATGTGGTAATCTATAGCAACTTGCCGGTGCGTAGTTCTGCCAAGTCCTACTAGTGCCGTAATATTACCCCCCCCTCCAAAAAAGCCTGCCCTTAGGCTTTATTGCTAAAAGTCTTAGCAAGAGAATCTAACTAATTAGATAACTTTAACCGCTGGTTAAAGTTCCTAGATATTTTAAGACCTTATATAACTAAGAAATTTCTAGGGCGTTTTTATCCTTATATTCTTCTAGTAGCTTATTATCTTTATTATACTAGTATTCTATTTATTTATCTAGGTACTTTAGCGGTNNNGGTTTATTAGGGTAATAGCTATAAAACTCCTAAAGCTTATAGGGTACTAAGTGGGGTCTAAGTTATATCCTTTCTAACTAATATAATACTTTAACGTTCCCTTTACAAGTTTATAGGCTAGTATTTCTTTAATTTCCTATTTATTATTATCGTTAACTTAGATTAGCAAAGGAGGTTTATTCTTTTATTTGGGTAGTAGGTTATTTATAGCTTTCTATAGCTTATCTAGTAAAAAAATAGGGTAAACTTTAATTAAGTTTAGGAGCTTAACTTTATATAAGTTGCCTACTTTATTAAGAATCTTATAAGGTCCTACTATCTTATAGTCTAGCTTATAACTAGGCCGTTTTGTTTTTTAGTTCTTTATTATAACCTAGACTATATTACTTATAGTAAAGTCAGGCTCGCGCCTATGCTTATTTGCCTACTATTCTATTAATTTTTAAGCCTTTTTTAGGTTTGTATGGGCTACTTTCTAGGCTTCTTCTAAGCGCTTAGCGTACTGCTAGGCCTCCTTATAAGATAGTTTTTCGCGTATAGTCTAGGGCCCTTCTAGTCTTTCCTAGTTAAAGCTTATGCGGGGTAGGTAACCCATTTTTAGTTAAATAGGGGCAAATCCAGTAGAGTTGTAAGGTAGGGTGGCTTGGGCGTAGTTTATTAAGGGTAACAGTTTAGCCTAGTTATTCTAGAAATAGTTAATAAAAGGCCGGAGTCTCTAGTTTAAGTATTAATTTATAATCTCTGTTTAACTATCTATTTAGGGGTAATATACTATAAAAAGCTTTAGCTTAATGCCTAGGATCTAGGTAAACTTATTCTAAAAGGCTAATATAAACTGCGGCCTATAGTCGGATATAATAGTATCTAGTAGTCCGTAAATTTAGTAGACGTAGTAAATATATAATTAGGCCGCCTTTTTAATATTAATATTTTTATAATAAGGAATTAAAAACGGGCGCTTACCAAAGTAGTTAATTAGGATTATAACTATATTATATCTGTTACGGTCTAGAGGTAGCTTATAAAAGTCTATAGAGATATATTACTAGGGGCGATTAGGTATTAGAAGGGGTTTTAATAGTCCTAGGGTCTTATTGTATAGAATTGTAAACCTATAGCAGTTATTATAGTTCCGTATATAGTGGTTAATATCTATAATTATTCTAGGCTAGTAGTAGCGGTTGCTAATAATCCTATAGGTCTTATTTTTTCTAGGGTAGGCTATAGAGACCTAGGTATATACTTTGGCAATAAGCTAAGTCCGTAAGTTCTATTCCTCTACTACTACTAGCTATTTATAGTGCTTAAGTAGTTTACTTTTAAGGGACTATAGGCTAGAAACGTTCTTTGCCTTTTAGCGGTACTCCTATAGAGAAGGGGCCGTACGGTTTACCTATAGCAGTTTATTAATAAGGTTTAGTTCTATAGAGTTAATAGGGCATATCTTGGCATTTAAAGAGTTTATATTTAGTTCTGCCCGTATCTAGGAGTTAAGGTGCTTTAGTTATAGTAGCGCTTAGGTCCGTAATAAGATCTTTACGGCTATTTAGTTATTTATATCCTATTTACGCCTTATAAAAGCATCTATATGGTTAGTGGCGCCTAGCCTATATATAATTAGGAAATTAAATTAAGATAGGGTGTCCGCCTAGCGCGCCTATTAGGCTATAAGGGCCTTTATTATTATAAAATATTCTAAGGCCTTATAATTGGAAACTACCTAGATAGACTTAGGGGTGCCTTCTAGTTAGGCTTACCAGTGCTAAAAGCTAGAGATAATAGCCAGTATTTCTTTATTATAAATTGGGTAGTTTAGCTTAATATCTACTATAGTCTTTAAATAGTAAGTAATAGGGTACTATTCTCCGTCTGTTTACTTTTAGGAGTAAATACTAGCTATAATACTATCTAAGGCATCAGTTTCTAGTATTAAGGGCCATTCTAGGTTAAAGTAGGCGAGTAAGGAAGTAGAGACTAGAGCTCGTTAAAGGCCTACTTATATGCGGTGTTAAAGTAAAAGGGCTAGTCCTTGTAGGTAAGTAGGCTTAATGGCCAGGTAATTCTATTATAGTTCTTAATAAAGCGTTAGTAGAAGTTATAGAACCCTAAAAATAACTACACCCCATTTATAGTCCTTAGAGGTACCTATTAGTTAATTATAGCTATCTTTTCTAGGTCTGCCTTAATCCCGTTTATACTAATAATAAACCCTAGGTACTTTATATACTTAATACTAAATTCTAACTTCTTAATATTGGCTTGGAGGCTAGCTTCCTAAAGCCGTTATAGGACTTTATAGATATACTCTTTATATTCTAGTTTATTTTTAAAGCAAATTATAATATTATCTAGGTATACTATATAGAAGTTATTAAGGTAGTTAAATAGTATATTATTTATGTATCGTTAGTATATAGCCAGTCCGTTAGTTAGTTTAAAAGGTAGTACTTTATATTTATACGTTCTATAATAGGTCTAAAATATAATAAGGTCTTCTAATCTAGGGTTTATTCTAATTTGGTAAAAAGCCTAGCGGATATTAAGCTTTGTAAAGATCTTAGCTCTACTTATTTAGGCTAGAGTCTTATTAAGTAAAGGTAGTAGGTAGCGGTCTTTAAGGGTTAAATTATTAAGCTTATAGTAGTTAATATAGAAATAAAGTCCTCTATTTGGCTTTTTAGTAAAAAGAATAGGTAAGTTAAAAGGGGCTTAACTAGGCTTAATAAAGCCCTTATCTAGGTTATTAATAAGATACTGCTTTATAGCCTATAATTTAGCAGTAGATTACTATTGGAGGGGGCTATAGCTAAGGGTAACCACCTTATCCGGCTTAATTTTAATCTTATAGTTATACGGTTAGTAAGGCGGGAGTATATTAGACGCTGCTTTGGAGAAAGTATTTTTAAATTTCTAGTATTAATGGGGTAGTTTTTGTTCTACTAGCTTCTTATCTATAAACTTACCTTTCCCTTAAGCTAGGGCTTCTTTCTCTTTAATTATTTAATTAATTTCGTATAAGCTAGTTATAAAGGTAATAGTATTAGGCTAAACTAGGTTCTAGTAGAACCCTATAGCGCCAATGTAGTAGATATTAACTAGTAGGAAGTCCATAGGTTTCTTTACGGATATTTATTAGGCCGTATTTTGCGGTATAAGGTTTATAGTCTTTCTTAGCTTATATTCTATTTTCCGTAAGTTATCCTTTTAGTCTATTAGTTTAGTATATTGTCTAATATCCCTAGCCTTCCTTTATAGCTGCGTAGGGCCTAAGTTCTCTATTAGGGACTTAGCTAGGCTACTACCAACTTCCTAAGTCTTTAGTGCGGGTAGTATAATATAGGTAGTCTAGGGGCGGCATAGTATACGGGTCCGTTATAAATTAAGCTATATATCCTTCTTAAAAGCCTAGTCCCTACGTGTCGCATTAGCCTAGTAAATAGTGTTTATCTGCGGCTGTATAAGGTTTTCTATTATAATACTAATCTCTTTTATAAAGGAAGGCATTAGGGGTATAGTTTTGGGCTAAATAAGCTGCCTATTTTATATATTAAGCTATAAGCCTAAATAGGCTAGCTATTTTTTTCCTAAGATTATATTATAGCTCCTAAGGCCTATAATAAAGAAAGGGATATTATACTACCTTTATTTATTAACGCGGAGGTAGATCTATAAGATAGTTATAATAGGTAGCCCTATCCGTCCGTTATAACCATAAATAGGGATTAATTTAGGCAGTTCTTTAAGGGGTATATTTAAAAAGTTAACTAGTTTTGCAGCGCACTTTGTGTTAATTAAGGTAAAGGTATTTACTCCTAAGTTAGCTAAAGCAAAGGTTAAAACTTAATATTTATTACAGAATAAAGTATAAGGGATAGTGTAGCTTCTTTTACTAACTAGCTAACCTAGATTAATATATAATATATTAATCCCTTTTAACCCTAAAAAAGAGTCTTCCTTTAGAGTTTCTTTTTTTAAGCTCTATATTATCCTCCTAGATTGATAGGACCTTATTTATCTTTACCTTTATTAGGCAGTTCCTTATAGGGTAGCCTATTTAACCGTATAAGAAGTAAGCTCCTTAATCGCTAAGGGCCTATATATAGGGGTTACTATATATAGGCCGGGTATATACTAGGCCTATAGTGGGGGTAGCTACGCGGCTAGCTGCTAGGTTAACTATAGGAGTTGCCAATTATGCTAGGGTACTATAGGCCGTACTTATAGTACTTACGGCTTAGTTTATAAGGTTTCTAGTTTTTAGCTAATTAGCATATACCTTAATTTAACGGAGGCCTTAGTTAATAGCTAGGCAATAGTCTATAAGTTCCTTTAATATCTATACCGTAGTATAAGCTAGTAATACGGCCCGCTATAGATCTAGGGTAAGCTTATTAAAGAGGTCTAGCAGTAGGTCTTTTTAGGAGATTTGGGCCTATTTAGCCAGGTATAAAAAGTGGGTTTAGAAGGCTAAGAAGGTCTCCGTTATTTTTATATTTAGGCTTTTATAGCTAAGGTAGGCGTTTTATACTTTAAAAGGGTCTTTATAAATAAAAGATAAGTATTTAATTATTTCTTCTTTAGAGATAAAGGGGTCTGCTAAGTCTTTAATATATTATAGGCGTAAATGCATTTAGGCGTCTCCGCTAGTACGGCCAAAGATATAGGCTATTCTAGCTCGGGCGTTAGGGAAGTAGTTTATATTAACTTTAAGCTTATCCTGTAATTAAAGCTTCTAATTATTAAATATAGGGTTGGTTTTATCTATAAGTGATAGGAGATCCACGACCTTTACTAACTACTTTAGTACTATATAGGCCTTAGTAGATCTGCTAAGGCGCTAAGATAGGGCCTAAAGGACTATAGTAAGTCTTTAGTTATTTAATAATGACTTATTATTAGATATAGGGGTATTTCTGGCTTTAAGTAGCTCTTATAGTTGTTTAATTTCGGCATTAGTAGCTATAAGCTCCGCCTAGGGGGTTAAAACGTTAATTATTTCTTTATCTGAAGTATTTAAGGGTCCTATAGCTGCTTTACCTACTGCTATGTTTTATAGCATAGTAGTAGGTATATTAGGTAATTTTAGGTAATTTCTTTAGGGGTTCTAGTCTATATGTATCTTATAGGTCCTTTCCTTAGGATTTTATTCTATTCTTTTAGGTCCTATCCTTATAGTTCTAGTAATGTCCTTAGGGTTCTATTCTATGTTCTTATAGATATATTTAAGTTCCTTCTTAGGAAGAAAGAGTAGAGAAAGCTTTAGATAATATTAGCGATTTAGTTAATTAAGGTATAGGCACGGCAAAAGGGACGCGTAAGCCTATATAATTAGATTGTCTATAAACAAGAATCTAAAGTTAGGGAAAGGAAAGAAGAAGAAGAGTAGCGCCGTTCAATGTTTTATAAGATCTCTGCGTCACGTGACCACAATATGCGGCAATTTGTGGTAACTTACTAGTGCGTAGTTCTATTAAGTCCTGCTAGTGCCGTAATAGTAGAAAGGGTTTTCCTTAGGTATATATAGCGTATATACCTTATAGGTAAGTTACCCCTAGGTCGCCCGTACTTTATACCTATATAACTATCTACTTAGGTTTTACCTAATAATATCCTCCTTTTTAAAAGGATTATCCCCAATCCTTTATATACTTAAGCCTTAATAAGGAAAAATTTTAGAGGGGAAAGAGCGTCTTAATTTTGCGTATAGAGAGATAGGTGGTATATATACGTGGCGCGAAAATGTTAAGGAACTTTAACTAGTGGTTAAAGTTGTCTAATTAGTTAGATTTGCCTTACTAAGACTTCTCCGCATTTAACTAAGTTAATAGCAATTTTTTATACTTGGTATAGAAAATCCTAATTAGTCTATTTAATGGGTAGAGCTAGGGCTTAATACTATTGCCCAAATTTAGAAGATTATTAGAAAATTAGAAATATTCTAAAAGCTTATTTATATAGGTAGGTTACTAGTACCTTACGGGTAGGTTATAGGTTATTTATATACAGCTAGATTTATAAACGGTGAGGCTATATACCTATTAAACCCATTACTAATTTATACTTTAGCCTTGCGTATTATCTATAGAGTATATATATAGAATAGTATATAAGTTATTAGTATAGGTTACTACTAGTAGGTTACTAGCGGGTTTATAACAAAACTAGCCTAGTTATAGTAGGAATGTCTTAGTAAAACACTTAATAGATAAATTCCGACGCTTTAACCAAATTCTGCTAAATTAATTAAATTCTACTAAAGTCCGTTAAAGACCGCGTGCGTATATACACACGCATTAACCACTAAGCCTCTAACTATTTAATTATATAATTCTCTTATTATTCCTTTCTCTTCTTTACGCAACGTCTTATTTTTAGCGAGAGCTATATACCCTTAGGTTTAAGTAAAATATATATTATTCCTTTAAATCTTCCCTAAAGTCTCTTCGCGCCCTTATATTACGTTACGTTAAAATAACTACTATTGTTGGTACCAATTTAATGGTATAAGTGAGTCGTGTCTAGGGGCACGAAATACGTGTGGTATCGTATGCTCATTTAGACGGTGGTGACTGTCAATTGTATTGAAGTAGACTACGTGGTCTATATACTAATGCGTCCTCCCCCTAATTAGTCAGTGCTTCATAAGTGCACCAGACGCGTAAGCGAGTGGCTGGTGCACCAAACGCGTAAACGCGTACCTGGCGTACCGAACGCGTAGGCACGCGGTTGGTACGACAGGTGCTGTAATTATACACTGGCGGTACTTGAAAAATGAAGCCACTTGTGTATAGTCTCCGTAATTGCTTTAATAGAACCATAAAACACAAAAGAAAATATATAGGAAACTCCTCCCAAGGTGCCTTCTGGGCTGCCTTCCAAACGGTGCCCCAAGCTGGTCGTAAGTCCTGCTTACGGTCCGTAAAATGAATCGTACGGCCTTTTAACGGGCCGTAGGCGTTCCGTAGATGCTCCGTCAGTCTCATTCCACCCATTCTATGACTTCTAGGTTAAGCTTATTTATATTAATTAGGGTTTTAAGGGCTTAACACGGCTTTGCCTTAGTTATGGCGTCTACTAGGTTATTTCTGCCGCTAATCCATTTAACCTCCGCAATTTCACGTTGTTTATAGGCCTGACGTAAGCACATTAAGTCGACCATAAGCCTCTTCTCTTGTGTCGTACCTAGTTTAACTAGGCAGTCGTAGAGGGACTTTAAATCGGTATATAAAACTAGGGGTAACTGCTCCAGTTATAGGATCTTCTAGACTGTTAATTTGATTACGGCTGCTATATTAAAGCTATAAGCTAGTGCGTATAGTTCGGAAGCTAGTACGCTGCGGGTTACTCGTTTGCATTTAATTAAAGACCAGTACAGTATATTTGCGTCCTAATTGTGGTCTATAAGTACAATTATAAAGCCAATTTGTAATAATAGGTCTTTGTTATTGGCAAAGAAGGCGTCCGTAAATGCTAGTAAGCTAAGGGAACTTAGGTCTAGTGGTACGAAAGTAAGTCCCCTTGCTACATTATTAATTTGCCACTAAATGCGCTTATTAAGCTACTTAATATTTTCTTCTTGCGGATCTACTGCCTGGGCCGCAAAGGACAAGTCGTAGGCAGATTTAGGTTGACAGACTGTGGCAATATAGGCGCCCCTTACACGCTGTGCAGCGTATTAATCCTTCGTATTTACGGTCTTACGGGTCTCTCCGCGGGAACTAGTGAGGTCCGTAGGCTTTGCTATAACGGGCTTTAGGTTTTAAGCTTGGCGTTCCTAAGTCAGCTTAATTAGGTTGCCCTTTTATATAATTAGGCCTCCATTAAACTTAATCGGATTCTACTTAGTTAACTACTCTCGCGGCTTTGCCAAGAACTTGGCCTTTTATAGTTTAGTTTCTTTAGCATCTATAAAGGTCTGGTCTGCTAGGAATAGGGTATTATCTGTTTAGAGTCTAACAATACTAAGGCCGTTTAATGGGCTGTATAGGAGGTAAGGGTCATAGGTCGACTGTTCTATTTTAAGCTTACTAACGTAATGCTGGTGGTATGTCTTAAACCAATGGTTTCTAGCTTCCGGTACTCCGTATAGAGGTTTTACGACCCGTAGGATTGTTCCTAGTTGTAGGTTAAGCTCAGGGGGTAGCCGTATAAAGATGTCTCTGCTTAGGTAGGTATTAGACTGCATATAGGCTTGCGAGATATCCCGTAGATAAAGGGCTACGGGTTTACTTTGCTGTAGTCCAGGCGTAAGTGCAAGTATAATCCGTTAGCTAACTCGTTAAATTGTAGGCGATTGCGTAAGGACTAAGCCCTTCCCTTAGTCATTGTAGGCTTGTACGATAAGCCTTAATTTTTTAAAAGCTTTGTTAGTACCTAGGTGCTTAATTTCGTTAACAAAGCGTAAGTTAAATATACGGACGCCTTGCGGAACGTCTTTCTCCGTTATAACCGCAAAGACGCCCTTTTTAAGTAGTCCGTTAATCTCTTTACGTCGTAAGTCCGTAAAGGGGGTTTCCTATACTAGAACTAATATATCCGCAGGCGGAGATTGCCTTGCGGATATTCCTGTGGAGGTTAGGTAAGTCTCTGTTATAGTATTCTTAGTTACGGGGTGCTTTTAGGGGCGTCCTTAACCGCGCTTTATAGTAGGTATAGCGGGTTTAGTAGGTTTCTAGGGGACTTTTAGGGTAGGCAAGGGTGCTTCTAGCTCGTCTAATTCGGCGGTCGCTTCTGGTTTGTCTAGTTTGGCGGTTACCTCCGGTTTATCTAGCTTAGTAGTTGCTTCTAGTTCGTCTAGCTTAACGTCATGGGTGTCTTTGGGCCGAAAGTAGGGTTTTATAAACGTGCTCCTAAAGCTAGTTAGGCCGCTAGGAAGTTGTATATAGCACGTCTCGTTTTCTACAGCTAGTAAACGGTAGGGTCCAGTCCACTTGCCGCTTTTACGCCATATAAGGACTTCAGAGTTAAGCAGGAGGTCGTATACTAAGGTCGTGTTAGGTCCATTATAGTAGTGCAGGGCGTTATTAATAGTTTGTTTAGCCCGTAGCTTGACTATCTCGGCCATCGCCTTCCGTATTGCAGCTGCTCGTTCCGTAATAGACGGGGCAGGAGGATCTAGGTTGCTTATCTTTGGGTAGGCTCCGTAGACTAAGAGGGTGGGTACTAATCCGTTAGGGCCAGCGGTGTCGTTAACGGCTTTTACGGCTATTTGTAGGGCCAGTTCCTTTTAGATATCCTTACATTCGTCCGTAATAATCTAGTAAGCTCTCCATAAGGCTAGGTAAGCTCGCTTAATAAGCCTAACGGACCAATATGCCTTAACTGGGACAGCTTTTGTTAATATAGCCATGGCCGTAGCATACTACTGGAATTCCTTGCTAATGAAGTTCCTACCGGCGTCGTGGGTGATATACTGCGGAGGTCCGACGTATATGTCGATCCAGCAGGTCCGTAAAATATCCTAAGTATATTTTATGGATATATTTTGCAACTAACGGGCGGCTTAGTAGCGGGTTGCCTTATCGATTATATATAATACTAGACTGCCGTTAATATACATAATGTCCACGTATACTAAGTGGTTAAAGTCAAGGTCCTTATAAAGGGTGAACTTAAATCGGCCTAGGGAACGTCCGTATTTCTAGCAAAAGGAGCAGTATTTAATTAGGTAGTTGATTGCCTTCCTATTAACGTCGTTATATCCGGAGCGTTTAAGGACTCTATATAGCTTTTCGGCTAACGGGTAGCCGAAACGGCGGTATAGGCGGTAGATCTTAGTACTGGTAAGGTAGCACGGGTTATGGTTAAAAGATTCCTAAATATAGGTCCGTAAAGTTTCTCCCTATATAAGGAACGGGTGTCCAAATCGTTATATAATTGGTAGGGTAATATACTTACTTTCTAGGGTAGTTATGGGGCCAATTAGGGTATCCGTAATATTGTTATAGTAGACCTATAGTCTGTCTATGTCCGCAAGGCAGAGTAGGAAAGGGGTGTCTGCTTTTACTATGTGGAAGTTAACTAGGCTAATTGGGGTCTTAACTTTAACTAATCCAATTAATGCGGTTAAGCTAATGCCGAATTGGACGTTTACGGCCCCAGTTTACATAGTATTAATGTCCGTATTGTTATTTACGGTGGTCTTATATGCAAGGTATTGTCCGTAACCTGTAGTAGACTTCTTAGAGGTACCTGTATTAATTATAATGCTGTAGAATTCTTTAGGGGTATAGCGTTCTGTGGTGATATATGCAAATGGGTCCTATTCGCGGTCCGTAACGTCCATAATGGGTCTAATAGGTATGCTTGCGGGCTGGTTTTCGGGTGCAATTAAGTGTATAAAGGAACGGTCGGCTAATACGGTCGTGATATTAAAGGTTTGGTTGTCCGTAAAAGGTCCGTAAGTGGTTAGGAACGTCTCTGAGATCTCCTGTTCCTAAGTATTTAAGTTAAAGTCAATTATAAGGGCTTCTATTGACTCGTCAAGAGACTCCTCCGCTTCCTCTCCTTCGTAGTCTAAGATAAACTAGTTAATCCGATTGTCAAATTTCTTCTTAAACTTATTACGTTCTTTTTAGGTATACCTTATAGACTAACATCCTTCCTTACCGCATATAAAGCACTTCTGGCTGGTTCGTCTATAGGGGTATACTTTTGTACGGGAGTTATTGCGGGGGTTGCGGGTAGGGCCTGGTCGATACAGGTACTGCTAGCGGTAGCGGCGGTCCGTAAAGTAGACATCTAAGTCTATTTGCGGATATTAAATATCCGTAATGAAGGCTTAAGTGCTGCCTGGTGGGTTTAAGACTTCGTACGTTATAATAGAGGAGCGTAGATCATTAATAAGGCCAGCTAAAGTGTCTGCAGGCTTATAATAGGCGTACTTACAGGGCTCTACTTCCTGGCAGGCCGTAATTAGTTTATTATGCAGGAAGTTGTCTATTTAAAGCTTAGCGTTAAGGCCGTGCTATAGGTGCCGGAGGTCTTTAATGAAAATTTGCAGGCACTCTATAGTCGATTTTTTAGTGTTCTTATTAATTACGGTCCGTAGCTTGGTTGCATTCCATTGGGTAAGGATATCACGCCTATATTCCGGTCCTTTAAAGTAGTTACGGGTAGCTTTACATAGCTTATTAAAGGGAACACTAAGGGGTTTATTCTTGAGGTTAGTGTAGTAGTAGTCGAGTACTAGGCCGCGCAGCATAGTAGAGTAGGCTTGGCTGAACTCTTATTTAGGAATATTAGCCTTTTAGCAAAGGTCCGTAAAGATAGTTAGTTTAAAGTCAAAATTGTCGTTTTTACCGCTGTACTTAGATTCGTCGGTATAGAGTTTAGCTAGGTTAGCTAGTTCCTTACCGTAGGTCTTTGCTTAGGTGCGTTGCGGATCTATAACTTGTGGATTTATGGCTTGCGGATATATGGCTTACGGATATATAGTTTGCGGATATATAGCTTGCGGATCTATAACTTGGGCAGGTTACGGATCTATAGCTTTATTAACGGAAGGGTTTTGGTCCATATTTTGGTTTACGGGGGTATTACGGTCCGTAACTTGGGTACTAGGTGTGCTTTAGCCCGTAAGATTAATTCCGAAACTGCTTAGATTTGTAGGATAAGTTTAATTAAGTGGGTTAGGTATAAGGCTAGCGATTATATTAAGTTTGGAAGAAGTAAAGAGTTCCTTAGTTTCTTGGAACTGGTCTAGGATTTCCTCTTTAGTTTATTCCGTTTGGTCCTTTTTGTGTATTATGTTGTATAAGGACTATGTAATAGTAACTCGTTTATTCCTTTTAACCTATATACCTTAGTTACGTAAGAGGGTCCGTAGGTTACGGATGGTAGTAGGGTTGCATGCTTTAAAGATAGCTTCCGTAAAGTCCGCGAAGTCTTCCTAGTATTGCTCCTATAGGTTGACGTTTATAAGCTTAAAATATTCGTATTTAAGAACTTTGAATTTAATATAGTTGTTAACGTCAGGTATAGACGTGAGGTTAACTCCCTACCTCCACTTTTCCTAACCTTTATTAACTTGCTTTCTTAGGTCTGCTATACTGTATTGTGTAGTATAGTACGTAGTGGGTAGGAGAGGTCTTGTAGTGGTCCGTAAAGGCGGTTGGCGGGTCCGTGGTAGTTTATAGGAGGGTAAGGGTGTCCGTAAGGGGTCTTAACAGGTCCGTAGTGGTCCGTAGAGGGGTAGGAGGTCTCCATAATGGTCCGTAAAGGTAATTAACGAGTCCGTAACGGTTCGCAGAAGGGTAAGAGGTCTCTGTAAGGGGTTTAAAAGACGTCGGAGGTATTAAAAGAGGGTGTAGTAAGGGTTGGGGTTCGAGGTGGTCGCGTTCTTAGTGATCGCGTTCTTAATATGGTTGCGTTGACTACTGGTATAGTGGTTAATATCTCTGATTAAGGTGGAGCGTAAACGTCTTCCAAAACCAGGGTAGATTTAAGGTAATTTTAGGTAAGATGGAGCGTCAGACGTCTTCCAAATCTAGAGTACTTTAATTCTCTTTAACTGAAATAGGGGCTTGTAAGGTGGAGCGTAAACGTCTTCTAAGTAAGTGCGTATCTCCTGATCTATGCGCGCTCACTAATCAGTGTTGGTACCAATTTAATGGTATAAGTGAGTCGTGTCTAGGGGCACGAAATACGTGTGGTATCGTATGCTTATTTAGACGGTGGTGACTGTCGATTGTATTAAAGTAGACTACGTGGTCTATATACTAATGCGTCCTCCCCCTAATTAGTTAGTGCTTTATAAGTGCACCAGACGCGTAAGCGAGTGGCTGGTGCACCAAACGCGTAAACGCGTACCTGGCGTACCAAACGCGTAGGCACGCGGTTGGTACGACAGGTGCTGTAATTATACAACTATTAAAATAGTAAATAAACTTAAACCTACTGTGTTAACTATAAGCATTATAGCCCTAGATAGGGAATAGTTAACTATAATATAATAGTTTTTTATAAATACTTTGGCCTAATAGCAAGCGATATTAGAAGCTTAGTACTAGCAATTAATAGGAGCAATCCGCGAAGAACTCTATAACCTTAAAGCACTTATATTAGAGACCCTAATAATAACACCTATAAATAAAATTAAAATAACTATATATAAACCCGGCCCGTTAAATATAAACCCTAAACTAGTAATAGTAGCTTAACCTATACCTATAATAAACTTAATACTTACTATAAAATCTAAAAAGCTCCCTAACCCTCTAATATTTAATAGAAATTAAAATAACCTATATCCCTTTATAACTAAGCTCCGTCTTAAACTTTTAATAAACTATAACTAATACCTTACTAAAGCTAGCAAGATTGGCTATAGAATGTCTTATTTAAGTAAAAATACTATATAAACTATAGACCTATTCTTTTATAATAGCAACTTCGTTAATTTTAAAATATTTATCTCTCTACTAGAATAAATATATAATAACGCCAGCCGCGAATATATAGCTATTACTAAACTTAAAAACCTATAATAATGGAACCGAGACTTTACTAGCTTCTTCTTGGAATTTTTAGGCCTTATTAGTAAACTGAATTAGAATTAAGCCGCTAGAGTTACTACTCTCTATTAAGCTATTTTGGATAAAATTAAAGTATAGTTAGTAGGTAGAGAACTACTAAAGGACTTACCTAAATTTGCTATAATGTATTTATATAATTACAGCACCTATTATACCAACCGCGTGCTTATGCGTTCGGTATACTAGGTACGCGTTTACGCGTTTAGTGCACTAACTACTCGCTTACGCGTCTGGTGCACTTATAAAGCACTAACTAATTAGGGGGGAGGTGCATTAGTATATAGACCACGTAGTCTGCTTTATATAATTAATAGTTACCACCATCCTAAAGAGTATACGATACTATACGTATTTTGTGCCCCGGGATATAATTTACTTATGCTATTAAATTAGTACGAATACTAATTAGTAAGCGCGCACAGATTAGCAATTACTTAACACCTCCCCCTAAGCGATATACGACAGTAACTACCCGTTTAGACTCCTAGTACGACCTACTAAAAGGTTAGAAGTTAGGGATTACGGAACTATCACTAACTCTATATACTTATTTAAGTCTTAGTACGGTTTACCGGAAGTATAATAGACGCGAATACAGACCTATACGGAACCCCCTACCCTCCTTTAAACACCAAACCCCTATCCTTAAACCTCGAACCCCTATTCCTACTACACCCTCCCCCAATTCCTCTAACCTCTCTCAGACCCCTTACGGAGACCCCTTACCCTTCTACGAACTACTACGGACCTATTAATTACCTCTATAGACCGTTATAAAACCTTATAGAAACCCCTTACCCTTCTATAAACCGTTATGGACATTAACCACCTTTACGGACCACTATAAGACCTCTTCCACCCACTACGTACTACACTACACTATATAGTATGGCAGACCTAAGGAAGCAAGTCAATAAAGGCTAGGAAAAGTGGAGGTAGGGAGCCGACCTTACGTCTATACCTGACGTTAACAACTATATTAAATTTAAAGTTCTTAAATATGAATATTTTAAGCTTATAAACGTCGACCTATAGGAGTAATACTAGAAAGACTTCGCGGACCTTACGGAAGCTATCTTTAAAGTATATAACCCTACTACTATCTATAACCTACGGACCCTCTTATATAACTAAGGTGTATGGGTTAAAAGGAATAAACGAGTTACTATTATATAGTCCTTATACAATATAGTATATAAGAAGGACCAAACGGAATAGACTAAAGAGGAAATCCTAGACCAGTTCTAAGAAACTAAAGAACTCTTTACTTCTTTTAAACTTAATATAATCGCTAGCCTTATACCTAACCTACTTAACCAAATTCGTCCCATAAACCCAAGCGGCTTTAGACTTAACCTTATTGGCCAAAATATACCCTACTCTTAAGCTACGGACCATAACACCCCTGTAAACCAAAATACGGACTAAATTACCCCCGTTATTTAAACCATAGATCCGCAAGCCATATATCCGCAAACTATATATCTGTAAGCTATATATCCGTAAACTACAGATCCGCAAACTATAGATCTGTAAGTTATAGATCCGCAACCTACCTAAGTAAAGACCTATGGTAAGGAGCTAGCTAACCTAGCTAAGCTCTATACTAACGAATCCAAATACAGCAGCAAAAATGATAATTTTAATTTTAAACTAACCATCTTTACGGACCTTTATTAGAAGGCTAATATTCCTAAACGGAAGTTTAGCTAAGCCTACTCTACTATACTGTGCGGCCTAGCCCTTAACCACTACTATACCAACCTTAAGAGTAACCCCCTTGGTGTTCCATTTAATAAGCTATGCAAAGCTATATATAACTACTTTAAAGGACCGGAATATAAGCGTAATATTTTTACCTAATAGAATGCGACCAAGCTACGGACCGTAATTGATAAGAATACCGAAAAATCGACTATAGAGTGTCTGCAAATCCTTATTAAAGACCTTCGGCACCTATAGCACGGCTTTAACGCTAAGCTTTAAACAAATAACTTCCTATATAATAAACTTATTACGGCTTACTAGAAAGTAGAGCTCTATAAGTATACCTACTATAAGCCTATAAATACCTTAGCTGGCCTTATTAATAATCTACGCTCCTCTATTATAATATATAAAGTCTTAAACCCGCCAGGCAGCACTAAAGCCTTTGTTATGGATATTTAATATCCATAAATAGACTTAAACGTCTACTTTACGGACCGCCGTTACCGCTAGCAGCACCTATACCGACTAAGTCCTACTTATAACCCCTATAGCAACTCCCGTATAAAAGTATACCCCCGCAGACAAATAAGCCAGAAATGCTTCGTATGTGGTAAGGAAGGATATTAGTCTATAAGGCATACCTAGGAAGAACGTAATAGGTTTAAGAAGAGATTTAATAAATGAATTAGCCAGTTTATCTTAGAATACGAAGGAAAGGAAGAAGAGGAGCCCCCTAATAAGTTAATAGAAGCCCTTATAATTAACTTTAACTTAAATAACTAGGAATAGGAGACCTTAGAGATGTTCCTAACTACTTTCGGACCTTTTACGGACAGCTAAGCCTTTAATATTACAACCGTATTAGCCGACCGCTTATTTATATACTTAATTACACCTAAAAACCAATCTATAAGTACACCCGCTAGACCCGTTACGGATATTATAGACTACGAATAGGACCTATTTGCATATATTACCAAAGAACGCTATACCTCTAAAGAATTCTACGGTGTTATAATCGATATAGGTGCCTTAAAGAAGTCTACCGCGGGCTACGGATAATACTTTATATATAGGACCACCATAAATAATAATACGGACATTAATATTATATAAACTAGGGCCGTAAACGTCTAATTTGGCATTGGCTTAACCGCATTAATTAGATTAGTTAAAGTTAAGACTCTAATTAGCCTAGTTAACTTTTACGTAGTAAAAATAAATACCCCCTTTCTACTCTATTTTATAGATATAAATAGGTTATAGGTATACTACAATAATGTTACGGACACCCTAATTGGCCCCGTAACTACCCTAGGAAATAAGCATATTACCTTACTAATTACATAACAATTTAGACACCCGTTTCTTATATAGGGAGAGACCTTACGGACCTACATTTAGGAATCTTTTAACTATAACCCGTGCTACCTTACTAGTACGGAGATCTACCGTCTATACCGCCGTTTCGGCTACCTGTTAGCCAAAAAGCTATATAAAGTCCTTAAACGCTCTAGACATAACGACGTTAATAGGAAGGTAGTTAATTACCTAACTAAATACTGCTCCTTCTGCTAGAAATACAGACGTTCCCTAGGCCGATTTAAGTTCACCCTTTATAAGGACCTTAACTTTAACCACTTAGTGTATATAGACATTATATACATTAACGGCAGTTTAGTATTATATATAATCGACAAGGCAACCCGCTATTAAGCCGCCCGTTAGTTGTAAAACATATCTATAAAATACACTTAGGATATTTTACGGACCTGCTAGATTAACACATACGTTAGACCTCCGCAGTATATTACCTATAACGCTAATAGGAACTTTATTAGTAAGGAATTCTAGTAGTATACTATAGCTATAGCTATATTAACAAAAGCTGTTCTAGTTAAGGCGTACTAGTCTGTTAGGCTTATTAAGCGAGCTTACCTAGCTCTATAGAGAGCTTACTAGATTATTACGGACAAGTATAAGGATATTTAAAAGGAACTAGCTCTATAGATGGCCGTAAAAGCTATTAATAACACTGCTAGCCTGGACGGACTAGTACCTACCCTCTTAGTCTATAGAGCCTACCTAAGGATAAGCAAACTGGATCTTCCTACCCCGTCTATTACGGAACGAGCAGCCGTAATACAAAAGGTAATAGCTAAGATAGTTAAGCTACGGGCTAAATAAACTATTAATAACGCTCTATACCACCGTAACGGACCTAATACAACCCTAGTACACGACCTTTTACTTAACTCTAAAGTCCTTATATAGCGTAAAAGCGGTAATTAGAATGGACCTTATTGCCTACTAGCCGTAGAAAATGAGACGTACTGCGTATAACTCCCTAGTAGGCCAACTAGCTTTAGAAGCACGTCCATAAAACCCTACTTTCGGCCCGAAGATAATTATAACATTAAGCTAGATAAACTGGAAACACCCGTTAAACTAGATAAACTAAAAGCACCCCTACCTACCTTAGAAGTCTCCTAGAAACTTACTAAACCTATTAAACCTATAAAGCGTAGTTAAGGACGCCCCTAAAAGCACCCTATAACTAAAAACCCCATAATAAAAAATTACCTAACCTCCATAGGAATATCCGCAAGGCAATCTCCGCCTACAGATATATTAGTTCTAGTATAGGAAACCCCGTTTACGGACTTACAACATAAAGAAATTAATAGACTACTTAAAAAGGGTGTCTTTATAGTTATAATGGAAAGAGACGTTCTGTAAGGCGCCCGTATATTTAATTTACGCTTTATCGACAAAATTAAGCACCCTAGTACTAATAAAGCTTTTAAAAAATTAAGGCTTATTATACAAGCCTACAACGACTAAGGAAAGGGCTTAGTCCTTATGTAATCGCCTACAATTTAACAAGTCAGCTAACAGATTATATTTGTACTTACGCCCGGCCTATAGCAAAGTAAACCTATAACTCTTTACCTATAGGATATCTTATAAGCCTACATATAATCTAATACCTACCTAAGTAGGGATATCTTTATATAACCACCACTAGAGCTTAATTTATAACTAGAAATAATTTTATAGGTTATAAAACTACTCTATAGAGTACTAGAAGCTAGAAACCATTGGTTTAAGATATACTACTAGTACTACGTCTATAAACTTAAAATAGAGCAGTTAACCTATAACCCTTACCTCCTATACACCCTATTAAACGGCCTTAGTATTATTGGACTCTAAATAAATAATACCCTCTTCTTAGCAGACCGGATATTTGCGGACGCTAAAGAGACTAAACTATAAGAAGCTAAGTTCCTAGTAAAGCCGCGAGAGCAGTTAACTAAGTAGACTCCAATTAAGTTTAACAGAGGCTTAATTATATAAAAGAGCAACTTAATTTAGCTAACCTAGGAACGCTAAGCTTAAAACCTAAAGCTTATTATAGCAAAGCCTACGGACCTTACTAGTTCCTACGGAGAGACCTATAAGACCGTAAATATAAAGGACCAATACGCTATATAGCGTGTAAGAGGCGCCTATATTGCCATAGTCTGCTAACCTAAATCTGCCTATAACTTATCCTTTACGGCCTAGGCAGTAGACCTATAAGAAGAAAATATTAAGCAGCTTAATAAGCGCATTTAATAGCAGATTAATAATGCGATAAGAGGACTTACTTTTATACCGCTAGACCTAAATTCTATTAGCGTAATAGTATTTACGGACGCCTTCTTTACCAATAATAGGGACCTATTATCGCAAATCGGCTTTATAATTGTACTTACAGACCGTAATTAAGACGTAAATATACTATACTAGTCCTTAATTAAGTGCAAACAAGTAACCCGTAATGTACTAGCTTCTAAACTATATGCACTAGCTTATAGATTTAATATAACAGCCGCAATTAAATTAACGGTCTAGAAGATTCTATAACTAGAGCAGTTACCCCTAGTTTTATATACTGATTTAAAGTCCCTCTACGACTACCTAGTTAAACTAGGTACGATATAAAAAAAGAGGCTTATAGTTAACCTAATATACTTACGTTAGGCCTATAAACAACGTAAAATTATAGAGGTTAAATAGATCAGCGGCGGAAATAACCTAGTAGACGCTATAACTAAGGCAAAGCCGTATTAAGCCCTTAAAACCCTAATTAACACAAATAAGCTTAACCTAAAAGTTATAAAATAGGTAAAACGGGACTAACGGAGTACCTATGGTACGCCTACAGCCCGTTAAAAGGCCGTACGGCTCATTATACGGCCTATTCTACGGACCGTAAGCTAACAAGTAGAAAACAGTAAAAAGCTATAATGGAACTTAGTAGACTTATATAACCTACCAAATTCTACCATATTCTGTCGGACGGACAAGTCACTTATAAGAACTTTATCGATTAAAGCTAGCTCTAGAAGCTCTCTATATATATATATAAGGGATATTATTGCGGACACCTCGGGTTGCCCTTAGGACAACCCCCGGACGCCCCTTAGATGGTCGCTGGTTACGTACCGGAGGCACGTGCCCGTAGTATATAGTCTCCACAATCCCAGAGGCCTTACCTTCTTAAGGATTTGTCTCTCTCACTAATCTATTCTATTCTAATTGTGTCCTTATAGCCCCCTGTCTATAAGATCCCCTTACATTTAAATCCTTCCTACTCTTTTTTAGAAGGGTAGTCGGCTTTAAGGACCAGATTGTTTGTTTATATCTTTTGTTTATAACCACTATTCTCCCTTAAAATCTCGCGATGACCTAAATGGAAACTCCACGGATACCTTATGGAAAGCCGTCGCGTAAAGGCAGGAAGGTCCCTTTAATAGCGAGAGATTGCGACAATATAACCCTCTGGGTAAGACGGCTAAATAAGCCCTAATACCCAGATGCTCTAGGAGCTTAAAGACTCTCGTATACCTACGGTTACTGGCAACGCTAAGGAAAATATAGATACCCTTTACAACGGTTATAATACTGCGGGAAAGCAGCCGGAACCCCTCTAGCCCCACTTAGGCTAATTAAAAGATTAAGCGCCAGAGGCGACTCTAAGATCTTCCCCTAAGCCAGAAATGCTAGAGGAATATACTAACGCGTCCGATTAAGGAACCAACCGGAACCCTCCCAAAAAACTACTGGCCTATAATCGGTATAGTGGCGGTGTATAAACTGCTTATAAGCCAAGCGGGCCTACCCCTTTAGGTAATCTAAGCTAATTACTGACTTAAAACCCAAGCCTTATTGGGAAGCCTATACTAGCTACTGGTACCAACACTACCTCTATAGCAGGAGCCTCCCTAGGCCTAAGTTTAAAAGGTTAAGAGCCCTACACCAATCTCCTTTAAGATAGATATTGGGAAGCTGTTATAAGGCTCTCGGAAGCTATACGGGAGGAAGCCATTAATAAATATATTAGAACCCTCTAAGGGCAAATCTAGATCTGGTAGGGTCTAATCTAAGCTAGGCAAATTCTTTTATAACTTAGTTAAGGCTAAGGGCTTCTTAGGAGCTACCTAGTACCTACCTAAGGAGGTATAGAAGACTTAGAGAGTTATCTACGCTATAAATAGAAAAAGGATATGGACCAACTGGCTAAGGCCTCTAGTAGTTTAGAACTCCGCTATAGACCTAACGCCCAGCAGTTAGACGATTGGGTTTATAAGGTAAACAACTTCTTTAAGATATTAATAATACGAGATAATACCAAAGAGCGTATATGCTGGATTATCAGTAAGATTAAAGACCGATTGCTAAACTAGATCGCACTTAATTAGCTTAATAAAGAGTAAATTACTATATAGCTATAGCTACAAACCTTCCTAAAGAAATGGACTCAAGATCCGTATATTGTATAGTATAATAATATAAAGCTATTCTGGAATGGGACATAGCTAGACCACTATAACTTCCGCCAGTTTATAAACTTTGTAGAAACTTATACTTAGTAGATAGATCTAAAGCCCTTTAAAAACAAGGACGGTAGCATCTATAAAAAGGAGAAAATTGGGTTCATCTAGGCTAAAATTAAGCTAGCAATTTGTGACGAAATAAAGCGCGTAGGAGCCCTATTGCGGATTACTATATATGCGGATTTTAAACGAGTAGTTCTAAATGCTAAAGATATAGTAAGGAACCAGACCTCTTCCGGTAGGAAGCTAGGGGGTTACTAGAAGTATAGGCACTCTAGTAGTAATATAGGGCAGACCTAACCTTTAAAGAAGCCGTTCTTAAAGAGAACTTTAGAAGGGTTAAAGTTAGGAACCTTAAATAATAGGAAAGACTCCTAGGGCTAACCCAACACCCATTCGGTACCTTTACGGGAACACTTTAAGAAGTTAAGAGAAAACTCTAGAGGTAGATTCTATTAGAAAAACAAGCAGGGTAATAATCGCACTAATAATCTAAAAAAAAAAGCCCTAGTTACGGACTTTTTCTGGCTATAACTAGGGCAAGATACGGAAGGAGAGACTCTCCGTATTGCTGTTAAGCTAGAAATAACACTCCCTATAGGTAAGGTATAATAGTTCTAAGCACTATACAACAGCGGCGCCGAAATTAATCTTATATAATATAATTTGGTAAAAGAGCATAAACTTATCCTATTATAAAGGTGGCGGAAACCTATTATAGGCTTCCTGGATGAGTATTAGATTAAACTATATAGTGCCCATAAGCTTATAGTGTTAGTGGCCGATATATATAACCGCACTAAGGTGGTTAACCCGTAACCCTTCTAGGCGGCTAATTTTGTAGGTTATAACCTTATCCTCGGATACCCTTAGCTAGTGGAAGTAGATTTTAAGATACGCTTTAAGACTGGAGCCTTTAAATAGTAGAACGATAAAGATTTAGAAGGGCGTATATTACTAATAAGCCTAAAGGACATCCTAGAGAATGTAGCCCTAGGCGAAATAGTGTACGCTCTATACCTAAAGGAGTATTAGATCTAACCCCTATTTAATAATAAAATGGGTATAGAGCCTAGTATAGGTAATAACCCCTTTATAATGGAGACCCTATAGGGAACTGCTAGATAGGCCGCGGAGACATTATAGGGAGGCGGCGATCTTAAGGATCTTATAAGATACTTTAACCGCTACGGGTTACTCTAGCTTAAGCAATATACGGAGAGTATACTACGGCACCTTAAACGCTACGTTAAGGAGTTCTTTACCCTTTACTGGCTACCGCATAAAACGGTTTAATATACGGTGGCAACTATATATAAGTAACCACTACAGCGCACGACGCTGCCCGCGAGCATCCTGAGGGAGCTTTAAGACCTACCCGACGATAACGCGGAGGACAAACGCGACCCCGATTTATTAAATATTCTAGTAGGCCTAAGGGACTTACTAAGGGTATTTTCGGGCAGGAGAGCTAAAGTCCTACTATAGAACTCGGAGTACGATTATATAATTAATCTAGAAGAAGGCAAATAACCACCGAACCTTCCTATTTATAACCTCTCGCGTAAAGAGCTTAAGATCCTACGGGAGTACCTTAATAGGTTACTGGAAAAGGGGTAGATCTAGCCTAGTAAGTTGCCGTTAGGCGCACCAATCCTCTTTATTTTAAAACTAGATAGAACCATAAGGCTATGCGTAAACTATTGCGGTCTTAATAAGATTATAATTAAGAACCGTTACCTACTACTACTAGTTAGTGAAATACTGGATTAACTATCTAGGGCGAAGATCTTCACAAAGCTGGATCTATAAGACGCCTATTATAGGCTCCGTATTAAAGAAGGGGATAAGTAAAAGACCGCTTTTAAGACCCAATACGGCCACTTTAAGTATCTAATAATGCCTTTCGGGCTAGCTAATGCGCCTGCGATATTCCAATTATATATTCACAGAGCCTTAGGGGGACTAGTCGACCGCATATACGTCATCTATTTAGATAACATCTTAATCTACTTAGAAGACGAGGATTAATATAAGCAACACGTCCGCGAAGTGCTGGAACGTTTAGATAATTGGGGCCTCTACGCTAAGGCGTTAAAGTATATCTTTAACACTAAGCAGGTTAAGTTCCTGGGTTATATCGTAACGCCTATAGGTGTAGTTATAGATCCAATACGGGTATAGATAATCTAGGAGTAGCCGGAGCCAGAGAGCTACCAGGATATTTAAGTGTTTCTAAACTTTGCTAATTTCTATAGGCGCTTTATATATAACTACTTAGACGTCACCTAATACCTATCTAACTATATTACGGAAGCTTTTTAAGACCTAACCTAAGAAGTAAAAAGCTTAAAGGCGGCAAGGAAGAAAACTAAGAAGGGACTAACTAAATAGTATAAGCTATAGTTATGGCCCGGAAAGGTTTAAAAGGCCTTTTAGGAACTTCGCGTAAAGTTTATAGAAGCTTTATTGCTACGGCATTTCAACCCAGATTAGCCATTAATAATAATTACTAATGTATCGAATTTTGCCCTCGCTAGTATCCTACTACAACCTAATAGGCACCTGGACGCTACCCAGCTCTATTAGAGACCAGTAGCATTTTATAGCAGAAAATTCTAGGGACCTAAAGTTAGGTATTATACCCACGATAAGGAACTGCTAGCTATAGTTAACTACTTTAAATAGTGGCGACACTACCTTAAGCACGTAAGCTATACCACTCATATACTCTTAGATTACTATAATCTATGCTACTTTATAACTATAAAGGAGCTTATACCTTAATAAGCCAGATAGGCAGAGGAGCTCGCGTGATTTAATTTTAAGATTAAATACAAGCTAGGGGAAAATAACCCTGCTAATGGACTGTCACGACAGCTAGACTATACCAAAGGCTTTAAAACGGGAGAAGGAAAATAGATAATAGATATTTTACTCCCTATATTGCAGAACAAGCTCCAGGTATAGGATGTTTAAGTACCCACAGCTCCATACACCAAGTCTTAGGCGGTATAAGCCCTATCGGTTTCTACTAATATTCTAGCTAGTACCCGGTCTGTTGCTAATAAGGGTCCAAATATACCTAAACAGGACGTCCCTAATACATTCTTAGAACCTAGTAATATACCATCCCTAATTGCTAAGCTATCCCCTTAAGCTAATAGCGAAGCCATAGAGCAATTAGAACTTGGAGCCCTATAATAACTAAAGGACTTCAACCTTATAGCGGCCTTCCTAACATACGCATATTAAAGAGTTGCAAGATCTATAGTACCATCTAGTCTTATACTTGGAGTAGTATGGGATAAAACAGCTTTCACCTAGGAACTATCTAAAGGGTTAACGGATCTCATCCGCAAGGTATAACGAAGGGACGCTTCCTATGCCATTCTTAATACGGAAGTAGACCGGAAACGTAACGGAAAGAAAGCTGCTAAGCGTTACTATTGGGAACTAGACCCGATGGGCCTACTGTATAAAGGTAGTAAGGTTTAGGTGCTATAAAAAGTAAATCTACGATAGAAGATTCTTATAAAGAATTATAATAATCCTCTAGGCGGCCACTATGGTCAAGCAAAAACAGTGGAATTACTTCAGCGCAAATACTATTGGCTAAGGCTTAATTAGGAAGCAAAGGAGTATATCAGCCATTACGAGAAGTGCTAAGTATATAAGATCCGCAGGCACAAGCCATAGGGTCTACTTAAATCAGTTCCCCCCGCCAGTAAGCTATAGCAATATTACGCCATAGACTTCATTACAGATCTCCCGCCATCTAAAAATGGCCAAGGACGAACATACAATTTAGTCCTCGTACTTATTAATAGGTTTTCAAAGTACGTCCAATACCTTCCCATTAACAAGACAATCAACACACAAAAGCTCACCAACCTAATTAAGGAGAAATGCTTTCTTAAAGTAGATTAGCTATACTCTATTATTACTAATAGGGGCAGCGTCTTTATAAGTCAGTACTGGTCGGATCTATACTTCTATTTAAAGATAGACCACCGTTATAGTACGGCTTTCCACCTATAGACGGATGAGTAAACGGAACGCTAGAACCAGGAACTGGAGTCTTACCTATAAATGTATTTAAACTACTAGCAAGACAACTAGTACGAGCTACTTCTGTACACAGAGTATGCTTACAATTTAAAGCAACACGCATTATATAAGTATGCACCAATCCAGATTGCCTATAGCGTCCAACTATTCAGGTTTAATAGTATACCTAATAATCACTAGCTAAGGCCGCATAATTAGCTATAGGACCCTACTAGGAAGTCCAAAGACATCTACTAGAGAGTATAAGGATACCTCTAAAAATAGGAGGAGTAATGGAAGTATGTAAAGCAGAGCCTGTAAGATACCTAAGAGTAGCAGAGACTTTAGTACAACCGCAAGCACTAGGATAAGCATTTCAGAGTAGGCGATAAGGTTCTATTATATTTAACAAATATTAAGACCCATTAACTATTAAAGAAGCTTAATATAAGATACCTAGGTCCCTTCTAAATTAAGGAACGAATTAGTAAGCTAGCCTACCGTCTCCGGCTACCCCTATCTATGGCCCATATATATCTAGTGTTTCACATAAACCTACTAAAGCTATAGTATAGACCACCGCCGGAAAAGAACTTCCGTCTAGGCCTAATTAAACACCCTAAGGTAGTGGGCGAGCGGTATAAGGTTAAAGCTATACTATGCTATAAATCTGTCAAGAACAAGCTTTAATTTGAAGTTAAATGGCTAGGTTGGCCCGCTAAGGACTTTATATAGGAACCAGAGGATCACCTTAATTATTATAAAGATATTCTAAAAGAATATTGGGACTAAGGTCCACAATCTGCAAATCACAGAAAGCGCTCTAATACTACGGTGTTATCGCAACCTATGAAGAAAGCTTATAGTAGGCCGCAAAAGGCCCTAAAGAGTAAATAGGTTAAATTGGATATAGTACGGACAAGCTCCGGAAACTATAGGGATAGGGCTACGGCCCAAGGCAGGACGGGTCCTTAGCCTTTTCACGTATATAACATAGAGTTAATAGGGCATTTTACTAGAATTGCATTCTTATTTATAAATCTATATTAGGAATATAGTTCCTAGGGCTTCTAAGCCCTTTCTAAAAGCCTTATAAGGCCTTTCTAAGCACCTAATTAAGGTCCTTAATTGCTACTATATACAAGAACGAATCCCAAAAGTCTAAACTATAAATGCCTAATCTAAAAAGCCACTATGCCTTATCATTAGGAGTAGGATTAATATCCATCGGGCTACTAAGTAATGGCTAACAAGAATGGGATCCAGATCCCTTAGTAGGTATATAAGTAGGCATAAAAACAGGGGCAGGACAATAAGGTGTAGATAAAGCAGAGACTCTTAAACGCTTAATACTAATATTAGGTCCAAACCAATACCAATAAAGCTCTTATAGCGTAAGCTTATAGTTAATAAAGACACGCTTAAGCCTAGAATGAACAGAGACGTTGGCTGGCTGGCATAGTCTAGAACTACTAAGACCTTGCTACGGCAACTGTTAGTTACCTATCCACTAGGTACCTAAAGGGTAACCTACCTAATACCGTATTATGTTATGCTCTTTTAAAACTTAACGCACATACGCGAACTCCTTCCTATAGTAGACAGCGACCTTCTTCTCATCACCCCTATCCCTTACCCTATCCTCAGTATACTAACCTTACTCTCATATTAGGCGTTACTAGCTAGCTTACTAGGAATTATAGGTAGTGTAGATAGCCGTAGCATAGTCTTAAATTCGGCCAAGTTATTTAGCATTTACGCTGGAATAAGAGAGAGCCCGGGCGATATAGTAGTCAAGGACATTAAAGGAACGTCACCACTTAGGCCTAGGCTATTAAAGCTTAAAGTTAGTAATAGAAATCTATTAAGGATAGAAAAACTTACCTTAATACAACTGCCGCTTTTGGTACGTATGCATTAATTATAAGGACTAAAGGTATTGGATCTAATGTAGTGCGTCTTGTTATAAGCCTCTAGAATCCTATCATTAGATTTCTGGTCTTTTAAAGATATATAGGCAAAATTATTTAGGTAGGACCAGCACTAGTTACGAGTTAGCGGAGGTTAGGGTTCTATATACAAAGGCAAGGCTAGGATACGCTGTAGAATCTACTTAGAAGAGCAGTTAGTAGGAGAACAAAGAGGTATATTGAATTATTGATAAAAAAGAAGAAAATCTTAATAATATATTAAAGATACGTCTAAAATTGGACGACGGTTGATGGCGAGAAGTGAGGTATTCAAGAAAAGGAGCAGCTCGATGAGCAAGGTGTCTTTATACTTTACCTTCTAATACCCTTTTAGTGAATAGCCGCAACCTTGCCGATATAACTCCGTTATAATAGCGTTATTTAGAAGGAAGGAAACACGCGTATAAGTTATTTAACTATNACTTCCTTANAAAAACTNACTACGCGGCTAGGGGAAGGCAATTAAGATATTAAATTAAAGACGTATATGGGTTAAATTATACCTAAAACAATACTATAGTATCAAAGAACAACGTTATAAACGTTCTTAACAATCGCATAATAGCTACAATTGCTATCGCGAAATGTCCCTAGTTGCTAGGTAGTAGAGCTACGCCAAATATACAGCACAGGACCACCAGATTTAAAAGCATATATATTAAATCTTAAGAGATAAGTCTCTTTAACTAACTGATTAATATCTTAATTACATCTAATAGCCTAAGGGCAAATGTGGGAGCAATGCGTCAGTAACGCAGAGGATTATAAGAAAAGGATTATGAGAAAGAATTATAGACCATATCTTAGCAGTTAAAGACAACGGTAAGCTAAGGCTCTATACATTAAATCCCATACTAAAAGGTTCTATGGAATTATACTAGAACACTAAATTGCCTATAATACTCGTGATTAATTACAGACCGGCATAAAGGCTTAGAAGTAGAGTTGTATAAAAATCCCTATATTAGCCTAAGTAGTCACCAGCATGCTTCCGGTAGGCTTTTAATAGGTCTCCTAGCAATCCTCACGTCTTTTCTCTAGTTATATTTTTTCCTTATTAAGGTTTTTTAGAAGTTTAAAGTAGGGGTTAGATAGATAGATAATATATAGCGGCATACTAATACCTCTCCAATATCTCTCCGAACCTCTTCCAGGACGAGCCCTTATAATCTCCCTACCGTAAGGTAATGGCGATTGGGGGCCAACCGTAAGAAGGGGGGGGGTAATGTAAGGGATATTATTGCGGATACCTCGGGTTGCCCTTAGGACAACCCCCGGATGCCCCTTGGATGGTCGCCGGTCACGTACTAAAGGCACGTGCCCGTAGTATATAGTCTCCACGATCCTAGAGGCCTTACCTCCTTAAGGATTTGTCTCTCTTACCAATCTATCCTATTCCAATCGTGTCCTTATAGCCCCCTGTCTATAAGATCCCCTCACAATATAACATTAGGGCAAAAGACTGACGACGACACTAACGACGACACTGATGACGATTTAGAACTATTACTTAATTGCTACTAGGTCGACATTGCCACTTAGTTGGTAATAGGTAATGAATAGGTAATAGAAAATAGATAGTAAGATATATAATGGCAAGAAACAGGGTGTAAGTTATAAGGTGGTACTTAACAGTGACCTTAATGTTTAATACACCCCCCTAGCTACTTAGTTAAGACTAAGCAGCTAAATAAAAAATAGAAAAAGTCATAATACTAATTTGGTATTAAGTTAAAGAAATCCTCTATAGAGTTATCTTATCTAAATATTATCCAAATTAAATTAAATTTGATCCTTAATATTAACGAGATTTAATTATTAAACGAATCCTTTATGCCTCTAACGTGGTAGGGCCTTTATTAAGCCGTCTGCGACTATAGCCGCAGTAGGTATTTATTTAATTCTAATTCAATTATCACGTACCTCTTAGCATAGCCAATAGTGGTATATATTAATATATTAAAGCTTTATAAAGAGCTCTTATTTGTCCTTTATAAGTAGTCTAATTGTCTATAGATTATTGCAGCTAATTATTTATTCCTTATCTAAGGACAATTTAATTTCCTTAAAGAAGCGACTCTACTAAATTAACTTAGTTCCTGTATAGGATAGAGCCATAAGCTTTGCCTTTATACTTAACTTTATTACTAGCGTCTACTTTATAGAGCGTTAATTAATTACTCCTCCGAATAAGGTAAACAAATATCCTTCTATACTACGTCTACTTATTAAATTGTCTCCGAACGCCGCATTACTTACCCCTATAAAGGCATAACTTCCTATATTTTATCCTAAGTATTTAATCGCCAAAGTCCTATTCTAATATAGGTATGCAATTGCTTATTAAGCTACGGCGTTGTAAAAAGGTAAGGGGTTTTATAGGAACTCTAATAGCTTACTTAAAGCTCTAGCTGTATTAGGTCTTATAATATAGGTTATATAGAGTAGTAATCCGACCATCCTTTAGTAGACGTAGATCTCCTACTTTAAAGCTTCCTCCGGGTTAGGTAGGAGCTTGTTAGTGTTTATAGGTATACTAACTAAGCGCATATTAGTTAGGTGAAATGCATTAGCAATCTTCTTAATATAGGAGTCTTAACAGAGCTATAGCTTTCTTTAACTTCTATCTCTTAAGACTTAAATTCCTAGGAACCAGTATAGTTTACCTAGGTCCTTTATCTTATACTTCTTTATAAGTGCTTTCTTAAAGCTCTAGAGCTCTAATCGATTTTCTCTAGTAGAGGCAACGTAGATATCGTCTACGTAGAAGAATATAATTAGTGAGTTATTATGGTAGAGACACGGCTCTCCACTAACGGGTTTTAACCCTAATTTAATAAGTTAATTGCTAAAGTTATTATACTAAAGACGTGGCAATCATCGAAGTCCATAGAGAGCTCTATATAGTAGTAAACATTTGCCCTTAATAGCAAATCCATCTAAACACTTAATATAGACTGTCTTGTTAATTAGGCTATTTATAAACGCGTTAATAGCGTCACCCTACTAAACGTCCAAATTAAATGCTATAATAATTGCTGCGAGAGCTCTAAAGACTCTAGCTACTAAAGTTGCTGCATAGGTGTCCTTATAGATTAACTCTTATAGGTTACCTCTAACATAAAGTTAGGCTTTAAATTTTATTAGGTATCCGTCCGTGTTTATTTTATAGGTAAATACCTAGGTAATAGGTACCGTTTTAATTAATAGTGTCTTATCTACAACCTTAAACGTTCTATAATTGTCTAGGTCTATATACTCCTTTATAGCGGCTGCTAAGAACTCTGCCTTATACTAGTAAATTAGCAACTCCTTCTAATTCTTAGGTAGAGGTAGAAGCTCATCGCGATGTATTTTCCTTTAATATTTAAGCCCTATATAAAAGGCTACTTAAAACGGTTGGAAGGTATCCACCTCCTTAAGATAAGTTAAATAAGCCTTATTTCGCTTTATTGGCTTCTTTAATCTTCTTCCTTATATGATATTATCCTTAAAGACCTTAGCTAAGTCCTTCTTCCTTAACTTCTCTAGGTTAATTTTAATGTACTTAAAACCGGGGCGTTAACGGGTTAATGGAGCGGAGGATCTAGAGGTGCTTAAGGATTCTATATTAGTAGGAATCGATTAAGGCTCTAGCGTTAATTCTAGTATAGGAAGGCTAGGTAGAGGATTAGTCTTAAAGGTGTTTACTATAATTACGTTATCGCCTTAAGTATCTAGCTCCTTACGGTCCTGATTTCCATAAGAATCCACGCGTTAATTTCTATTATTTTCAACTTAAATTTTATCTAGAATTTTATCGTCCTTACTTATATTATCTGCCAGGTCTTCCTAGAGCGTCCTATTAGGGTTAATTACGTTAATTACTTCTAGCATTTAATTAGCTTTCTCCTAAAGCAAATTTACTAGATCTAGCTAGCTATCATTATAGACAAGTCATTTATTAAACGTAACGTCTCTCGTACAAATTACCTTCCCTTCGCTTGGTATATATATTTAAAAGATATTCGTTAAATTATACCCTACTAGATACCCGATATAGGCTCTAGGAGTAAGCTTTTAGGTGCGAGGAATGTTATATTTAAGTAGGTATACTCTACAGCTATAGGCACGTAAGTGAGCTATATTTAGCTTAGTTAGTAAGAGCCCTATTACTAACTAAAGCTTTTTAAAGGGCGTCTTCTAGTTAAGCCGTTAGCTTAGTGTCCTATTTATTATATATACTACTACTTTAAAGACTTTGGGCTAGAGTTCTTCTAATAGTCGTGCTTTAATTCACATACATTAGGACTTTATTATAATTACCCCCCTAAAACATTCTGTAGGACCGTTCTGTTCTAGTATACTTAGAGCTAAGTACTCTACTATAATACCCTTTTCGGCTATTTAGTTATCGAATTTGTTTCTAAGCGATAACTTATTATTAATATAAATTATAGCGACTTTAAAGCCGTAGCGTTGCTTAACTACATTACAATACTTAATAATTACTTGGGTAGTTAATAACTTCTACGCGAATATCTTAACCTTATTTATTTATGTTAGATTGTTAAGAAAATATATTACGTATTTATTTCCGTTATAGGCTTTAATTTCCTAAATTAAATCCACGTGTATACGGTAGAAGGGCCTTATCGCCTTATCCGTAGGTGTCCTTCTTAATATAATCTTATAAGCTTTACTAACTACATAGGTCTCATATTTAATTATCATAGGGCCTTATAAAATCGCCCCAGTCACTTCCTTAGGCAATTGCTCGATAGCAGCACTTCTTGTATATCCGAGTCGACTGTGCCAAAGTCGTCCGTCTACCTTTTAATTCAGTAGAGATTCCGTTAATTTAGCCGCAAAGGACACGTCCTCCGTCCTTAGCTTTAATTTGTTATATTTAAGGGTTATCTAACCGTAGTAATATCCGCAATATACAAACTTCTCACCACCGTGACGGTAGAGGTAGTTGCCCTTATTATGCCAAAAGACACCTTTTTTATTAAGTCTTTAATTATAGACTAGATTTGTATAAAATCCTAATATATACGCAGCCTTATTTAAATAAATCTTCTTCTTTCCTAATGGGGTAATAACTATAACTTTAGCTATTCTAAAGCCTTTAATAGTTTCTATATTAGATCCTATATATAACTAATTACTAGCTAGTCGGATATTACCTATAAACCTTACTCGGTCGTTAATAATATATAGGGTTGTTATAAAGTTAAGAATTATACTATTATAGAGAGCGTAATTAGATGCGACATAAGCTCTAGCTTAATTAACTTTAAAGCTTCCGTGTAGTTTACTAGGTAAGCTCTTCTACTCTACATTCTCTACATTTCCTGGCTTCTTGTTAGATAAGGCTTGGCTCCTTAATTAGTTAATTAAGACCTTAAATTCAGGTAAAGCCTTAGCAAGCTTCTGCTCTACTAACTATATTTTTAAGTCATTTAGTTTCTAACCCGATGGTTAAATTAACTTAATAAGGTAAAAGTATTTCCTCTACGGGTATAGCAATCCGCATAAGCACGGCCTTATCCATTCCTTCTTATCTATCCTCCTTAAAGAATTAGCTTCCGGTTTAGTTTCCGATTTAGGCTTATTAATTAGCTCTTTTTTAAAGCTTACTATATAGGAGCCCTACTAGCTCCTTGCCTTCTAAGCTAAGTCCAATTAACAATAATTTTAATAGACCTCAATAATGACTTAAAGGGTAGATAGTTTTTCCTTCTTCCTCTTAAGGTTCTATAATTCGTTTTTCTAGTATTCTAACCATCCTAATAAGATAGATTTAACGGTATACACAAAGTCCTTAACTAGTTAATCGCCATCTACCTTAGGTAGTTTAACCTTTTTGCAATTATTATATACCTTTTCCCACTCGCGGAGCCACTTCTTAATATTCTAACTCTTTAGGGCTTTCTTTATTTTTAAATATTGGGTAGCTAGATTAACCTTCTAAGCGTCGTTAGTTAGGGCGACAGCCTACTTAAGTAACATAAGGACATCGTAGACGGTATTCCCTTTAAAGGTGTAGTTAATATAGTTATAAGAGATCGTGCTAATAATATAGGTGCGTAGAGATCTAAGGGCTGCTTCCTCTTTCTTATACCGCTTATAAGCACAGTTATACTATTTTTATAAAGCTTAAAGCTCTTCCTTCTCGCCTTTATTAAGGGCTGAGAACGTAGTTTTCTAAGGATTAACAACTAATAGTAATAGCTCTAACGGTGCTCTATGTCTAGGTAGATTATTTTTCTTAACATCCGAATCAATATACTTCCATATACTCTTACCGTTAGCTCTATACTTAATAACACCAATCTATTAGTCCCAATTATTTAGGCCTACTAGGATTATAGTATGCGTTATAATAAGGGTTTTAGATTATTAAGAGGACATTTTAAGGCTTCTACTGTTTAGTTAATAATAGGATAATTAGGGTTTCAAATTAAAGATAATGCAGTAGATAGCCCGGGCTTATAACTGTTGGACAAACAAGTCACTTATAAAAACTCTGTCAATTAAAGCTAGCTCTAGAAGCTCTCTATATATATAACGTTAGGGCAAAAGACTAACGACGACACTGACGACGACACTAATAACGATTTGGAACTATTACTTAATCGCCACCAGGTCGACATTGCCACTCAGTCAGTAATAGGTAATGAATAGGTAATAGAAAATAGATAGTAAGATATACAATGGCAAGAAACAGGGTGTAAGTCATAAGGTGGTACTTAACAGTGACCTTAATATTCGACATATTCTGCCACGGTAGTCGAATCCACCAATTACGATTTTCCATGCCGGGCACGGAAAATCGCCATTAGCTCGCTTATCACTAGCGCCTTAGCGGCCCTTAAGATCTGACTTACGGCCAGCTTAAAGCACCGTTTAGAAGGCAGCCTAGACGGCACCTTAGGGAAGATTTCTTATGTATTTTCCTATATGTTTTATAGTTTTATTAAAGCAATTACGGAGGCTATATATAGGTGGTTTCATTTTTCAAGTACTGCTAGTGTATAATTACAGCACCTATTATACTAACCGCGTGCTTACGCGTTCGGTACACTAGGTACGCGTTTACGCGTTTAGTATATTAACTACTTACTTACGCGTCTAGTGCACTTATAAAGCACTAACTAATTAGGGGGGAGGTGTATTAGTATATAGACCACGTAGTCTGCTTTATATAATTAATAGTCACCACTATCCTAAAGAGCATACAATACTATACGTATTTCGTGCCCCAGGATATAACTCACTCGTGCTATTAAATTAGTATAAATAGTATTAATAAATTAATAAAGACCTCTAATATAATAAATAAACTTATTCTTTAAAGCTAACTGTTAGTTATATAAGGTGATATCACGTAGCTACGGTTCGTAGATAGTATAGTAATAGTTATTATTCTTCTTATCTTAATAAGGGAGGGCGAGGAGCTTAAGGCTCCTCGCCACGCTAGTACCGCGGCAATACGTGACGGCAACTTACCGTACGTAACGGCAACTTGCTATACGTGACGGCAATATACCTTATATGGTGACCCCCTACCTTTATTCCTAACACTAGCAACTTTTCTTTTATAGTTGCTATCTATATATATATACCGCTTAACTAGCGGAATAAATATTAATCCTCCTTACTTACTATTACCATTATAATATAAGTCTCGCTATCCCAAAATTTGCCTTTTAGTACGTAGTGCTTTCTTACTTATAAGTTATAGGTAGGTATCTTGTTAGTAGGGCCGCTAAGGCGCTAGTGGTAAGTAAGCTAATAGCGATTTTCTATCCCAGGGATGGAAAATCCTAATTAGCTAGGTTAAGTTAGGGTCTGCAGAATATTATGCTCTAAAAAAGTCTTAGTAAGAGAATCTGACTAATTAGATAACTTTAACCACCGGTTAAAGTTTCTAGATATCTTAAAACCTTATATAACTAAGAAATTTTTAGGGACTCCCTTTTAACCTAACCTTTAACTCGTATATATAGAGTATTTATATTAATAAACGTCTCTAGTGCCTTATTTGGGTTCGCCTTTGTTATTATATCTACTGGGTTATCTTAGCCATTAATCTATTAAATCTTAAAGAGTTTTTAACGCTTATAGGATTGCTAAAGTGCCATAATATTAATTATAAGGCGCTTCTCCTTTATAGTACTAAGCTTAACTAAACACTCGTAGAGGGAATATAAGTTAGTGCATATAATTGTAGGGATAATAGGAAGTTTAAGTCGATCTATAATTATTTTTAGGGTAGTTCCAATTATAATTACTATATTAACTCCGCTAACCATTCTATATATCTCTAACGCTAAAACGCTTTAAGTAATACGCTTACTCTTAGTTAAGCTCTAATAGATAAGGTTACTGTAGATTATAAAGTTATTCTCTCTAGTAGATTTATTTGCGATAATAATCTTATATCCTAATTAGGAGCTAAAATCTTTATTATTTATAAATAATCTATTAACAAATATAAAGAGCTTAGCGGTGGGAAGATTAATAGGCATATAGAGTAGTTCCCGATTAAGATAGTTTATTTATTAAAAAAGACGCTTATTTAGGGCAAGAACGTTATCCTTAGTGGGTTCCTAGTGTTAAGCGGCAATAGAGAGATTAAATAAAGCCTTAGGTTAATAGATAGAAGTAATATAAGCTTCGCAAGTACGTTGCTCTACATATCCTTGCTTTAGAGGATTAACGTTAATAATATTAATCTTCTTACCTTAACCCTTCTGGCGTAAAGCAATAGAATCCTTATTTAGGGAGAGGATGCATCTATTAAAGAGTAATGGTATTATTAAATTAAGCTTTTCCTTTAGCTTTACTATAAGATTTGCCTTTACTAGCTTATCCTCTTTAAGAGCTAAGAATTGGTCGTCTCCTAAGATAATTATATTATTAGTTTATATACCAACGATTCCAAATAGAGTTCCTGTGGTTATAATAAGGAAGTAGGGATTAAATATAGATATAGTTATTAATAGCTTCTCTTTGTAGTGCTTGCTATAGGTAGCTTACTAATAAGTTCCTGCCTCTGCGATTCCGTATAATGGCTTAAGCATAACTATAATTATATCTTCGGGATATTGGTAGCGAATTTGCTCTAGAAGGTGTGCTAATATTAAGCGCTAAAGGTATATCTCTAATTGGGTATAAGCCTAGGTAATATCTTATAAATAAACTGCTATTCTATTTTTTATTAATAAGGGAGCTAATGTAATAATAACTTGTTAACTAGCTCGTTGAATTATAGGAGATTGTATAAGAATTATCTCCTTACTATTATTATTGTAACCTTAGATAATAAGCCTTAATTTCTTAAATAGGGCGTTAGTAGCCTTACCTAGGACCTCCGTAAATACCTAAATAACTATAATACCTACTAACGCTTTAAATCGCGCCGCTATAACCCTTATAATAAGCTATAGCTTCTTTAAGTCCCCACCTAAGCCTAGCGGCATTATTTACTTAACTTTATTATAGATCTTTTAGAGTCTAAAACTCCTAATAGCGTAGAGTATAACTCTATTCTTAGCCTTACAGACCGTTTTATAAAGCTAGTACGCTACTATCTAGTGCGTAAGGTAATTAATGCTATACAACTCGCAGAACTCTTATTTAGAGTCTTTACGTAAATAGGGCCTTTAAATAATATTATCTTTAATAGGGGTAGTATATTTATAAGCGAGTATTAAAGCACTATATATTACCATCTCCGCATTTAACGTAAACGTATCACTATATTTTACCTATAGATAGATAGTTAGATAGAGCGTTAAAACTAGGAACTTAAGATATACCTATATATATTTACAAACTAGGAATAATCTAATTAGGCCTCCCTACTTAAAATACAGCCTTTACCTATAACTCTAAGGTTTATATTATAATAAAGCGTTCCCCTATTAAGCTCGCCTATAGCTAGCTAGTAAGGTAGGGAGGGATTTAAGTTAATAAATGTCTAACTTATAGAGGCGTATTTATAAGGTAGTAGTAGCGCCAATAATATACGCCTAAAAGCTTTAGGTAAAATACTATAATCGTCACTATCTAGCTAAGCACTTCGCCGTTAGTAACTAAGTCCTACTCTCCTCTAAAAATATCCACACAAAACGTCCCTATAAGAAGCTTAACTATAAGTTTATAGGACTATTTTAAATCCTAAAGCGTGTAAGGCGGTAAGCATATAAGCTGGAGCTTTTACTTACTATAGTACGGCTCTACCTAGTCTTCTATATCTCCCTACTAGAGCCTTATAGGTTGGACCTTAGGTTTTAACCCTTAGCAGCAAAAGAGCTTAAAAAAGGCAGCTGGGAAGTAGAAGTAATTATCACCTACTAGGATTATATTAGATAACTATAGTACCTTATTAAATGGTTAAAATAGCTAAATAAGTATAATAAATAGAAATACAAGACAAAACTTAAAAATTATTAATAACTATTAGATAAGTACCGTAAGTAAAATACCCTAGCCTTATAGCTAAAGCAAAGGCGAAAAGCTAGCGCCGCTATTAAAATATGGCCTATTGTAACGGAATCCCCTAGAAGGTATATATCGGATAAGATAGTAAAAGGTTCTATTTATATCCTATTTATATTTTATCTACGTCCTAAAAGATATAGTTAGACAGATAAGGGGTAAAGGGTTTTACTAGCGTCTTAAAAGGATTATATAGGGAGCTAGTTCTGTAACGGAACCTTATAGCAAGTACTACGGTGGGTTTGTTATTAGGCTAGGTGTATAGGTAATATGTAAAGTCAACAACGTAATAACAACTAGTGGAGTAGTTGCCCAATAGATTAACTCTAATTATATTCTGAGAATTACTACAAGGAAGGAACTATCTAGGTAGGGACTAAGGGTCCTTAAATATATAACCGTACTCCTATAAAATCCTTCTTATACGTAAGGTACGTGTGCTCTATCTACTCTATTATATAGATTATATAAATTATATAGATTACATAGATTATATTATATGACTTGGTTACTATTCCTTATTATATAGTTTTACTAGATCTATCTTAGACCGTGCTTATATTAACCAACTAGCTTCCTCTAACTCTTTTCTAAGTAGTTATAATATTGTACTTAAAGCGTCTATAACACTATCTTCCTTCTCTTTATCTTTATCCTTAAAGATTCCTAATATCTCCAAGTTATTTACTAGAGGTATAATATCCGTCTAATTAATTTGGTTAACATTATTACTTATAATACCTTTAAAGGTTTCTAAGCCTCCGCCTTTTTTTTCTACAGCTTATCGGTCTTATACTATTACTGCGATATTATCTCTGGGTAGAATAATACTATCTCCGTATTCTCATTATGCGAAAGAGGGGTTAGTTTATATTACGCTAGCAAGCCCTTTATCTTAGCAACCCTCTTCTTATTTAAAGTGTACTAAAGCGAATATCCGTTTATCTTGCGACGTTCGCTTTATATCTAATGCTAAGTATACATATCTTATGACTTTTAATAGTTGTTAAGTTCCCTAAGTAATTTGTTATAGGGTTTTATATTTAATCTGCCGCTATAAAGCTTAATAGTAAACTTGCGGGTACTCTAGGCGAGATTTATTGCCTTTAACGCGAAAATTAAGCTCGCGCTAAGTAGGTAAGAGAAGAGGATCGTTAAGCCCTTAAAGCCCGCGCCTCTACTTATGCTCGGCTTCTTCGTCTTAAAAAGGTTCGTAAAAAGGTTTATTTTAAGGAGTAGAAACTTATAAAATAAGGTCTATAGGAACTTAGTAATAAAAGAACAGATTTTCTTTAATTAGCAAAGGAAACAATTCTAAGTAGTTCGGTAATTACTCTTCCTAAGTCCCCCTTAGGTGACTTATTCTTTAGTAATCCTTCTTTAATATTACCTAACCTGTTTTCTTCTAATACTTCTATACCTTTCCTATAGCGTTCTTTAAATTTTCTAGTAGTTCCTAGGTAGTCTCATTATAGCCTATTTACTTAACTTTGTACTATATTTTATTATTAACGTCTTTATAACTAATAATCTTTAAAACTTACTATTTATTTTCTTCTTATCCTCTATATATGTCTGCTTTATAAACTAATAGCTTAACTTTCCTATATACTAGCTCTAGTATTGTAATATACTATATAGGGTAGATCTTTATCTTAGCTAGTAGGTTTATCTTAAATGTAACCGGTAAAATCCTTTAACTAATTTTAAAAGGTCCTAGCCTAATATAGTCCAATTTTTTACTTAGTTGTTAACTCTTGAAATTTTTATATAGTAGCTACACTTTATCTCCCTCCTTAAGATTTAGTCCCTTAGATCTCTTAGCATTATAGTATTTCTTTATTCTTTGCTATACTACCTTAGCTGTTTCTATAAGGTTCTTATAAAGATTTATTAATGTCTCCATCCTTTACTTAGCCGTACTACTTATTTTCTTTACTTAATGTGGCAATAATAATGTTCTTAACTTATATCTATAATTTGCCTTAAATAATAACATACCTATTCCTTCTTATAGTGTTATATTGTATATAAACTATATAACTAGTAATAATAATACCTAATTATTCTATACGTAATTAATATAATATCTTAGATACTGTTCTAGTATCTAATTTAATCTTTCCGTTTAACCGTCTGTTTGCGGATAATATATAGTAGAAGTTACTACTTAAACTCCTTGCTCCGCTAAGAATACCTCCTAAAATACTGCTATAAATCTTAGATCCCTATCTAATATAATTTTACTTAGTGCTCTATATCTTATAAATACTTCTTTAATATAGATTCTAGTAACATCTTCTACTAATATCTCTTCTATATATGCTATAAAGTATCCCCACTTTATAAGCTTATCTACTATTATTAAGATTATATTATAATCTTATCCAGTAATAGGATCTCTTAATTTTAGTAACTTTATAATAAAGTCCCATAATATAACCTCCTATAGTCTCTCTAGTATTTTAATAGGTTATAGCCCTCTATATAGCTTATACCTTATTAATTTATTTTTTTAGTAATCTAAATACTCCTTAGTGACCTTTCTAGCTATCCTTTAGATTCCGTTAATAATATACTCCTTCTAAAGTCTTAACACTAAGCCTATAGCTCCGTTATATCCTTAAATTAGTCCTTTATAGAAATCTTTTATAAATTGCTCTGCTATGCTTTTTGGGATATACTTTACTTCTTAGTTTTTATATATATCCGTCTATAGATCTTCTAGCTATATTTTTAGAATTCTTTATACCTAAAAGCTTTCTAATAACTTATAAACCTTCTCTAGTTCTTTCTAAGTTGCTATAATTTTTAGATAATTATACCTAATTAATCTATCTATATCTTTTCGCAACAAAGCCCCTAATGGCTTTTTATTATTTTATAGTTTAGCTTTTTAACTTAGAGCATTTACTCTTATGTTGTCTATACCCTTAGTATACTAAATCTTAAAATAGTATTCTATAAGTATCTCTACCCATTTAACCTATCTTTAGTTAAGTTTCTTTATTATTAGGAATCCCGTTAAGTTCTTATAATCCATCTTAACTATAAATAGTTTTTCCGTACCTTATAAGAATGCTCTTTATTTCTTTAGTGCTATAACTATACCTAATAACTCCTTATTATAGATGTTATAGTTTAACTCTAGTAGTATTATCTTCCGACTATAGTATACCACTAGGTGCTATCCATCTAGATGCTTTTATATAAAGTATACCCCTAGTATAAAGTCTAATATATTTGTCTTAATAACCGTCTCTAGTCCTAGTTAATAGATCTTAAGAACTAGCTCCTAGGTAAACAACCTTTTAACTTCCTTAAATAATTCTTATTATTCTTATCCCTATACCTATAGTTTTTCTTTCTTTATTAACCGCGTAAATAACTTAATATCCTTTAACTATTATGCTATAAACCTTCTATAGTAATTGTAAAACCCTAAAAATAACCTTAATTATGTAATGTTCTCTAGTTCTTACTAATTTACTATAGCCTTAATCTTCTTTGGATTTATGCTAAGTTAGCCTAGTTTAATAATAAATCCAACGAAATCTGTCTTCCTAGTAAAGAACTTATATTTCTTAATTACTACTAGCATCTGTTCCTCTTATAGTCTCTTTAAAACCTATTTAATATATTCCCTATATTCTTCCTTAGTTATTAAGTAGATAATAATATTATCAAGGTATACCATAATAAATTTATCTAAGTATTCTCCTAATATATTATTAATTCACTTTTAGAACATTACTAGTACGTTTATAAGTCTAAATTGTATAACTAATAGTTTATATAGTCCTTCCTTTAACCTAAAGGCTGCCTTTTATTTATTGCCTTTTTTAATTCTAATCTAATGGTATGCTTATCTCAGATCTATCTTTATAAAGATTTATACGTTATCTATTCTATCTTAAATCTTACTAATTAAGGGTAAAGGATACCTATCCTTTTTAGTAATGCTATTTAACTATTTATAGTTAATATATAGCCTTAGCTTGCCATTCTTCTTTAAAACAAATAATACTAGATAACCTACTAATAATTGCAATAGTCTAATATATCCCTTTTATAAGTTCTCCTAGATAAACTCTTTTAATACTCTACCTTCTTCTTTAGTAAGCTTATAGATTAAAAAGAACCTTAGACTTATTCCTAGTTTTAATTTTATTTTATAGTCCTATACTATATACTCTAACAGCTTTTTACTTTCTGGTGACTATAGTTTCTTACTATACTTATAGTATCTCTTTAGTATATAGCTTAGTCCCTTTTCTATTTCCTTATAGGTTACTCCTACTTAGTACTATACCAACTTAGCTTATTATTACACTTTACGGCGTTAAGTATCTCTAATATTAACCTAACCTGTAACCCAATTGATCTTTAGATTGTACTCCTATAACTAAGGCATCCTTAATATCGCCTCGTCCTTCCCTAATAGTAGGATATTAAAAGACATCCGAATTTATTTTCCTTTAATAGTTAACTAAATAGGTCCTATTTTAAGATTAATAATGCCATTTCTATAGGCTATTAGATCTCCTAAAATTATTACTAATAAATATAGGTGCTCCTTTCTTCTATATAATAGTCCTATTCTTTTAACTGCTGCTAGTAAGATATAGTTCCTTATTACTCCACTATCTATTAGTGCTTTAAACTGTTAATCTTACTATTTAATTTATAAATTTAGGTATTTTCCTTAAATTCCTTTAAGGATCTAAGGCTCTACTACTAGTTCCCTCTAATTCTATAGGCCTCTACTTTTCCTAACTATTAGCTACTAGATCCTATTTATACTTAGTCTAACTTAGGCTAATACTTAGTTTACTTCTTTTCTTTAATATGCCATAGACAGGTATTCTCTAGACATTCCCACTATTATTGTTTATTTAGGTATTCTTCCGTAAGGAATCTTCCTAGTTAAAGTATTAAGTCCCCTTATTCTTAAACTTCTACTAGGTACTAACTATATATATACTTAGTATTTTAATATTCCGCCTTGTCCATTATCCAATATATCCTTATTAAATACTTCCAATTTTTATCCTTAGGTGCTTTATACATATTATACGCATTATCTACGTATACTATCTAAGATAGTATATAATATACTTAGTGTCTTGGGTTAACTCTTAGCTTGTCTTTATTCTTAAGTTTAAACCTTTCTTATATTAATCTAAGCGTCGCAACTTTATTCGTAGGTACTAAGATTTATCTCTCGCTTCTCTAGTCCTCTAATTACTCCTCTAGATCTTTTAACGTTATAATTAAGGCTCCTTTAATATAAGTTATAGCCTTTTCTATAATTAGGTGGTCTTAGATAACTTTTTTATCCCGCTATATATAGAAATCTTCCTACTTATCGTTATATCGCTGCCTATACCACTTTTAGTATAGCTGCTTAAGTATATACGCTCTATCTATAAGGAAGTATCTTCTTATTACTATATTGTAATAGCCCTTTATATATTATTCCTTAAATCTAGTTAGAATCCCTAAATCCTCTTCTTATTTTAGTTTAGTAAGCCACTTAGCTCTTAATATACTTGTTCTCAGCCTATTAGTAATTCTTCGTACTAGTGCTCTATCCCTTATATAACCTAATAGACTAAATCTCTAATTTAGTTTCTACTCTTACTACAAGGTAATTCTCGCTCTAAATTCCTCTATGGTTTCTTTTCTTTTACGTCTTACGCGTAGATCCTTAAAGTCTTCGTACTTCTTAATCTTAATATTAACTTTTTAATTTTTAGGCTAAATACTGTATTTAACTAGTAAGTCTTCTAGGTCTATATATCTATCTCCTAGTCTAACTACTGCCTAAATTACAGATTCTCTAATCTATAAAGAAGCTCCTTACCTCTTATCTATAGGTGTCCTTATTTGTACTCCAAATTCTTAGTCCCTTAGATTTTTTAATCCTAAGCTTACTTCTAACTTAAGCTTAGCTCCCGCCTTAGTTTAATTAGGCGTCTATAGTATTCTTATCTCGTCTTAAGAGTCTTAAATCTTATCTATCTTATTTTAAGAATTTAATGCCTATAGGAAACTCTATCCCGAGCTTATTTGTATATCCTTAAACTAAGCTATTACCCTACTCTATCGGTTCTCGTCCGTTATAGGTCCTTAGGTATACCTTATCTCATCTTAAGAATCTTAGTCGTCTCTTATCTCGTCTTAAGAATCTTAAGCCTTTAGCCTTTTACCTTTATTAAGTAGTGAATTAGCACTAGCAGTCGTCTACTTACTTAATCTTTATAGGATACTCTTCTTACCATCTCGTAAAGCAATAGATGCCGTATCCAACGGTGTCATAATGCCCGTTACTAAACCTTACTCTATAGCGGTCTCAGTCTCTACTTCTAATACTAATATCTTAAGATCTTCTTTCTTAATATCGCTGAATAGATTTTTCCCAAAGTCCCTTTCTAAATACTGCCTTATTAACACTATACTAAAAGTTACTATTAGATCTTCGTTACATTTATAGAGCCTATCTTACTCTTTATAGTCTTAGGTAGCTCTTAGTTTCTCTAAACTAGGTTCCTATAGCTAATAGCTTACGCCGTACTTAGTGTCTTTATAAATTCGGCACGCGTTATTATAGTAAAACGTAAAGTAGTTAATTAAACAATCCTTTATTCCTTATAGTGTATTATTATCCCTCTATATATATATACCGTCTACTAGTCCGGTTCCCTTTATTATATAGTAACTCTAACTATCTTTATAATCTCTAGCGAAATAACCCTATTTTCCGTAATTTATATAAGCTCCCTTTTTAAACTATTTTTTTTATTATAGAGTCTACCTAAATATCTTCTACTACTAAGATCCCTAATTCGGCCTTTACTCCCTAGACCTTTAATTACTTAATTCTTATCCTCTTAGTTTCTATAGTGTCTTACTCCATCTTTTATAGGCTTCTTTAGTACTACTTAGGTCCATTAGCTCTACGCTATACTATAGTTTCTAACTTAGCTTTGGTTAATGCGTACTTTACGCCTTATATAACTATAAAACTCTATCCTAACCTTTCTTAGTCTATTTCCTTTAGTAGATCCTATTATTAATCTTTATTACTTAATCTATTAATTCCCTTAGGGTATCCGCATCTTCCATTAGAATAATTACGTCTTAGACTTTAGCCTTAAGTCCCTATTTATACTATACTATAAGCGCCCTATTATTCTACTTAACTTATATTACTAGTGTTTAGAACTGCGTTATATACTTAATAGCTAAGGTTTATTACATAATATCTTAAAGCTTTCTTTTTACCATAATTATTGCCTTTAGGTCTCTAAATATCTATATAAGTCGCTCTATAAATCCATTCTAGCTTAAGAATATAAACCGTACTTCTTAGTTTATTATTATTATTCCATTTACTTATATCTCTATAAGGTAAGGCTTAAACCATTTAAGTGCTCTTTTTAATAAGAATAATTCTACATACGCTATTTAATTCATAGGTATTACTAGCTTTGCTCCCTCTTATATAACCTTAAAATACATTTATGTAAGAAATCCTTTAAGCTTTAATCTCTCTCCTAAGAATTTTTTAATTAATAGTAACTTAACCTTTACTACTCCTATCCTATTAACCCTTTATTTAAGTGCCGTATTATTTTCTATTAACTAGTTAACTATTTCTTATAGTTGTCTAACCGTTATAGGTTGTTATAAGTTAGTATCTGCTATACTAGTATTACCTCCTAACCTTAAAGTAGTTGCCGCCATTAATGGCGTTATAGTGGCTGCTTTTAGTGGTATATTATTTAACTTTTAATACTATAACTAGGTAGTAATTATATAACGGAACCTTGTAGTAAGTACTATGGTAGGTTTATTATTGGGCTAGGTATATAGGTAATATATAAAGTTAATAACGTAATAATAACTAGTAGAGTGGTTACCCAACAGATTAACTCTAATTATATTTTGAGAATTACTATAAGAAAGGAACTATCTAGGTACAGTGCCAAGACATTAGTCTGTGCACACCCGAATTCTCACCAAAATCGACACGACTTTGAACAATCGCACAACGCCACAGCAATTAAATGCAGCCAAATTAGTATGAGATTGTTTAATTATAGTTAATACTTTGTCTGCCAGCCACGTGCTTTTTTTACTGCCTCCAGCCTTCGGTCCATACTGTCGATTAATCGTCGCATAAGGCCTTGATCGATAGCCAACCACGCCTCCTTACACGCCTCAATTAAACGCTCCAAATTCTCCTTACTTTGTCCCATCTGTTCAAGCTCTGGATGAAGCTTAAGAATCTTCCTTTTTAGTGCCAGCTAAAGGTGCTTAATTGGGTTAAGATCGGGCGAGTATGGGGGGAAATCGAGCGTCTAAACACCGTGCGTTTCCAACCACTTCTTTACAAGATTCGACATATGGATTGGAGTGTTATCCATTTAGTAGATATCTAAAGGCTTATAGACTGGCATAAGACCTTCTTCTAAGGCCTAAATATAGCTTCGGGCGCTATAGCCTTCCTTCCGCGCTAAAACGTCTCTTTCCATAGCAATCAACTCCGAACGGCCATCGTACCAAAAAGCGTGCGTAGATTATCTGTGTAAGATCCTTTCCGTTGGACACCTCTGTAATAAAGTCATGATTCCACTTTTGTAGAGACGTCCGGAAGACCCAAACGGGCTTCTTTCCTAAGCCTCGTTCGTATGAGCATTTATTAGAAAACTTGACACGTCTCTAAGGGAATCCCTTGTATTTTCGAGCCCAAAGATACCTTAATTGAGCTACCGCTGGCGTCAGCTTTGGTCTTTTTTTGGCGAGCCACTTCGTAATATGGTGTTTTTTGAATAGACGTTGTAAAGTTCTATGCTTAACGGTAACCCCTACAGCCTGACACTTAAGAGCTGCATAGTCGATTCAAGGGTTCCTGCGTACAATTTGAAGAAGTAGACGCTTCTGTCATCGAGTAAGCTTTTCGGGCTGTCCGGGTCTTGGTAGAGATTTAAGCGTGTGGTGGTTATTCCATTGATCGATTATATTGTAAATAACGCGACGACTGACGCGATACCTCGCCGCGATTTTAGTCTTCTCCTCCCCTGCCTCTACTGCACTAAGGATTCCAGCTCTTTGTGCATCTGAAAGCTCTGCCCCAGGCCTTCGATTTCCACTAATTTCCGTTCCAAACGAGCGTTGCATTGTGATGTGGTAAATGATTGAATTTGGTGACAATATTGCGATCGTGTGGTGTTGGTTCGCGTGTGCACAGACTAATGTCTTGGCACTGTAGAGACTAAGGGTCCTTAAATATATAACCGTACTCCTATAAAATCCTTCTTATATATAAGGTACGTGTACTCTATTTACTCTATTATATAGATTATATAAATTATATAAATTATATAGATTATATTATATAACTCGGTTACTATTTCTTATTATATAGTTCTACTAGATCTATCTTAGACTATACTTATATTAACCAACTAGCTTCCTCTAACTTTTCTCTAAGTAGTTATAATATTATACTTAAAGCGTCCATAATACTATCTCCCTCCTCTCTATCTTTGTCCTTAAAGATTTCTAATATCTCTAAGTTGTTTACTAGAGGTATAATATCCGTCTAATTAATTTAGTTAATATTGTTACTTATAATGCCTTTAAAGGTTTTTAAGCCTCCGCCTTCTTTTTCTATAGCTTATTGGTCTTATACCGTTACTATAATATTATCTCTGGGTGGAATAATGCTATCTCCATATTCTTATTATATAAAAGAGGGGTTAGTTTATATTACGCTGGCGAGCCCTTTATCTTAGCAACCCTCTTCTTATTTAAAGTGTACTAAAGTAAATATCTATTTATCTTATAACGTTCGCTTTATATTTAACGCTAAGTATACGTATCCTATAACTCTTAATAGTTATTAAGTTCCCTAAGTAATTTATTATAGGGTCTTATGTTTAATCTGCCGCTATAAAGCTTAATAGTAAACTTATAGGTGCCCTAGGTAAGATTTATTGCCTTTAGCGTGAAGATTAAGCTCGCGCTAAGTGGGTAAGAGAAGAAGATTATTAAGCCTTTAAAGCCCGCGCCTTTACTTATACTCAGCTTCTTTATCTTAAAAAGGGTTATAAGAAGGTTTATTTTAAAAAGTAGAAACTTATAGAATAAGGTCTGTAGGAACTTAGTAATAAAAAAATGGATTTTCTTTAATTAGCGAAGGAAATAATTCTAAGTAGTTTAGCAATCGCTCTTCCTAGGTCCCCCTTAGGTAACTTATTCTTTAGTAATCCTTCTTTAATATTACTTAACCTATTTTCTTCCAATACTCCTATACCTTTCCTATAGCGTTTTTTAAAATTTTTAGTAGTTTTTAGGTAGTCTCGTTATAGCCTATTTACTTAACTTTATACTATATTTTATCGTTAACGTCCTTATAATTAACGATCTTTAAAACTTGCTATTTATCTTCTTCTTATCCTTTATACGTGTCTGCTTCGTAAACTAGTGGCTTAACTTTCCTATATACTAGCTCTAGCATTGCGATATACTATATAGGGTAGATCTTTATTTTAGCTAGTAGGTTTATCTTAAATGTAACCGGTAAAATCCTTTAACTAATTTTAAAAGGTCCTAGCCTAACATAGTCTAATTTTTTACTTAGTTATTAACTCTTAAAATTTTTGTATAGTAGCCACATTTTATCTCCCTCCTTAAGATCTAGTCCCTTAGATCTCTTAGCATTATAGTATTTCTTTATTCTTTGCTATACTACCTTAGCTGTTTCTATAAGGTTCTTATAAAGATTTATTAATATCTTTATCCTTTACTTAGCCGTACTACTTATCTTTTTTACTTAACGTAGCAATAGCGATATTCTTAGCTTATATCTATAATTCGCCTTAAATAGTAACGTACCTATTTCTTCTTATAGTATTACATTATATATAAACTGTATAATTAGTAATAGTAATACCTAATTATTTTATGCGTAATTAATATAATATCTTAGATACTGTTTTAGTGTCTAATTTAATCTTTCTATTTAACTGTCTGTCTGCGGATAATATACGGTAGAAGTTACTACTTAAACTCCTTACTCCGCTAAGAATACCTCTTAGAATACTGCTATAAATCTTAAATCCCTATCCGATATGATTTTGCTTAATGCTCTATATCTTATAAACACTTCTTTAATATAGATTCTAGTAATATCTTCTACTAATATCTCTTCTATACACGCTATAAAGTATCCCCACTTTATAAGCTTATTTACTATTACTAAGATCGTATTATAATCTTGTCCAGTAATAGGATCTCTTAATTTTGGCAACTTTATAATAAAGTCCTATAATATGACCTCCTATAGTCTCTCTGGTATTTTAATAGGTTATAGCCCTCTATATGGCTTATACCTTATTAGTTTATTTCTTTAGCAATCTAAACACTTCTTAGTAACCTTTTTAGCTATTTTCTAGATTCCGTTAATAATATACTCCTCCTAGAGTCTTAACACTAAGCCTATAGCTCCGTTATATCCTTAAGTTAGTCCTTTATAGAAATCTTCCACAAATTACTCTACTATGCTTTTTAGGATATACTTTACTTCTCGGTTTTCGTATATATCCGTCTATAGATCTTCTAGCTATATTTCTAGAATTCTTTATACCTAAAAGCTTTTTAGTAACTTATAAACCTTCTCTAGTTCTTCCTAAGTTACTGTAATTTTTAGATAATTATACCTAATTAATCTATCTGTATCTTTTCGCAACAAAGCCCCTAATAGCTTTTTATTATTTTACAGTTTAGCTTTTTAACTTAGAGCATCTGCTCTTGTGTTATCTATACCCTTAGTATACTAAATCTTAAAATAGTATTCTATAAGTATCTCTACCTATCTAACCTATCTTTAGTTAAGTTCCTTTATTATTAGAAATCCCGTTAGGTTCTTATAATCCGTTTTAACTATAAATAGTTTTTCTATACCTTATAAGAATGCTCTCTATTCCTTTAGTACTATAACTATATCTAATAACTTCTTATTATAAATATTATAGTTTAACTCTAGTAGTATTATCTTCTAACTATAGTATGCCACTAGGTGCCATCTATCCGGATGCTTTTATATAAAGTATACCCCTAGTATAAAGTCTAATATATCTATTTTAACAACCGTCTCTAGTTCTAGTTAATAGATCTTAAGAACTAGCTCCTAGGTAAATAACCTTTTAACTTCCTTAAATAATTCTTATTATTCCTATCCCTATGCCTATAGTTCTTCTTTCTTTATTAACTATATAAATAGCTTAATATCCTTTAACTATTGCGCTATAAACCTTTTATAGTAATTGTAAAACCCTAGGAATAACCTTAATTGTATAATGTTCTCTAGTTCTTACTAATTTACTATAGCCTTAATCTTCTTTAGATCTATACTAAGTTAGCCTAGTTTAATAATAAATCCAATAAAATCTATCTTCCTAGTAAAGAACTTATATTTCTTAATTACTACTAGCATCTATTCCTCTTATAGTCTCTTTAAAACCTATTTAACATATTCCCCATATTCTTCCTTAGTTATTAAGTAGATAATATTATTATTAAAGTATACTATAATAAATTCATCTAAGTATTCTCCTAATATATTATTAATTCACTTTTAAAATATTACTAGTGCGTTTATAAGTCCAAATTGTATAACTAATAGTTTATATAGTCCTTCCTTTAACCTAAAGGCTGCCTTCTATTTATCGCCTTCCTTAATTCTAATCTAATAGTACGCCTATCTTAGNTCTATCTTTATAAAGATTTNNNCNTTACCNATCCTNTCTTAGATNTCGCTAATTAAGGGTAAAGAATACCTATCCTTCCTAGTAATGCTGTTTAACTATCTATAGTTAATATACAGCCTTAGCTTACTATTCTTCTTTAAGACGAATAATACTAGATAACCCGCTAATAATTGCAATAGTCTAATATATCCCTTTTATAAGTTCTCCTAGATAAACTCTTTTAATACTCTACCTTCTTTTTTGGTAAGCTTATAAATTAGAAAGAATTTTAAACTTATTTCTAGTTCTAATTCTATCTTATAGTCCTATACTATATACTTTAACAGCTTTTTACTTTTTAGTAACTATAGTTTCTTACTATACTTATAGTATCTCTTTAGTATATAGCTTAGTCCCTTTTCTATTTCCTTATAGGTTGCTTTTACTTAGTACCATACCAACTTAGCTTATTATCGCACTTTATAGCGTTAAGTATCTTTAATATTAACCTAACCTATAACCTAATTAATCTTTAGATTATACTCCTATAACCAAAGTATCCCTAATATCGCCTCATCCTTCCCTAATAGTAGGATATTAAAAGACATCCGAATTTATTTTCCTTTAATAGTTAACTAAATAGGTCCTATTTTAAGATTAATAATACCGTCTTTATAGGCTATTAAATCTCCTAAAATTGTTACTAATAAATATAGGTGCTCCTTTCTTCTATATAGTAGTCCTATTCTTTTAACTGCTACTAGTAAGATATAGTTCCTCATTACTCTACTATCTATTAGTACTTCAAACTATTAATCTTACTATTTAATTTATAAATTTAGGTATCTTTCTTAAATTCCTTTAAGGGTTTAAGGCTCTACTACTAGTTCCCTCTAATCCCGTAGGCCTCTACTTTTCCTAACTATTAGCTACTAGATCCTATTTATACTTAGTCCGACTTAGGCCAATACTTAGTTTACTTCTTTTCTTTAATGTGCTATAAACAGGTGTTCTCTAAATATTCCTACCATTATTATCCATCTAGGCATTCTTCCGTAAGGAATCTTCCTAGTTAAAGTATTAAGTCCCCTTATTCTTAAACTTCTACTAGGTGCCAACTATATATATTCTTAGTATTTTAATATTCCACCTTATCCGTTATCTAATATATCCTTATTAAATACTTCCAATTTTTATCCTTAGGTGCTTTATATATATTACACATATTATCCACATATGCTATCTAAGATAGTATATAATATACTTAGTGTCTTAGGTTAACTCTTAGCTCGTCTTTATCCTTAAGTTTAAACCTTTCTCATATTAATCTAAGCGTCGCAACTTTATTTACAGGTACTAAAATTTATTTCTCGCTTCTCTAGTCCTCTAATTACTCCTTTAAATCTTTTAATGTTATAATTAAGGCTCCTTTAATATAAGTTATAGCCTTTTCTATAATTAGGTGGTCTTAGACAACTTTTTTATCTAGCTATATATAGAAATCTTCCCACTTATTATTATATCGCTGCCTATACCACTTTTAGTACAGCTGCTTAAGTATATACGCTCTATCCGTAAGGAAGTATCTTCTTATTACTATATCGTGACAGCCCTTTATATATCATTCCTTAAATCTAGTTAGAATCCCTAGATCCTCTTCTTATTCCAGTTTAGTAAGCCACTTAGCTCTTAGTATACCTATTCTTAGCCTATTAATAATTCTTTATACTAACGCTCTATCCCTTATATAACCTAGCAGACTAGATCTCTAATCTAGTTTCTACTCTTGCCACAAGGTAATTCTTACTCTAAATTTCTTTATAGTTTCTTTTCTTTCGCGTCTTACGCGTAGATCCTTAAAGTCTTCGTACTTCTTAATCTTAGTATTAACTTTTTAATCTTTAGGCTAAACACCGTGTTTAACTAGTAAGTCTTCTAGGTCTATATATCTATCTTTTAGTCTAACTACTACCTAGATTACAGATTCTCTAATCTATAAAGAAGCTCCTTACCTCTTATCTATAGGTGTCCTTATTCGTACTCTAAATTCTTAGTCCCTTAGATTTTTTAATCCTAAGCTTACTTCTAACTTAAGCTTAGCTCCCGCCTTAGTCTAACTAGGCGTCCGTAGTATTCTTATCTTATCTTAAGAGTCTTAAATCTTATCTATCTTATCTTAAGAATTTAATACCTGTGGGAAACTCTATCCCAAGCTTATTTATATGTCCTTAAACTAAGCTATTACCCTACTTTATCGGTTCTCGTCTATTATAGGTCCTTAGGTATACCTCATCTTATCTTAAGAATCTTAGTCGTCTCTTATCTCATCTTAAGAATCTTAAGCCTTTAGCCTTTTACCTTTATTAAGTAGTGAATTAGCACTAGTAGTCGTCTACTTACTTAATCTTTATAGGATACTCTTCCTGCCGTCTTATAAAGCGATAGATGCCGTATCCAACGGTATTATAATGCCCGTTACTAAACCTTACTCTATAGCGGTCTCAGTCTCTACTTCTAATACTAATATCTTAAGATCTTCTTTCTTAATATCGCTAAATGGATTTTTCCTAAAGTCCCTTTCTAAATACTGCCTTATTAACACTGTACTAAAAGTTGCTATTAGATCTTCATCGCATTCGTAAAGCCTATCTTGCTCTTTATAGTCTTAGGTAGCTCTTAGTTTCTTTAAACTAGGTTCCTATAGCTAATAGCTTGCGTTATACTTAGCGTCTTTATAAATTTAGCACGCGTTATTATAGTAAAATATAAAGTGGTTAATTAAATAATCCTTTATTCCTTATAGTGCATTATTATCCCTCTGTACGTATATACCGTCTACTAGTCCGGTTCCCTTTATTATATAGTAACTTTAACTATCTTTGCAATCTCTAGCGAAATAACCCTATTTTCCACAATTTATACAAGCTCCCTCTTTAAACTATTTTTCTTATTATAGAGTCCGCCTAAATGTCTTCTGCTACTAAAATCCCTAATTTGGCCTTTGCTCTTTAGACCTTTAATTACTTAATCCTTATCCTTTTAGTTTCTATAGTATCTTACTCTATCTCTTATAGGCTTCTTTAGTACTACTTAGGTCTATTAGCTCTGCGCTATACTATAGTTTCTAACTTAGCTTTGGTTAATGCGTACTCTACGCCTTATATAACTATAAAACTTTATTTTAACCTCTCTTAGTTTATTCCCTTTGGTAGATCCTATTATTAATCTTTATTACTTAATCTATTAATTCCCTTAGGGTATCCGCATCTTCTATTAGAATAATTGCGTCCTAGACTTTAGCCTTAAGTCCCTATTTATACTATGCCATAAGCGCCCTATTATTTTACTTAACTTATATTACTAGCGTTTAGAACTACGTTATATACTTAATAGCTAAGGTTTATTACGTAATATCTTAAAGCTTTCTTTCCGCCATAGTTATTACCTCTAGGTCTCTAAATATCTGTATAAGTCGCTCTATAAATCCATTCTAGCTTAAGAATATAAACCGTACTTCTTAGTTCGTCGTTATTATTCCATTTGCTTATATCTCTATAAGGTAAGGCTTAAACTATTTAAGTGCTCTTCCTAATAAGAACAATCCTATATACGCTATTTAATCTATAGGTGTTACCAGCTTTACTCCCTCTTACGCAACCTTAAAATGCATTTACGTAAGGAATCCTTTAAGCTTTAATCTCTCTCCTAAGAATCTTTTAATTAATAGTAACTTAACCTTTGCTGCTCCTATTCTATTAACCCTTTATTTAAGTACCGTATTATTTTCTATTAACTGGTTAACTATTTCTTATAATTATTCAACTGTTATAGGTTGTTATGAGTTAGTATCTGCTATACTGGTGTTACCTCCTAACCTTAAAGTAGTTGCCGCCGTCAATAGCGTTATAGTGGCTGCTTTTAGTGGCATATTGTTTAACTTTTAATATTATAACTAGGTAGTAATTATATAACGGAACCTTGTAGCAAGTACTACGGTGGGTTTGTTATTAGGCTAGGTGTGTAGGTAATATATAAAGTTAATAACGTAATAATAACTGGTGGAGTGGTTGCCCAATAGATTAACTCTAATTGTATTCTGAGAATTACTATAAGGAAGGAACTATCTAGGTAGGGACTAAGGGTCCTTAAATATATAACCGTACTCCTATGAAATCCTTCTTATACGTAAGGTACGTGTGCTCTGTTTACTCTGTTACACAGATTACACAGATTATACAGATCACACAGATTACATCACGTGACTTGGTTACTATTCCTCGTCACATAGTTCTACCGGATCTATCCTGGACCGTGCTTATATTAACCAACTAGCTTCCTCCAACTCTTCTCCAAGTAGTTATAACATTGTACTTAAAGCGTTTGTAACAAGTTCTCCTTTAAAGAAGAGCTAGCAATTAGTCTCTAAATAAAAGAGGTTAGAAAGTATTTATCCTTTATTTATAAAGATTATTCTACCTTACCTTATCTTCTACTTAACTATAACTCTTATTCTATACTATTAATTAGATAATTATACGTTCCGGTTAGACTAGCCTTTTATAATTACGCTAAAGCGGAATAAAGGACGTTTTAAGGGATTAAAGAATAAGCTAATACTTATAGTAAGAACTACGGTATATATATAGGATAAAGCGTAATTTATTAATATCCTATATAAGCCACACTTTAATGTAACCTAGTTATACTAGTGACTTATAGGTAACTTATAGGCAACTATAAGGGCGCAAAGAGACTTCGGGGAAGATTTAAAGGAATGATATAAATTCTATCTAAATCTAAGGGTATATAGCTCTTGCTAAGAATAAGACGTTACGTAAAGAAGAGAAAGTAATAATAAAAGGGTTATATATTAAATAGTTAGGGGTCTTAGTAGTCAATACGTGCGCACGTACATACGCGGTCTTTGACTAACTTTAGTAAAATTCAATACATCTAGCAGAACTTAGCAGAAGTCAATTAAGCTAGCAGAATTTAGCAGAATTTAGTCAAAGCGTTAGAATTTATCTATCGAGTATTTTACTAAGACATTCCTACTATAACTGGGCTAGTCCCGTTATAGAAACTTATAGGTAAAGCTATAGCGTACGCTAATAATAAAGCTTAATTTAAAGAGCACCCTTCCTAAACTAGTTTATTACTCTATACTAGCTTAATAGACTATTTATATATTATAAAATAGGCCTATTTATAACTAGGGTCTATTTAACCAAAGTTTATAACCCTATAAGGGCGCGAAGAGACTTTAGGGAAGATTTAAAGGAATGATATAAATTCTATCTAAACCTAAGGGTATATAGCTCTCGCTAAGAACAAGACGTTATATAAAGAAGAGAAAGGAATAATAAGAGAATTATATAATTAAATAGTTAGGGGCTTAGTAGTTAATGCGTGTGTATATACGCATGCGGTCTTTAACGGACTTTAGTAAAATTTGGTTAAAGCGCCGGAATTTATTTATTAAGTGTTTTATTAAGACATTCTTATTATAACTAGGCTAGTCTCGTTATAGTACCCCCACTTTTAGCTAAAGGTCTAAATAATTTAATTTTAGTTAAGACTTATAACTTATTACGTATTATATTTTCGCGTTAGGTAGTAGTATAAGGTTTTACTAGTTCTAATCGTTAAATAGGCTAATTAGGATTTTCTATCCCTAGGATAGAAAATTGCTATTAGCTTAGTTAAGGCGGTAAGCAGAACTAATATCTTATAGTAGGTTTTAGTAAGGCGGATCTAACTAATTAAATAACTTTAACTGGCGGTTAAAGTTCCTTAATATCTTACGTATTACGTAATTATATTATAAATGTTATAATATATTTTAAGTTCTTTTTAATTTTAAGCTTTCTGCTATTATATTTCGTATATTTATATTAGGTATTAGTCTTTTATCTTTATATTATATTTATCTAGCTAGAGTAGGCTATAAAGGATAGTCTTTATAGAATTCTTTTACTAGGGAAGGCGCGTTAGTCTTAATCTAGTTATAGGTTTCCTAAGTTTATATTTTATATCCTTTTTACTTAATAAGGAGTTTAAATTATTTAGATTATATTTTCTATTATATATTATTAATTAAGTTAATAAAGTAAGAACTATTACCGTTATTAATAATTATAGAAGGTAGCGGCGGCACTTTATAAGTTATATGTTTACCCTTTAAAGATTATAGTAAGCTTATATAAAACGTTAGATATATTTTTATCTTAGTTAGTAGTTTAAGCTTAGAAGTATACGTGTTACGGACGCTTTAAGTACAATATTACGACTACTTAGGGAAGAGTTGGAAGAAGCTAGTTGGTTAATTTAGGCACGGTCTAGAATGGAACCGGTAGAACCATGTAACGAGGAATGGTAGCCGAGGTCATATAATGTGCTATGTATTAAACGAGAGGAACGAGAGGAACTTATATACCTTACGTATAAGACGTATATTACGTATAAGAAGGATTTTATAGGAGTACGGTTGTGTATTTAAGGACCCTTAGTCCCTACCTAGATAGTTCCTTCCTTATAGTGATTCTTAGAATATAATTAGAGTTAATCTATTAGGCAACCACTCTACTAGTTGTTATTACTTATTAACTATTATTATTTATATTTCCTATACACCTAGCCTAATAATAGGACCTACCGTAGTTCTTGCTATAAGGTTCCGTTATATAATTACTACCTAGTCACGGTATTAAATATAGTAAGTTAGATAACATGCCACTAAAAGCAGCCACTATAACGCTATTAACGGCGGCAACTACATTAAGGTTAGGTAACGACACTAATATAGCAGACACTAACTTACAGTAACCTATAACGGTTGGACAACTATAAGAGATAGTTAACTAGTTAATAGAAAATAATGCGACGTTAGAAAATAGGATTAATAGGATAGGCGCAGTAAAGGTTAAGTTACTATTAATTAAAAGATACTTGGGAGAGAGATTAAAGCTTAAAGGATTCCTTACGCAAATGCACTTTAAGGTTGCGTAAGAGGGAGCTAAGCTGGTAACACCTATAGATTAAATAGCGTACGCGGGATTGTTCCTAATAGGAAGAGCACTTAAGTAGTTTAAGCCTTACCTTACGGAAATCCAGGTAAATAGAATAACGACTATAAACTAAGAGGTACGGTTTATGTTCTTAAGCTAGAATGGATTTGTGGAGTAACTTATATAAATATTTAGAGACCTAAAGGCAGTAACTATAGCGGAAAGAAAACTCTAAGATATTACGCAGTGAACGTTAGTAATTAAGTATATAACGTAGTTCTAGACGCTAGCAATATAAGTTAAGTAGAATAATAGGGCGCTTATAGCACAGTATAAATAGGGACTTAAGGCTAAAGTCTAGGACGTAATTATTCTAATAGAAGATATAGATACCCTAAGGGAACTAATAGATTAGGCGATTAAGATTAATAATTGGATCTACTAAAGGGAACAGGCTAAAAGAGGTTAGGATAGAGTTTTATAGTCGTATAAGACGCAGAGTATATAATGACTAAAGCTAAGTTAGAAACTATAGTATAGCGTAGAGCTAATAGACCTAAGTAGTACTAAAGAAGCCTATAAGAGATGGAGTAAGAAACTATAAAAACCTAGAGGTTAAGGATCTAGTGATTATAGGACTAAGGAGCAGAGGCTAAACCAGGGATCTTAATAGTAGAAGATGTTTAGGCGGACTCTATAGTAAAGTTAATGGTTTAGAGATGGAGCTTATATAAATTGCGGAAAATAGGGTCACTTTGTAAGGGATTATAAAGATAGTTAGAAGTACTATATAATAAAGGGAACTAGACTAGTAGTAGATAATATATATGTATAGAGGGATAATAGTGTGCTATAAGGAATAAAAGAGTATTTAATTAAAAGTTTTGCATTTTATTATAATAATGCATACCAAATTTATAAAGACGCTAAGTACGGCGTAAGCTACTAGCTATAGGAGCTAGTACCTGTAGAATATAAAGAAACTAATAAACTAGTTCGTAGATCGGACATTAAGGATAATGAATTCGATATAGGCGAAATATTTCGTAACAATAAGGCAATAAGGGCGGTTTACTAGGAACACGTAGCTATTAGAGATGTTATACTAGAGGTAGAGGATAATTCTACTACAGAATAGGGAATATTAGTAGGGATTAAGACCCTACTAGACACGATGTCTATCGCTTTATAAGACGTAAGAGAAGTAGGACAGCGAGCCACTTTGGCACTTAATAAAGGTAAGAAGCCAAAGGCTTAAGATTCTTAAGATGAGATAAGAGACGACTAAGACTCTTAAGATGAGATAAGGTAAGCTTAAGGACCTATAATGGACAATAACTAATGGAGTAGAGTAGCAGCTTAGTTTAAAGACATATAAATGAGCTCGGGATGAAAATTCCCATAGGTATAAGATTCTTAAGACGAGATAAGTGAAATTTAAGACTCTTAAGATGAGATAAGAATACTAAGTAAGCCTAGTTGGACTAAGGCTGAAGCTAAGCTTAAGTTAGAAGCAAGCTTAGGATTAAAGAATCTAAGGGGTTAGGAATTCGGAGTGTAAATTAAAACACCTATAGGCAAGAAGTAAGGAGCTTCTTTATAAATTAGAGAATCTATAATATAAACAGTAACTAGACTAGGAGACAAATATATAGACCTAGAGGACTTACTAGTAGAATATAGTGTTCGGACTAAAGATTAAAAAGTTAATACTAAGATTAAGAAGTAAGACGATTTTAAGGATTTAAGCGCAAGGCGCAAACCAAAGGAAACTATGGACGAATTTAGAGCAAGAATTATNGNATAGTAAGAANAGAAACTAGATAAGAGATCTAGTATATTAGGACGTATAAGGGACAGAGCGCTAGTATAAAGAATTACTAATAGGCTAAGAGTAGGCACATTAAGAGCTAAGTGGCTTACCAAACTGGAAAACGAAGAGGATTTAGGAATTCCTATTAGGTTTGAAGAACGACATATAAAGGGCTGTTACGATATAGTAATAAAAAGATACTTCCTTATGGATAGGCTGTATATACTCTAGCAGCTGTACTAAAAGTAGTATAGGCAGAGGTATAACGATAAGTGGGAAGATTTCTATATGTGGTTAGATAAAAAAGTTATCTAGGACTACCCGATTATAGAAAAGGCTATAACTTATATTAAAGAAGCCTTAATTATAACGTTAAAGGATCTAAAGAAATAATTAGAGGACTAGAGAAGTAAGAGACGCACCTTAGTACCTGCGAACGAAGTTATAACGTTTAGATTAGTACAATAGAGGTTTAAACTTAGGGATAAAGATAAGCTAAGAGTTAACCTAAAGCACCTAGCATACTATATGTTATTATAGATTACGTGCGTGGACGATATATGCGAAATGTATAAGAATTTAAAGGAAAAGAATTGGAAATACTTTGTAAGGATATACTAGATAACGGATAAGTAATAGTATAGAAATGCTAAATATATATACAAATGGCATCCAGCAGAAGTCTAAGAGGAAGGAAATTTAATACTTTAACTAGGAAGATTCCTTATAGAAGAATACTTAGAAGGACGACAGTGGTGGGAATGCCTAGAGAATATATATCTATAGTATATTAAAAATAAAAAGCGAACTAGGCATTGGCTAAAGAGTAAGCTAAGTGTAATAAGATTAAGTAGCTAATAGTTAGGAAAAGTAGAGGCCTACGGGACTAGAGGGAGCTAGTGGTAGAGCCTTAGACCCTTAAAGGAATTTAAGGATAACACCTAAATTTATAAGTTAAATAGTAAGATTAATAGTTTGAGGCATTAATAGATAGTGGAGTAATAAGGAACTATATCTCGCTAGTAATAGTTAAAAGAATGGGATTACCTTATAGATAAAAAGAGGAGCCTTACCTATTAGTGATAATTTTAGGAGATCTAATAGCCTATAGAGGAGGGATTATTAATCTTAAAATAGGACCTATTTAGTTAACTATTAAAGGGAGATAAATTGAGATATCTTTTGATATATTACTATTAGGGAATAATAAGGCAGTACTAGGAATGCCTTAGTTACAGGAATATAATCTAAGGATTGATTGAATTATAGGTTAGGTTAATATTAGGGATACTTAACGCCGCAAGATATAATAATAAGCTAAGTTAGTATAGTACTAAGTCGGAGCGATATATAAAGAAACTAAGTAAGGCTTAAGTTATGTACTAAAGAGATACTATAAGTATAGTAAGAAACTATGGTTACTAGAGAGTAAAAAGCTGTTAGAGTATATAGTATAGGACTATAAGATAGAATTAGAACTAGGAATAAGTCTAAGGTTCTTTCTAATCTATAAGCTTACTAAAGAAGAAGGTAGAGTACTAAAAGAGTTTATCTAAGAAAACTTATAAAAGGGATATATTAGACCATCGCAGTTATTAGCGGGTTATCTAGTACTGTTTATATTAAAGAAAAATAGCAAACTAAGGCTGTATATTAACTATAGATAGTTAAACAGCATTATAAGAAAGGATAGGTATTCTTTACCCTTAATTAGCGAAATCTAAGATAGGATAGGCAATGCGTAAATCTTTACGAAGATAGATCTAAGATGGGCGTACTATTAGATTAGGATTAAGAAAGGCGACGAATAAAAGGTAGCCTTTAGGTTAAAGGAAGGACTATATAAACTATTAGTTATATAATTTAGGCTTATAAACGCACTAGTAACGTTCCAGAAGCGTATTAACAATATATTAGGAGAATACTTAGATGAATTTATTATGGTATATCTTAACGATATTATTATCTACTTAATGACTAAGGAAGAATATAGAGAATACGTTAAATGGGTTTTAAAGAGACTATAGAAAGAACAGATGCTAGTAGTAATTAAAAAATACGAGTTCTTTACTAGGAAGACCGATTTTGTTAGATTTATTATTAAACTAGGCTAACTTAGTATAAATCTAAAGAAGATTGAGGCTATAGTGAATTGGTAAGAACTAGAGAACGTTACGCAATTAAGATCGTTCTTAGGGTTTTGTAATTACTGTAGAAGGTTTATAGCGCAGTAGTTAAAGGATATTAAGCTACTTACGCAATTAATAAAGAAAGAAGAACTATAGGTATAGGGAAAAGAGTAATAAGAGCTATTTAAGGAAGTTAAGAGGTTATTTACCTAGGAGCTAGTTCTTAAGATCTATTAACTAGGACTAGAGACGGTTATAAAGATAGATGTATTAGACTTTATACTAGGGGCATGCTTTATATAAAAGCATTAAGATAAATAGCACCCAGTGGTATACTATAGTCGGAAGATAACACTACTAGAGTTAAACTATAACATTTATAATAAGGAGTTATTAGATATAGTTATAGCATTAAAGGAATAGAGAGCATTCTTGCAAGGCATAGAGAAACTATTTATAGTTAAGACGGATTATAAGAACCTAATAGGATTCCTAATAATAAAGGAACTTAACTAAAGATAGGTTAGATAGGCAGAGATACTTACAGAATATTATTTCGAGATTTAGTATACTAAGGGTACAGATAATACGCGGGCAGATGCTCTAAGCCGCAAAGCTAAACTACAAAATGACGAGAAGCCATTAGGGGCTTTACTACGAAAAGATATAGATGGATTAATTAGGTACAATTATCTAAAGATTATAGCGACTTAGGAAGATAAGGAGCTAGAAAGAGTCTATAAGGCACTAGAAAGCTTTTAGGTATAAAGAATTCTAAAAGCATAGCTAGAAGATCTATAGATAGATATATACGAAAATCGAGAAGTAAAGTATATCCTAAGAAGCATAGCTAAGCAATTTATAGAAGAGTTCTATAAGGGATTAACTTAAGAACATAATAGAGCCATAGGCTTAGTGTTAAGACTCCAAGAAGAGTATATTATTAATGGAATCTAAAGAATAGCTAGGAAGGTTATAAGGGAGTATTTAGATTACTAAAAAAATAAACTAATAAGGCATAAGCTATATAGAGGGCTATAACCTATTAAAATACCAGAGAGACTATAGGAGGTTATATTATAGGACTTTATTATTAAGTTACTAAAGTTAAGAGATCCTATTACTGGATAAGATTATAATACGATCTTAGTAATAGTAAACAAGCTTATAAAGTGGGGATACTTTATAGCATGTATAAAAGAAATCTCAGCGGAAGATGTCGCTAGAATCTATATTAAAGAAGTGTTTATAAGACATGGAGCACTAAGTAAGATTATATCGGATAGAGATCTAAGATTTATAGCAGCATTTTAGGAGGTATTCTTAGCGGAACAAGGAGTTTAAGCAGCAACTTCTATTGTATATTATCCGCAGATAGACAGTTAAATAGAAAGGTTAAATTAGACACTAGAGCAGTATTTAAGATATTATATTAATCATATATAGAACAATTGGGTATTACTATTACTAGTTATATAGTTTGTATATAATATAATACCTTAAGAAGGAATGGGTACGTTACTATTTAAGGCGAATTACGGATATAAGCTAAGAATATCGTTATTGCCACGACAAGCAAAGAAAACGAGTAGTAGAGCTAAGTAAAGAATGGAGACTTTAATAAATCTTTATATAAACCTTACAGAAACAGCTAAGGAAGTACAATAAAGGATAAAAAGGTACTATAACGCTAAGAGATCTAAGGGACTAGATCTTAAGGAGGGAGATAAAGTATGGCTACTATATAAAAATTTTAAGAGTTAACGACTAAGCAAGAAGTTAGACTATATTAGACTAGGACCTTTCGAAATTATATAAAGGATTTCACTAGTTATATTTAAGTTAAACCTACTAGCCAAAATAAAGATCTACCCTGTACAGTATATCGCGATACTAGAGTTAGCATATGGGAATATTAAGCCACTAGTCTACGAAGCAGACACGTATAGAGGGAGAGAAGAAGATAAATAGCAAGTTTTAAGGATTATTAGTTATAAGGACGTTGACGATAAAATATAGTATAAGGTTAAGTGGTTAGGCTACACTAAGACTACCTAGGAACTACTAGAGAATTTAAAAAACGCTATAGGAAAGGTATAGGAGTATTAGAGGAGATTAGGTTAGGTAGCATTAATAAAGAAGGATCGCCAAAGAATAAGTCACCTAAGGGGGACCTAAGAAGAGCAGTTACCGAACTACTCGGATCTATTTCCTTCTCTATTAGAAGAGAATCTGTTTTTTTATTACTAAGTTCCTGTAAACCCTATTCTATAAGTTTCTACTCCTTAAAACAAACCTTCTTACAAACCTTCTTAAGGCGAAGTAATTAAGTAGACGCCGCGATGCGAGTATCTAGGGCCTTTTGTTCCGCATTATAAGAATATTCTAACTTAGCAAGGGCTTAAGACAGTTTACTATTTAGCCGTATAGCAGCAGATTAAATATAAAACCCTAAGATAAATTAATTAGGGAACTAGACAACTATTAAGAGTAATAGGTCACATATATTTAGTATTAGAGGTAGAGCGAACGTCACAGGACAAATAAATATTTGCTTTAGTGCACTTTAAGTAAAAGAACAGTTGTCGCGAAGATGGGTTCGCTAACATAATATAAACCAACCCCTCTTTCAAATAGCAAGAACATAGAGATAGCATAATCTCACTAAGAGATAATATTACAGTAATAGTGTAAGCATAACGTTAGGCGTATAAAGAAGAAATTGCTTTAGGTATAATAAGTAATAATATTAACTAAATTAATTAGACGGATATTATACCTCTAGTAAATAACTTAGAGATATTAGGAATCTTTAAGGACGAAGATAAAGAGGAGGGAGATAGTGTTACGGACGCTTTAAGTATAATATTATAACTACTTAGGGAAGAGTTAAAAGAAGCTAGTTAGTTAATTTAGGTACGGTCTAGGATGGAATCGGTAGAACTATGTGATAAGGAATAGTAGCCGAGGTTATATAATATGCTACGTATTAAACAAGAGGAATAAGAGGAACTTACGTACCTTATATATAAGACGTATATTATATATAAGAAGGATTTTATAGGAGTACGGTTGTGTATTTAAGGACCCTTAATCCCTACCTAGATAGTTCCTTCCTTATAGTGATTCTTAGAATATAATTAGAGTTAATCTGTTAGGCAACCACTCCACTAGTTGTTATTACTTGTCGACTATTGTTATTTGCATTTCCTATACACCTAGCCCAATAACAGGACCTACCGTAGTTCTTGCTATAAGGTTCCGTTACAATACGGGCTTAGTCTCTTCTTAATTTAATATAGGCCTATAAACTTCTAATTAAGTTTCTTTAAGGGTTATTAAGTCTTTAGGTTTTATATATTTAGGTAAACTATATTACCTTCCTTAAAGTCCTATATAGGAGCTTGTCCTTTATTTATATACTATTTTTATACTATTTAAGCGTACGCTAATTTACTTTATAATAGTTCCATTAACTACTTTATTTAATTAGCGAAGTTATACGCGTTAATTAGTTAAATCCTCTTAATTATAGGTCCTATTGTATTAATTTCAGGTTATAGTTTAAATCTAAATTAAGGGTCTTATCTATAGGTTGCGTAGAATGGCGTTACGCCTATTAATTTATTTCTTATATTATTTATAGTAAACTTAGCTAAAGGTAGCCACTTTTTTTAGTTATCTTATAGGTATTGTTCTATAATTGTATTTATAATTTTAGTTTAACTATCTGTCTCTAAATAAAATACAGTTAAGAGTTGTATTTATATACTTAATTGTTTATATAGGGCTTACTAGAAGTCTAAAATAAATTAGCTTCTATAGTTAGATATTATTAAATTAGGAAGACTATATAGCTTAAAGACGTGCTTAATAAAACATTTAGCTACTAATATTGCATTAATTAAGTCTATAGGAATTATATATTGTATTTTTATAAAATAGTTAATAACTACTATAATATTTATAAACCTATTACTATTAGGTAGGTTAACTATAAAGTTAATTAAGATATCTCACTATCTTTATATTGGAATTGGTAATAGTTAAAGTACTCTTTACTTCTTTATATAAGAGGTCTTCCTACATATATATATTCTATATACTCAAACATATTTTAATATATAGTTATGCATTATAGGCTAGTAATATACTTATTAGATAATTTTATAGGTCTTAATATATAGCCTAGATGCCCTACTATAAGGGAATTATATATAAATTTAAGTATCTTAAATTATAAGGGTTTAGAATTCGGGATTACTATCTTTTATTAATAGTATAACTAATTATTATAGATTTCGTATTTAGTGAGTGTAATATCCTTATATTGCTATTTCCCTATTTAAATTACTTTTATTATATCTACTATCTAGGGGTTATTCTTATATTTATATTCTATTGATTTATTAATTTTTATATCCTACTTATTAATTTCTAATTTATTTCTATTAAGCTCCGCATTTAAAAATATAGGGCGTAGTTTCTTAAAGCGTTTAGAGGGTAGTAAAATTTATAATTAATTTATAATTCGTTTAATAGAGGCGTTTATAGGTAAGTTTTATAATTATTATATTAATAAATTAGGCTTCTAATTAAGTTTGCTAAATTAGTAGGTAATCTTAAAGTTAAATTATAAGAGGTATTTAGCCTAACAAATTTAGTGTTATATTAATTGCTTTATAGTTATAAAGTACTATAGGTTTTTATAATCCATTAATACGCGTATTAGAAATAATAATTCTTTAAGTTCTAGACGCTCTTATTTAAAGTATTTAATAATTATAAGCAGTTCCTTATTATATATTTTATAGTTTAATTTAGTAGGGGTAAGTTTCTAAGAGAGAAAGGCTACTAGACGTAGCTCGCCGTTTTTATTATATTGCGATAATACTCCTCCTAGTATATAATTAGACGAGTCTGTTTTAATAATATATTTAAGGTCTAAATTAAAGTAGATAAGAATTAAAGTAGTTATAAAATAATATTTTAGGTTATTAAAAGCTTATTTATATTTAGTAGTATATAATTACAGCACCTAGTATACGAACGCGTATTTACGCGTTCGTGCACCAACTACCTACATACTGACTAATTAGGGGGGAGGCGCGTTAGTATATAGACCACGTAGTCTACCACAATAGAATCGACAGTTACCACTATCCCAAAGAGCATACAATACTATACGTATTTCGTGCCCCGGGATATAACTNACTTATNCTATTAAGTTANTANAAACACTAATTAGTAAGCGCGCACANATTAGNAATNACTTAATACCTCCCCCNAAGCGATANACGANAGCGACNACCCGTTTAGACTCCTAGTANNACCTACTAGAAGGTCAGAAGTCGGGGATTACGGACTTATCTCCAACTCTATATACTTATTTAAGTCTTAGTACGGTTTATTAGAAGTTATAGACGCGAATATAGACCTATAGGGAACCCCTATCCTTAACCCCCTTAAACCTTAAACCTCTTTAGACCTTTTATAGAAACCCCTTACCCTCCTATAAACTATTATAGACCTATTAATCGATTTTATGGACTGTTATAAAACCTCCCCCACCTGTTACAAGCTGCTACTACCTAATATACACTACACTACACTATATAGTATGGCAGACATTAGCAAGCAAGTTAGTAAAGGTTAAAAGAAGTAGAGATAAGGAGTCAACGTTACGTCTATAAACGACGTTAACGACTATATTAGTTTTAAAATCCTTAAATACAAACACTTTAAGCTTATAAATAATAACCTATAGGAGTAATACCAGGAAGACTTTACGGACTTTACGGAAGCTATTTTTAAGGCCTATAACCCTATTACTATCCGTAAACTACAAACCCTTTTACATAACTAAGGTGTATAGGTTAAAAGGGATAAATAAGTTACTGTTATATAGTCTTTATATAATATAATAATAAAAAAAAACTAAACAGAATGGACTAAAGAGGAAATCCTAGACCAGGTTAAAACTACTAAAGAACTCTTTACTTCTTCCAAACTTAATAGGATTACTAGCCTTATACCTAACCTACTTAACCAAATTTATCCTATAGACCTAAGCGGCTTTAGAGCTAACCTTGCTAGCTAAAATATACCCTACTCTTAAGTTACGGACCACGCTATAGACTATAATACCCCTATAACCCAAAATACGGACCAAATTACCCCTATTGTTTAAGTCACAAATCCGCAAGCTATATATCCGTAAACTATATATCCGTAAGCCATATATCCATAAGCTATAGATCTATAAGTTATAGATCTGCAATCTACCTAAGTGAAGACCTATAGTAAGGAGCTAGCTAACCTAGCTAACCTTTACACTAATAAATCTAAGTATAGTAGTGAAAACGATAACTTTAACTTTAAACTAACTATCTTTACGGACCTTTGCCAGAAGGCTAATATTCCTAAATAAGAGTTTAGCCAAGCCTACTCTACTATACTGCGCGGCCTAGTACTTAACTACTACTACACTAACCTTAAGAGCAACCCTCTTGGTGTTCCCTTTAATAAGCTATATAAAGCCACCCGTAACTACTTTAAAGGACCGGAATATAAGCGTAATATTCTTACCTAATAGAATGCGACTAAGCTACGGACCGTAATTAACAAGAATACTAAAAAATTGACTATAGAGTGCCTATAAATTCTTATTAAAGACCTCCGGTACCTACAGCACGGCCTTAACGCTAAGCTTCGAATAGACGACTTCCTATATAATAAACTTATTACGGCCTACTAGAAAGTAGAGCCCTATAAGTACGTCTACTATAAGCCTATAGATACCTTAGCTAGCCTTATTAATAATCTACGCTCCTCTATTATAATATATAAAGTCTTAAACTAGGCAGCACTTAAGCCTTTATTACGGATATTTAATATCCGTAAATAAACTTAGACGTCTACTTTATAGACCGCCGCTACCGCTAGCAGCACCCGCACCAACTAAGTCCTACCCGTAACCCCTATAGTAACCCCTATACGAAAATATACCCCCATAGATAAACCAGCCAGAAATGCTTCGTGTGCGGTAAAAAAGGATATTAGTCTATAAGGTATACCTAGGAAGAATGTAATAAGTTTAGGAAGAGACTTAATAGCCGTATTAACCAGTTCATTTTGGAATATAAAGGAGAGAAAGTAGAAGAGCCCCCTAATAAGTTAATAGAAGCCCTTATAATTAACTTTAANTTANANNCTTAGNAATAANANACCTTAGAGANATTTCTAACCACTTTTAGACCTTTTACGGACAGCTAAGCCTTTAATATTACGACCGTATTAGCCGACCGCTCCTTTATATACTTAATTACACCTAAAAACTAGCCCGTAAGTATACCCGTTGGACCCGTTATAGACGTTATAGATGTTATAGATTATAAGTAGGACCTATTTACATATATCACTACGGAACGCTATACCCCTAAAGAATTCTACGGCGTTATAATTAATATAGGTGCCTCTAAGAAGTCTACTATAGGTTATAGACAATACCTTATATATAGGACCACTATAAATAATAATACGGACATTGATATTACGTAAACTAGGGCCATAAACGTCTAATTCGGCATTAGCTTAACCGCATTAATTAGATTAGTTAAAGTTAAGACTCTAATTAGCCTAGTTAACTTCCACATAGTAAAAGCGGACACCCCCTTTCTACTCTATCTTACAGATATAGATAGGTTATAGGTATACTATAATAATATTACGGACACCCTAATTAGCCCTATAACTACCCTAGGAAGTAAGTATATTACCTTACCAATTATATAACAATTTGGACACCCGTTCCTTATATAGGGAGAGACTTTATAAACCTATATTTAGAAATCTTTTAACTATAACCCGTACTACCTTACTAGTACGGAAATCTACCGCCTATACCGCCGTTTTAGCCACCTATTAGCCGAAAAGCTATATAGAGTCCTTAAACGCTCTAGATATAACGACGTTAATAAAAAGGCAGTTAACCACCTAACTAAATACTACTCCTTTTGCTAGAAATACGGACGTTCCCTAGGCTAATTTAAGTTCACCCTTTATAAAGACCTTAATTTTAACCACTTAGTATACATAAACATTATATATATTAACGGCAGCCTAGTATTATATATAATTAACAAGGCAACCCACTATTAAGCCGCCCGTTAGTTATAAAATATATCTATAAAATATACTTAGGACATTTTACGGACCTACTAGATTAACATATACGTTAAACCCCCTAATTATATCACCTATAACGCTAGTAGGAACTTTATTAGCAAAGAATTCCAATAGTACGCTATAGCTATAGCTATTTTAACAAAAGCCGTTCCAGTTAAGGCGTACTAGTCTATTAGGCTTATTAAGCGAGCTTACCTAGCTCTATAAAGAGCTTATTAGATTATTATAGATAAGTATAAAGATATTTAAAAGGAACTGGCTTTACAGATAGCTATAAAAGCCATTAATAACATTGCTAGCCCTAACAGATTAGTACCTACCCTCTTAGTTTATAGAGCCTACCTAAAGATAAGCAACCTAGGCCCTCCTACCCCATCTATTATAGAATAAGCAGCTATAATACGGAAGGCAATAGCTAAAATAGTCAAATTACGGGCTAAATAAACTATTAATAACGCTCTATACTACCGTAACGGACCTAATACAACCTTAGTACACAACCTCCCGCTTAATTCTAAGGTCCTTATATAGCGCGAGAGCGGTAATTAGACTAGACCTTACCGTTTACTAGCTGTAGAAGATAAGACGTATTGTGTACAACTCCCTAGCAGGCCAACTAGCTTCAGAAGCACGTCTGTAAAACCCTACTTTTGGCCCAAAAATACCTATAACGTTAAGCTAGACAAACTAGAAGTACCCGCCGAATTAGATAAACTAAAAGTACCCGCCAAATTAAACAAACTAGAAGCACCCTTACTTATCCTAAAGGTCCCCTAGAAACCTACTAAACCTACTAAACCTACCGTAAAGCGTAGCTGAGGACGCCCCTATAAGAACCCTATAATAGAGAATTACCTAACCTCCACAGGCATATCCGCAAAGCAATCTCCACCTACAGATATATTAGTTCTAGTACAGGAAACCCCTTTTACGGACTTATAACGTAAAGAGATTAACAGACTACTTAAGAAGGGCGTCTTTACGGTTATAACGAAGAGAGACGTTCCGCAAGGCGTCCGTATATTTAACTTACGCTTTATTAATAAAATTAAGCACCCTAATACTAATAAAGCTTTTAAAAAATTAGGGCTTATTATACAAGCCTATAACGACTAAAGAAAGGACTTAGTTCTTATATAATCGCCTATAATTTAACGGGTTAGTTAATAGATTATACTCGCACTTATACCTAGACTACAGCAAACCAAATCTATAGCCCTTTACTTACGGGATATCTTATAAGCCTATATACAGTCTAATATCTACCTAAATAGGGACATCTTTATACGGCCACCCCTTAAGCTTAACCTATAACCAGGAATAATTTTATAGGTTATAAAACCTCTTTACAAAGTACCAGAAGCTAGAAACCATTAATTTAAGACATACTACTAGCATTACGTTAGTAAGCTTAAAATGGAATAGTTAACCTATAACCCCTACCTCCTATACAGCCTATTAAACGGCCTTAGTATTATTGGACTCTAAATAAATAATACCTTATTCCTAGCAGACTAGACCTTTATAGATACTAAAGAAACTAAACTATAAAAGGCTAAGTTCTTAGCAAAGCTGTAAGAGTAGTTAACTAAGCAGAATCTAATTAAGTTTAATAGAGGCCTAATTACATAAAAGGGCAATCTAATTAAGCTAACTTAGGAATGCTAAGCTTAAAACCTAAAGCCTATTACAGTAAAGCCTACGGACCTTACTAGCTCCTATAGAAAGACCTATAAAACCGTAAATATAAAGGACTAATACATTACATAACGTATAAAAGGCGCCTATATTGCCATAGTCTATCAGCCTAAATCTGCCTATAATTTATCCTTTATAGCCTAGGTAGTAGATCCGTAAGAAGAAAATATTAAGTAGCTTAATAAGCGCATTTAGTGGCAAATTAATAATGCAGCAAGGGGACTTACTTTTATACCACTGGACCTAAGTTCCCTTAGCTTATTAGTATTTACAAACGCCTCCTTTACTAATAATAGGGACCTATTATTACAAATTGGCTTTATAATCGTACTTACAGACTATAATTAGGACGTAAATATTCTATATTAGTCCTTAATTAAATATAAACGGGTAACCCGTAGTATACTAGCTTCTAAACTATATATACTAGCTTATAGCTTTAATATAGCAGCCGCAATTAAATTAACGGTCCAGAAGATTCTATAACTAAAGTAGTTACCCCTAGTTTTATATACCGATTTAAAGTCCCTCTATAACTACCTAGTTAAACTAGGTACAATATAAAAGAAGAGGCTTATAGTTAACCTAATATACTTATATTAGGCCTATAAACGATATAAAATTATAAAAGTTAAATAGATCAGCGGCGGAAATAACCTAGTAGACGCTATAACTAAGGTAAAGCTATATTAAGCCCTTAAAACCCTAATTAATATAAATAGGCTTAACCTAAAAGTTATAAAATAGGTAGAATGGGACTAACAAAGTACCTACGGTACGCCTACGGCCCGTTAAAAGGCCGTACAGCTTATTATATAGCCTATTTTACGGACTATAAGCTATTAAATAGAAAACGGTAGAAAGCTACAGTGAAACTTAGTAGACTTACGTAACCTGCTAAATTCTACTATATTTTGCCACAGTAGTCAAATTAACTAATTACGATTTTCCATACCAGGCACGGAAAATCGCCATTAGCTCACTTAGCACTAGCGCCTTAGCGGCCCTTAAGATCTAACTTATGGCTTATCTACTGCCCGTTAAAAGGCTATATGGTTTATTTTACGGACCATAAGTAGAACTTACGGCTAGCTTAGGGCACCATTTAAAAGGCAGCCTAGACGGCACCTTAAAGGGATTTCCTATGTATTTCCTTACGTATTTTATAGTTCTATTAAGGCAATTACGGAGGCTATATATAAGTGATTTTATTTTCTAAGTACCGCTAGTATATAATTATAGCACCTAGTATACAAACGCGTATTTATACGTTCGTGCACTAACCACCTATATACTAACTAATTAGGGGGGAGGCGCGTTAGTATATAGACTACGTAGTCTACTATAATAGAATTGACAGTTACTACCATCCCAAAGAGCATATAATACTATACGTATTTCGTGCCCCGGGATACGACTTACTTATACTATTAAGTTAGTACGAACAAGTAGTCTATTTAAATCTTATATTCTTCCTTATTAAGTTTACTAATAGCTAAATAATTTTTAAAAAGTAATTAATAAATTAATAATAAAAATTTGCAAATCTTAGAAATCCTTAAATATTTTATATACTACTAGGACTTTCCTAGTTTATAATTACAGTAATTTTTTTAGGGTCTATTTTAATTCCATTATAGGATATAATTAGGCCTAAGTATATAACTTATATTTCTTAATATTGCATTATAAGCCCGCGTTTTATAGGTGTTTAAGAACTATTTAGATATACTTCTAATGCTTAAAAAGTAAAGATAAATAGATTAAAATATTATTAATATATACGGTAATAAATAGATTAAGGAATTCGCGAAGTATATTATTAATATATTACTAAAACATACTAGGACCGTTCTTTACACTAAATAGCATTATTAGATATTTAAAAGATCTCTATTATATATAGAAAGCTATATACTTTTTATCTCCTTTATAAATATAGATTTAATTAAAGGTAGCAACTATATTAAGCTTTATAAAGTATTATACTTTTATTAAGTAGTTAAGCGTTTCTTAAAGTAGAGAAATTAGATATTGGTTTTAAATTATAATTGCATTTAAGGCTTAATAATTAATATAGAACCTTAAGCCTCCTTTAGGTTTCTTAATAAATAATATAGGCGAGGTAAATAGTAATTAACTAGGGTAAATAAATCCTTTCTCTAAGTACTCTTTAAGGTATTATTATATTATAAGCAGCTTTTCTCGTAATATACCGTATAATAGGCTAAACTTTAGCGTTATACTAGGTTTAAGTTCTATTTTAAAATTATACTCGTTTTAATATAGGGGTAGTTAGTTTATAAATTATTTCTTAAACGTATTAATTAAATTATAATATTTTTTAGGTATAAGAGGTTAGGGGTTAATATATTGCTTTAGTTTTAACACTTTTTTAATATCTTTTAGTATTATAGTAAAGATCTTATAGTCTTATTTCCTTACTAACAAATAAAAGGGTGCGGCTTATATTATATAAATTTTAAGGGGTTTTAATATATTATTGTTCGTACTAACTTAATAGCACGAGTAAGTTGTATCCAGGGGCACGAAATACGTATAGTATTATATGCTCGTTTAGATAGTAGTAACTGTCAATTATATAAAGCAGACTACGTAGTCTATATACTAATACGTCCTCCCCCTAATTAGTCAGTACTTTATAAGTGCACTAGACGCGTAAGTAAGTAGTTAGTGCACTAAACGCGTAAACGCGTACCTGGTATACCAAATGCGTAGGCACGCGGTTAGTACAACAGGTGCTATAATTATACACTAGCGGTACTTAAAAAATAAAACCACCTATATATAGCCTCCATAACTATTCTAACAGAACCATAAAATATAAAAGAAAATACATAGGAGAACTCCTCTAAGGTGCCGTTTAGGCTACCTTCTAAACAGTGCCCTAAGCTAGCCGTAAGTTCTACTTACGGTCCATAAAATAAACTATAAGGCCTTTTAACGGGCAGTAGACAAGCTATAAGTTAGATCTTAAGGGCCGCTAAGGCGCTAGTGCTAAGTAAGCTAATGGCGATTTTCCATCCCGGGGATAGAAAATCGTAATTAGTTAATTTAACTACCCTAGCAGAATATAGTAGAATTTAGTAGGTCACGTAAGTCCACTAAGTTTTATTATAGCTTTCTACCGTTTTCTACCTAATAGCTTATAGTCCGTAGAATAGGCCATATAATAAGCCGTACGGCCTTCTAACGGGCCGTAGGCGTACTATAGGTACTCTATTAGTCCCGTTCTACCCATTTTATAACTTTTAGGTTAAGCTTATTCATATTAATTAGGGTTTTAAGGGCTTAATATAGCTTTGCCTTAGTTATGGCGTCTACTAAGTTGTCTCCGCTACTAATTTATTTAACCTTTGTAATTTTATGTCATTTATAGGCCTAATATAAGCACATTAGGTTAACTATAAGCCTCTTCTTTTATATTATATCTAGTTTAACTAGGTAGTTATAAAGGGACTTTAAATTAGTGTATAAAAATAGGGGTAACTACTCTAGTTATAGAATCTTCTAGACCATTAATTTAATTGCGGCTGCTATATTAAAGCTATAAGCTAGTGCATATAGTTTAGAAGCTAGTACACTACAAGTTACCCATTTACATTTAATTAAGGACCAGTATAGGATATTTACGTCCTAATTATAGTCCGTAAGTACGATTATAAAGCCAATTTGCGATAATAGGTCCCTGGTATTAGTAAAGGAGGCGTCCATAAATACTAATAAGCTAAGAAAACTTAGGTCCAGTAGTACAAAAGTAAGTCCCCTTACTGCATTATTAATTTGCCACTAAATGCGCTTATTAAGCTGCTTAATATTTTCTTCTTATAGGTCTATTACCTAGGCCGTAAAGAATAAATCATAGGTAGATTTAGGCTAACAGACTGTGGCAATATAGGCGCCTCTTACACACTATACAGTATATTAGTCCTTTATATTTACGGTCTTACGGGTCTCTTCGCGGGAACTAGTAAGGTCTATAGGCTTTACTATAATAGGCTTTAGGTTTTAAGCTTGGCGTTCCTAAGTCAGCTTAATTAGGTTGCCCTTTTATATAATTAAGCCTTTATTAAACTTAATTAGGTTCTACTTAGTTAACTACTCTTACGGATTTGCCAAGAACTTAGCCTTTTATAGTTTAGTTTCTTTAGCGTCTATAAAGGTTTAGTCTGCTAGGAATAGGGTATCGTTTATTTAGAGTTTAATAATACTAAGGCCGTTCGATAGGCTGTATAAAAGGTAGGGGTTATAGGTCGACTGTTCCATTTTAAGTTTACTAACGTAGTACTAGTAGTATATCTTAAACTAATAGTTTCTAGCTTCTAGTACTCCGTAAAGAGGTTTTATAACCCATAAAATTATTTTTAGTTATAGGTTAAGCTTACGGGGTAGTTATATAAAGATATTTCTGCTTAGGTAGGTATTAGACTATACGTAGGCTTATAAGATATCCTATAGGTAAAGAGCTATAGGTTTGCTTTACTATAGGCCGGGCATAAGTATAAGTATAATCCGTTGGCTAACTCGTTAAATTATAGGCAATTATATAAGGACTAAGTCCTTTCCCTTATCGTTATAAGCTTATATAATAAGCCTTAATTTCTTAAAGGCTTTATTAGTACTAGGGTGCTTAATCTTATTAATAAAGCGTAAGTTAAATATACGGACGCCTTACGGGACGTCTTTCTCTATTATAACCGTAAAGATACCCTTTTTAAGTAGTCTATTAATCTCTTTACGCCGTAAGTCCGTAAAAGGGGATTCCTATACTAAAACTAATATATCTATAGGCGGAGATTGCCTTGCGGATATTCCTATAGAGGTTAAGTAATTCTTTATTACGGGGTTCTTAGTTATAGGGTGCTTTTAGGGGCGTCCTTAACTACACTTTATAGGTTTAACGGGTTTAGTAAATTCCTAGGGGACTTCTAAGGTAGGCAGGGGTGCTTTTAGTTTATCTAGTTTAATGGGTGTTTCCAGTTCGTCTAGCTTGACGTCATAGTTGTCTTTAGGCCGAAAGTAGGGTTTTACGGACGTACTTCTAAAGCTAGTTAGCCCGCTAGGGAGTTATACGTAGCATGTCTTGTTTTTTACGGCTAGTAGGCAATAAGGTCCATTCTAATTGCCGCTTTTACGCTATATAAGGACTTTAGAGTTAAGCGGGAGGTCGTATACTAGGGTTATATTAGGTCCGTTGCGGTAATATAGGGCGTTATTAACAGTTTATTTAGCCCGTAGCTTAACTATCTTAGCTATTACCTTCTATATTGCGGCTACTTATTTTATAATATACAGGGCAAAAGGATCTAATTTACTTATCCTTAGATAGGCTCTGTAAACTAAGAGGGTAAGTACTAGTCTATCCAGGCCAGCAGTGTCATTAATAGCTTTTACGGCTATCTATAAAGCCAGTTCCTTTTAAATGTCCTTATATTTATCCGTAATAATCTAGTAAGCTCTCTGTAAGGCTAGGTAAGCTTACTTAATAAGCCTAATAGACTAATACGCCTTAACTAAAACGGCTTTTATAGAGATAGCTATGGCCGTAGCATATTACTGGAATTCCTTACTAATAAAGTTTCTACCGGCGTTATAGGTAATATACTGCGGGGGTCTAACGTACGTGTTAATCTAGCAGGTCCGTAAGATATCCTAGGTATACTTTACGGATATATTTTATAACTAACGGGCGGCTTAATAACGGGTTACCTTATTAATTATATATAGTACTAGGCTGCCGTTAATATACATAATGTCTACGTATACTAAGTAGTTAAAGTTAAAATCCTTATAAAGGGTGAACTTAAATCGGCCTAGGGAACGTCCGTATTTCTAGCAGTAGGAGCAGTATTTAGTTAGGTGGTTAATTGCCTTCCTATTAACGTCGTCATATCTAAAACGTTTAAGGACTCTATGCAGCTTTTTAGCTAATAGGTAGCCGAAACGGCGGTATAGGTAGTGGATTTCCATACTAGTAAGGTAGCACGGGTTATAGTTAAAAGATTCCTAAATATAGGTCTGTAAAGTTTCTCCCTATATAAGGAACGGGTGTCTAAATCATTGTATAATTGGTAGGGTAATATACTTACTTCTTAGGGCAGTTACGGGGCCGATTAGGGTATCCGTAACATTATTATAGTAAACCTATAATCTATCTATATCCGCAAGGCAGAGTAGAAAAGGGGTGTCCGCTTTTACTATATAGAAGTTAACTAGGCCAATTAGGGTCTTAACTTTAACTAATCTAATTAATGCAGTTAAGCTAATGCCGAATTAGACGTTTACAGCCCCAGTTTACATAGTACTAATGTCTATATTATTATTTACGGTGGTTTTATATACAAGGTATTGTCCGTAACCTACGGTAGACTTCTTAAAGGCACCTATATTGATCATAACGCCGTAGAATTCTTTAGGGGTATAGCGTTCTGTAGTAATATATGCAAATAGGTCCTGCTTATAATTTATAACATCCATAATAGGGGTGCTTGCGGAATAGTTTTTGGGCGCAATTAAGTATATAAAGGAACGGTCGGCTAATATAGTCGTAATATTAAAGGCTTAGCTATCCGTAAAAGGTCTAAAAGTAGTTAGGAATATCTCTAAGGTCTCTTATTCCTAAGCGTCTAAGTTAAAGTCAATTATAAGGGCTTCTATTAACTTATTAGGGGGCTCTTCTACTTTCTTTCCTTCGTATTCCAAAATAAACTAGTTAATACGGCTATTAAGTCTCTTTCTAGACTTATTATATTCTTCCTAGGTATACCTTATAAACCAATATCCTTTCTTACCGCATATAAAGCACTTCTAGCTAGTTTATTTATGGGGGTGTATTTTCATACGGGGGTTGCTATAGGGGTTATAGGTAGGACTTAGTCGGTACAGGTGCTGCTAGCGGTAGCGGCGGTCCGTAAAGTAGACGTCTAAGTCTGTTTATAGATATTAAATATCCGTAATAAAGGCTTAAGTGCTACCTAGTAGGTTTAAGACTTCGTACATTATAATAGAGGAGCGTAGATTATTAATAAGGCTAGTTAAGGTATCTGCAGGCTTATAGTAGGCGTACTTATAAAGCTCTACTTCCTAGTAGGCCGTAATAAGTTTATTATACAGGAAGTCGTCCGTTTAAAGCTTAATATTAAGACTATGCTATAGGTGGCGGAGGTCTTTAATAAGGATTTGCAGGCACTCTATGGTTAATTTTTTAGTGTTCTTGTCCATTACGGTCCATAGCTTGGTCGCATTCCATTAGGTAAGGATATTACGCTTATATTCCGGTCCTTTAAAGTAGTTATATATAGCTTTACATAGCTTATTAAAAGAAACACTAAGGGGGTTACTTTTAAGGTTAGTGTAGTAGTGGTCAAGTGCTAGGCCGCGCAGTATAGTAGAGTAGGCTTAGCTAAACTCTTATTTAGGAATATTAGCCTTCTAGCAAAGGTCCGTAAAGATAGTTAGTTTAAAGTTAAAGTTATTATTTTCGCCGCTATATTTAGATTCGTTAGTATAGAGCTTAGCTAGGTTAGCTAGCTCCTTGCCGTAGGTCTTTAGTTAGGTAGGTTACGGATCTATAACTTACAGATTTATAGTTTATGGATATATGGCTTACGGATATATAGTTTACGGATATATAGCTTATGGATCTATAACTTAAATAACGGGGGTAATTTAGTCCGTATTTTAGTTTGCGGGGGTATTATAGTCCGTAATTTGGGTTATAGGGGTATTACGGTCCGTAACTTAAGTACTAGGTATACTTTAGCCCATAAAATTAATTCTAAAACTACTTAGGTTTATAGAACAAATTTGGTTAAGTGGGTTAGGTATAAGGCTAGCAATTATATTAAGTTTAGAAGAAGTAAAGAGTTTTTTAATTTCTTGGAACTAGTCTAGGATTTCCTCTTTAGTCTATTCTGTTTGGTCCTTCTTATATATTGTGTTATATAAGGACTATACAATAGTAACTCGTTTATTCCTTTTAACCTATATACCTTAGTTATATAAGAGGGTCCGTAGGTTACGGATAGTAGTAGGGTTGTATACTTTAAAGATAGCTTCCGTAAAGTCCGCGAAGTCTTCCTAGTATTGCTCCTATAGGTCGACATTTATAAGCTTAAAATATTTATATTTAAGAACTTTAAATTTAATATAGTTATTGACGTCAGGTATAGACGTAAGGTTAACTCCCTACCTCTACTTTTCCTAGCCTTTATCAACTTGCTTCTTTAGGTCTGCTATACTATATAGTGTAGTATAGTACGCAGTGGGTGGAAAAGGTCTTGTAGTGGTCCGTAAAGGCAGTTAATATCCGTAGCAGTTTGTAGAAGGGTAAAGGTGTCCGTAAGGGGTCTTAATAGATCCGTAGTAGTTTACAGAAAGGTAGGAGGTCTCCGTAACGGTCCGTAAAGGTAATTAATAAGTCCGTAACGGTTTGCAAAAGGGTAGAGGGTCTCTATAAGGGGTCTAAAAAGACGTCAGAGGTATTAAAAGAGGGTGTAGTAGGGATAGGGGTTTGAGGTTTAAGGGTAGGGGGTTCCGTACAGGTCTATATTCGCGTCTATTATACTTTTAGTAAACCGTACTAAGACTTAAATAAGTATACAGAGTTGGTGATAGTCCGTAATCCCCAACTTCTAACCTTCTAGCAGGTTATACTAGGAGTCTAAATAGGTGGTCGTTGTCATATATATCGCTCGGGGGGAGGTATTAAGTAATTGCTGATCTATACGCGCTCACTAATCAGTATTTATACTAACTTAATAGTACGAGTAAGTTGTATCCAGGGGCACGAAATACGTGTAGTATTATATGCTCGTTTAGATAGTAGTAACTATCAATTATATAAAGCAGACTACGTGGTCTATATACTAATGCGTCCTCCCCCTAATTAATTAGTGCTTTATAAGTGCACCAGACGCGTAAGCGAGTGGTTAGTGCACTAAATGCGTAAACGCGTACCTGGTGTACCGAACGCGTAGGCACGCGGTTGGTATAACAGGTGCTGTAATTATACAATTATCTTCGCATTCTTTGCTATAATTAGCTGTTATAACTTTCTTATATTAGTTTAGGGTTTATAGTAAGGGTAATTTATATTATATTAAATTTAAATAATTATATGCATGTTTATAGGGTACGTAGTATTTTAAGTAATAATTTTACTAAGTATATTAAGGGAGTTATATTATATATTAGCGCTAAAAGAGCCTAAATACTTATACTCTTCCATTTCTTATCCTAAGGCGTAACTTGGCCCTAGAATAATTTATTTTCTAAGTTAACTAAAGGAGAGATGCTTTATAGTAACTAAATATAATTTAAGGACTAAGAGGAACTACGGCGGACCTTTTTAAAAGGGTAAGTTTGGCAATTCCTTTTAATATATCCCTTTTTACTATATTTAAAGTATTCTCTATTTACGGCTTATATTCTTTATTTATTAGTCCTTAAGGGTATATAGGATTAAATAGCGTTAAGGTCTATAAGGTTATATATAAAGCCTTTAGGGTTTAGAGATAAATTGCGCTTTAGGGTATATACTAGTTTTATAAAGTTTTAAATATAAGGTATAGTTAGTGTTGGGAATAAAGGCAAGGGGTTACCATATAAGGCATATTGCCGTCACATATAGCAAGTTGCCGTTACGTGCGGCAAGTTGCCGTCACGTGTCGCCGCGGCACTAGCGTAGCGAGGAGCCTTAAGCTCCTCGCCCTCTCTTATTAAGATAAGAAGAATAATAACCATTATTATACTATTTACGAACCGTAGCTACGTAATATCACCTTATATAACTAATACTGATTAGTAGTTAACTTTACTATTATACTATAGAGCAGCTAGGTATTCTACTAAGAAGAGATAAGCTACTATACCAGTACTACTTATACTAGAGAAAACTGTCTTTTAAGGTTAGAACTAGTCCTAAACCTTAAATAGAACTCTTCTTTAAAATCTAAGGATTTAAAGGCTAGAACTAGTCCTAAGCCTTTTTAAGATTATAGATTCTTGCGTCTATTACATAAAATAACACGCTTTACGAGTCTTCGCGATTTAAGGCTAAAACTGGTCCTAAGCCCTATACCCGCAAATACACGTTACGAACGTGTACTAAACGATAATCCCTATACCAATAACACTTCCCTCCCTCCGAAAACATGGCTACGCCTATTTTAAATAACTAGAAAGACTCCTTACTACTAGGGGTAGCTAAGTATATAAAACTTATTAATAAAGATTAGGACGAATTTGCCTTTAATATAATAACTTATACCGTAAAACAAGTTAACGGCTTTCTCCTACACTATATTATATTCTACCGAAATAGATACTACGCCGATTTACAACTATAGGAGTATTTTAGGGAGGATTTTATAGGATGGACTGCTAATACCTAGGCACTTAGCAACGTTAATATTATTTAAGATTTTTAAGACTTTCTCTGTAGGAATAGGGTATATATTACTAAGAATAGTAACCTAATTACTAGCAATATTTAGGCCGTTATTACTAGTATAAAAGAACTAATATAGACAGAAGCTAAAATTATATATTAATTACGGAAACCTAAAAATAACCTATATTCTTTAGAAGGCAACTTTAATTTATATTAAAACCCCTAGAACGCTAACCCCCTACCTAAAGCTGCTCTCCTACCTAGAGGTACTCTCCTACTTAAAATTGCTCCGCCTCTACCTCCTCTACTCTAGCTAACCGGTAAGCCTTTACTATAAGAAGTTATGAATCTAATAAAGGTATATTTGGATAAAGAGAAGAAGTTTAAAGGAGAATTATATAATATACTTGGAGCAAAACTATAGGTCTTTTATAACTGTTATAATAAGGTTAAAATTTAACGCTATTAGTACTATTACGCTTTCTCTATTATATTAAAGGGATAGGTAGTAACATTCTATTACAACTATATTACGGGTAAAAACTATAACTTTAATATAATGCTTTAGCTTACTAAAGCCCACTTTAAGACTAATAAGAATCGCTAACTTTATATATCTAAATAGCGGGAGACTACGCTCTAGAGAGTTATTGCTTCTAACCTAATAAAGACTTATTTAGAGTGCCTTTAACTACTTTTTAATAAACTTTAGAAAATCTAATATAGCTTTACTAAAACTTACTAAAATAAGAACAGTTTAAGGGACTAGGTTATCTTAGCCTACCGTAGTGTTTTTAAGTGTAATTTGGCGCTATATAAATCTGTGGATATATTTAAAGGAGTATATACCAAACTACGCTCTACTATAGGTATTGTAATACAAATATAAGAACCTTAATAGTTCTATACTAAAAACCCTGCCTAACTAAGTATTCCTAACTAATATAATTATAACTAGACTAACCGAATATATAGTGGCCGTAGTAGGGAATATAGTAAAGGGTATAATTAACGTTAACTATAAGGCAATTATAGAGGTTCTTATAGAGGTTTATTTCAAAGTAATTGCTAAAAAAAGTGCTATGTTTATAAGAAGCTAAATTACCAGTTAACTAAACACTCCCTTAATAAGCGAAAAAAGGCATATAATAAGTTCCGTTAGAGTATAAAAAATGTTAAAAATTGTAAGGTTACTACGGCCTACTTTTAAAGCTTCCTGGTTTAATATAAAGGCGCAGAAGATCTTAAGGGTAAGGTTAATAAGACTAAATAGCTCCTTATAGATATAGAAATTAAGGACTACTCTCCTAACTAATACTTTACTAAGTATAGTAAGGTAAATAGTATACAAACCGTCGCTATTTTTAATAACCAATCTACGCTCCATTCTATTACGAAGTTAAATATCTTTAATAAGCTAAAGGAGAGTTCCGCGTTTTCCTTTAACAATAGATACTTAGTAAATGTCTTTTATAGTATTATGCCAGATATAGGAGCCGTAAGAGTATCTATAGTAGGAGAACCTTAAGTTTGAGCTCTTTAGTAGCTTAATAGCTCTATTTAGATTAACTAATTAATAGTAGGCCAATATACGATTCGTTTTGGTAAAGGTACTATAATCTCTCTCGGCACAATTAGGGTTTAAACCCCCTTAGGGTATATTACTTTTTACGTTGTTTCTACAAATACCCTATTTCTATTTTACATTAAAGATATAAATAAATTAGGTATTAAGCTTAATAACCTTAAGAATATACTTATTTAAGGAGATAATTGGGTGCCTGTTATACGCAAGTAGGGTTACCCCTAGTTGCTCCTTTATTAACTAGAAAAGAGTATTACTTAAAGCTATTTAACTAAGTTAGAGTTACGCCAACTATACCATTATTTTAGCTACCTATCCGTTTATTAATTACTTAGGGTTCTTTAGTAAGTAGGCTATAAAGTTAAGGTTAAGGCAATTAAGCATCTTATAAAGTATTACTATTACTACTAAATAAACTAGAAGTCCCCTAGCCGATTTAAGTTTACCCTTAAGGATAACTATAACTTTAACTTCTATATTATTATTAACGTTATATATTTTAGCGGCAAACTAGTACTCTAAGTTATTAACTTCTTAACCTCCTTCTAAGCCGCGCGTTTCTTAAAAGATATATTAGCCAGAAACGTATAGAATACCCTTTAGTTATACTAGATTAATATTTATTTAGGACCCCCTAATTAAATTATCTATAATGTAAAAAAGAACTTCTTATTTATAGAGTTCCGATAATAGATAAAGGTAATAGCAATTAAGGTTAAGGAAGTCCCTATTAAGGTATATAATAGTATTAGAAAAGTAAAGCAATATTATACGCTATTACGCCGCGTATATAAGATTATCTCTTTAGAACTAAAGGACGCTAGCGAAAAACTTACCTTATAAATGGCTGTTAAAGCTATTAATAATTCTGCTGGCCTAGATAGACTCGTACCTACGTTACTAGTCTTTGGCGCCTACCCTTAAATAACTAATAATTCTCTACTATCTCCCTCTATTATATAATAAGCCAAGGCTATTTATAAGGCAATAAAGGAGGTGCAATATCTCTATGCTATACGCTAGGTTAATAATATATTAGGAATAAGAAATGGCCTAAACACCTTAACTACGCTTAATCTGCTACTTTAGTCTAAAGTATATATATAGCGTAAAAAGGGAGAATAGTTAGGCCCACACTAACTTATTACAATTAATGGTTAAACTTATACTATTTAGATGCCTTATAGACCCACTTAATTCTATTTAACTGTTATTAAGCCTTACTATAAAAATAACAATTCTAAGCCTTTACAGGATGCCTTAGAAGATACCCTAGAGGAGAACTATAATTAACGTGCTCTAGAAGGCGACTATAATCCCAATATAATTATAGTAGATACGCCACAACTATAACGCGGTAGAGGTCGCCCGAAGGAATTACAAAATCGCTAATATCTTATTAATTTTAAAGAATAATTTATTACCGCCATTAAGAATAGAGCTAAGTTATTAATAGCCTTTATAACAGCTAAAGAGAAGACTAACTTTAAGCTCGCAAAATAGCTTTAAAAGGAAGGTCGTATTATAACCCTAGGAGCTCCTTTCTAAGTATCCGACAAGTAGGAGATCGACAGTCTTATTATAAGAGGAGTCTTTAAATTTAAGAAGTATGACCCTACTAAGTTTAATAAAGTTTGCATCTTTAAGTTAAGGATAGTTAATAAGATTAAGGGTAAGGCTATTCTAAGCATACTTCCACATAATTACCTTAAAGGTATAGTTAAAACTAGAGTAGCCGCCTATAGGATTATTACAATTCCACTTAAAGATCTTCTGTTATAGTAGTGTGTAATTTAGCACCTAGACCTTGTTATTTTGCCTTAGGAGTTCTTAATTATTAAGGGTATAGTCCTTATTACTAGTAGGAACTTACCCCTAAGTTAACCCAATATTTGTGCCTCATTTTCTTCACATATTTTCACTATTCGTCAAACACGATAGACCTTACAATAAACTTGTTCAGTAGTACGAGATTGTCCTTCTATGCCCGCGGCGCGGTGCCATAACATAGACAATATGAACGTTCAACTTGCAGCAATTCCTCCAGAAATTATCGAATGCGTGGCACAAAATCTTCAGCTAGCTGAGCTGCGCTTCTTACGATTGACTTGAAAAGCGCTTGCAGAAATGTCGTCTTACTATTTCGGACACACCTACTGTACCAAAGTCACCACAAATCTATCACTCGCGAGTATACGAAAGCTAGACGACCTCTCAAGATCTACATGTAAAAGTCTTTCGGCTAGACTGGGATAAAGAAGCAGGGCGTGGACTTATTTGGGACCGGGACGCTTCCAAATCTGTACTCCCCGGCTTACCAGTCATACAACAAGTACGCGATAGTATTCTTCGATTTGCCAACTGCCGATCTATTTACGTTGGAGCCCCATACGAATATGACCATATGGTCTCTCCAAGGATAGATGCGATTGGATGCAGCGATTTACCTGGACTCGGCTTTATTCTTATTGCGGAAACCGGCTTACCACTTGAGACATTTCATATTAAATTTGGGTCAGATACTAATGGTAATTGAGTCAAAATTAGTCAAATTCACTCGGAACAAATTAGGAGGCCAACATTCAAGAGAGCATTGTCCAACCTTAAGGAGCTGTCGCCGAGGCTCTATATTGACGATGGTCATTGCGATTGGACTTGGAATTTAGTATCGGAAGCGGCACATTTGCAAAAGCTTGATTGGAAAGTTGAACTTTTTGAGCCTTTCTATTTCGAGCCAATTGGCCTATCCCATATCCAGGAATTGATATTTCAGCATGTGCCTTTTCGGAGACGAACCTGACTGAGCTTCTACTACAGTGTCGCCATCGCCTTCGATCCCTTACGTTCTTTCAAATCAGGCTGGATCGAAGCTGGCGAGGCATCTTTCAGTACTTGCAGGACTTCGACAACCTCGAAAGCATCTCCTTTCACTTTCTCAAGTTGGGCAGTGGCAGGCGCAGACCTTGTGCCTTCTCTGGTCTGGACGATGGCGTAGAAGCAGACTTGCTGATAAGCAAGCAAGCAAGCAAAACACCCCTCTGCTTGCTTAATTACCCGATTTAGAAGCCCTCTGCTTGCTTGCTTGCTTGTTAATTACTTGCCAAGATAGTATAGAATTTGAAGTTCTATAGAATTTAAAGTTTTATAGAAAATCCGCCATGGCTTCGCCTAGTAGCAGTATCTTGCCTACTAAGCTCCTCCACTATTAATTAATTGTAGTATAAGGTATAAGCTTATTTGCGCGGCTTAAAGGTAGTTTATAAGGTAGACGCGGTTAAGGCAGTGCGTAGATCGCGATCTTGGCGTAGTATAGAGGATTGGGAGAGATCTGCAAGTATTACCATACAAGCAGCCAACATTGATTGAGCTCTCTCATTATTTGGCTCAATTTCCAACATTGATTCAAGTGAAGCAATCATAGCCTTTTGCATACGTATATCTGCTCTAATCTTGTAGCAGAGGAAGGAGGTGTAGCAGCTGTCCCTTTATTAGCTATTAGCTTTATATAAATTAATAGACTTACTACCTTCTCTAGCGGCCTTTTTATAACCTATCTTCTTCTAAGAACGCGTGCATTATAGAGCAGCAATTATTATTGGCTGTAGCCTAAATTAATAAGGCTCTAGTAGATTACTAGCTTTACTAAATCCAAGCTTATAATCCAAGCTTATAGCTAGTATAGTTAGTATATTAAAAGCGAACTAGGTAAGGTGTAGAAACTTAATTTATATCTACTATTAGTACTTAATTAGATCCTAGGCCAATAGGTGTTCCTTTAATAGAGGATTAAGCAACTTCTACTATATATACTTATTCTTATAGACTATCTAGCTTAGTATTAAGGCACTAGAGTAGGCATTAATATAGCTATTACGGCCAGCGGAGGCTCATACGCACTTTAGATATAGTGCCTTTAGTTCTGCTAATAAAGGTAGTAAATAATCTTTATACTAAAGCTAGAGAGTTTAAAAGGTAGTATTGCCGCTAATAATCTAATTAGGCCGATCCTTCTATGTATTCTAGTAGAAGCGCTTAAAATAAGAATATAAAAGGACTACTGCATAATATACTAGAGTATTATTAAGCTTAAGGTAGTAGTTATTTAGCTTTACCTAGGCCGCGTTAAGATTAATTATAAAATAATTCTCTATAGCTTCTTAATTTGGATAGTCCTCTATTATAGCTTTAGCAATATAATCCTTCTTTTCTTTAAAGACTATAAGCAGCTAATTAAACATAAGAATGACCTTCTAAATCGCGCTATATTTACTAGCCTTGCCTCTGCCTTTTACTAAGCTTATAGCTTCTTTAAGAGGGCTAAAGATCTCCATATATTTATTAATAATTAACTAATTATATACATTTAAGCCGCTAACGGCGATATAGCGGCAAGGCTTAGGTACCTCCTTGCCTTTAGATCTAAGGGAGGCCGTTTCCTTTTTATACTTTATAATCTGGTACTAAGTAAACAAATTAAGAGACGCTTAAAGCTTAGTAGCTTATTTAAAGGCAGTATAGTAGCTATTCTAGTGGGTCTTAACAGGCTTAATAAGCTACTTAATTTAGAAGCCTTTCTATAGAAGTATGTTCTTATTAACTTAATATTGCTTAAATAGCTATATAAGCTAAGGCGTATTAATTAAATTAATAAGGTTATAAAGTGTTCTAAGTGGTCCTTCCTTCCACTACTACTCTAGGAACTCTTTTTCTTCCAGTATATTTGCATTCTTATTTTTAAAAGCTTCTTTATTTTTACTAAACAAACCTTTGTTATTCTCTTTTGAATTATGAGTCACACTACGAACGATCCCCTTCTGCGCGCAGCAAACGACGCTTGTCAAGCTGAACGCCTCCAAGAGGCCCAGTCTTTGCTGGATCGGTGGTTTCTCGGTACCCCAGAATATGCAACCATCGCTGGCAGCGCATCCCTCAAAAGCCACGCTTGTCAACTGCAACTCGAATCTGCAGCCGAAAATGGCTACGCGCCCTTGGTTGGGTTTCTTCTCAACCACAACGCTGAAATCAATGAGCGTGCTGTTTACGCCGCACACCAGAGCGGTTCAATAGACGTGTTTCAGGAATTCCTAGACCACGGGTGGGACATAAATGGGAGGCCGGAAATGACGAGTATCAAGTATGGAAAGATCACCTTCGACTCCCCATAGTCGCTGACGTTGACGGGGTGCACAGCTCTGCGGTCAGTAACAATAACGCCACGCTAGTAGACTGGCATCTCTCCCACGGCGCTAATCCGGATCTGCACACGGGTCCTGGTGGAGATCCGCTTACTCGAGCTGCGGTAAACGGCATGTTCGGAATTGTGCAGGCTCTCGTGGAACATGGAGCGACGCTGCAGAACACGGAGGCATTGGTGGCAGCATCGGCAAACACCGACAGGTCTCAAGAGGCGATTAAGATAATGACGTACCTGCTGGATGCTGGGGTGGATATCAATTACGTTGAGAAGACGAAGGTGAAGGATCCAATATATGAGTTGCTCTTCGCAGGAACAGCGTTGCATCGGGGGGTCGAAATGGAAGACGCAGAGCGTGTCCAATTGCTTCTAAGACGCGGGGCGGATCCAAACATCACAGGCCGGCACGGGAAGACTCCTCTAGAAACTGCGGAGCTATGTAAATTGTCTCACATGGTTAAAATTCTCCGGGCCCACGGCAAAACCTGATAGATTTCATGGGTAATTATTACGTTAGAATGGTTTCAAAGTGTATACATTAAGACTTTAAAGTTGTGTCCATTTGGAGTATATAGTAAGGTGCAAGTATTAGGAGATGTAGGTTTTCAATCCACATCCGTGTATACTTTAAATGTTAAGTGCTTTGTATATACCTCTTTCAAGTGTAGTGGAGAATTGGACGCCTCTACGTAGCCGAAATAAGTGTCGGTTTGGGGCACGTGCGCACCCACCAAAATCATACTTCACGATCACAATACCACAATACAGCCAAATCAATTCAATATCGAGTCATCTGCCCGTCGGCCCTAATGCACTCATGTAGGCGCTTCGTGTACCAGCTGTACATCTCTGCAATCTTCTCCTGATCCACTTGGTTCTCCTAAACATCTATAAAACGCTCCAATGCTGTGTCCTCTTCCACGCGCTTTAAATGGAATTTCTTCTTAATAGGATGGGCTAAGGACTCTATAATTAATAGATCTGGTAATAAACTAGATAATGTTAGAAGCTTTAAGTCCTATTCCTTTGCCTAGGCTAAAGACTCCCTTAATTTATACGCTGAATCTGTATCCTGGTATAAAGTAATTCCCTTAATATTAAACTTTAAAAGAAGCTATAGCAATACCTGCTCGGTATAGGCTTTTAAGTTTATTTTACTTACCTAGTTATCCACCTTATATAAGAAGAACTTCTTCTAGGTCTTGCTAATAACAATAAAGACATTAAACAGTTTAAAATGCTTCTTCTCTTAGGCCTTCTCCTTTTTATCCTTTTTAGTAACCCCCTTCTTCCTATAAATATTCTGTGGTAAATAGCGGTAAAGATTACTACTTCTTCTCTTAATTTTATGGGTTTCTTTAGCACCTAAACCAAAGTGATATTTATTACAAAAAGCAATATTATTTCAGTCCTTAGGATGGGGTCTTTCTTCTAGCTGTAAATAGCACCAATTCTTTCTTCTATCTGCCTGCTCCGGGTTAAGCCACTTCTCTTCTTCTATCTTTGCATTAATATACCCTTTATCCTTTTTTATAGCTCTTTAATTTAGCTTATTTCCAAGAGGTTGGCGACCTGTTCTTTAAGCTAGAACCATTAAAAGATCTTTATAATTTAGGGCCTTTTAAATAATAGTCTGCTATAGGGCTGATTTTAAGTCTTAATTAAGATTGGGGTCGTCTAAATACACGGTAATAGCGTGGGTGTCTTCCTTTATAAGAGCTCGATTTCTCCCTCTTATTTCTAGCCTAGAATTATATATAGTTCTGTATTGCTTTAAGGCCATAATACGTTGCTAAGAGCGCTCTATAATTCTAATAGCCTACTATATAATAGCTGGAGGAATAGCCTTACCCAGTAATTGGCTAAAGATTTTGGCGTAGAGAACTCCTATACGTGGAGGAGTCTTTAGATACTTATTTTCCCTAGCGTTGTAGTATAATTCTGGGGGTGGGGTAAAGTGTTTTGCCCGCATCTTTTGGGATGCAGGCTCCTTGGTAACTCAGGTCATAATTAGTAATTATGGCGAACGAATTTGGGTGCGAAATGGTGGTGTTGTGAGGTTTGTTATGATTGTGAGGCATGCTCAGGGGGCTTTGTTTGGGTGGGGCGCGCACGTGCCCCAAACCGACACTTATTTCGGCTACGTAGAGGACGCTAAACAATGCCCATTTTCTTTGCTCACAAAAAGTGAATCTTCCTCCCGTGTGCCTGGAGTAACCTAAAAGGATAGAGAACTAAAAAGAATTTATAAGATACTAAAGAGCTTTTAGGTATAAAGAATTCTAAAAGCATAGCTAGAAAATCTATAGGTGGATATATATAAAAATTAAAAAGCAAAGTATTTTGGTACTGTAACGTGTCCCGCTCCACGTCGCCATACGGCAAAAAAGACAGAGAGTACTCGCGAACTTGCGCGGCTCTTGCGGGATCTAATGTATATGCTCTTACAGGCACGAAGACGCGTCTTGGTGCTGGTGGGGTGGCCGGATGAGCAGTGAAACACGTTAGTACGGGTGCTAGAATCACGTTCTATTAATGCAGGACTACAGACTTTTGCTTTCTAATCCCGGTGGAGATTCGAATTATTGTTGACGAGCGTCTAAGATGCCTTTCTGTCACCAGAGGCGTCCAAACGCAATGCGGATCTTAAGCTACCAGAGGCAGAATTCACGAGACCAGAATCGTCAATTCAAACAGCCAGCAATGTAGCCATGAATGCTGGCTAGGTATCCCATGCTCCGTTAAGGTGTGCACGTAATTTGGTTTCCTATTTACACCATGGTGGATGATTTTGAGTGTTTCAGAAGAATATATGAGCCCTTCTATCTTTAGCTTTGGCATACTTCAAGGGCTGGTATAAAGTCCATATGGTGTGATACGGACTGAACGAGTGGAGTATCACGCGTTTACGCTTTCATCAAACTGCGCATGTAACAGCAAAACAAGTCGGAGCAAAAAGTCATAACGGTTGATGTTACAACACGAAACCTGTCTATCCAACACCCACATCCCAGCACAGCCAACAGCGCTACAAAGAAAATCGATGTCATGCGCCTGATACTATACATAACATGTCGGCGCCATCAAAATGCCCGTTATATACATTTTTTACTCTAACAAGACCAGACGCCTACCATGCCGTTCTTGCGCCCTTCAACTGTGTAGCCGTCCTTGATGCGCACCCGCTCGACTATGGAGAGAACACCAGCCTCATCGTCCGCACCGACACCCGGCCCGCAGTTCCAGTGCCGGCCGTCCGTCTTGTCGTAGACTTTGACGACGTCTTCACCTGCGGCGGTGACAATGCGGCGCGCGTCGAACATCATGCTGGTAACAGGATTATCGTAGGCGTAGGCGTCATAAATTGAGCCGGTACGGAGATCCCAGATCTGCTTAAGTCAGCCAGTTGCCATGAGGATCGATATAATGACTAGTTTTGCTTACCCGAATGCTTCTGTCTAAACTTCCCGTGACGAGATGGACGTCGTCAAACTGCAGACAAGTCACTGGCCCTGTATGTCCCACTAGGCTCCGGTGCACTTGCCCGCTTCTGAGATCCCAAAGTCGTACCATACCATCAGCAGTTCCGCATGCGAGTGCGGCATCGAAGACTTGAAGAGCACCAACGAAATCAGCTGATGCGTCAGGTAACCGTCCTGTCTGACGCCATTGGCTGCTGTTCGCATTTAAGGTGGCTGTTGCTTGTGCTGCTGCCCACAAGACATCAAGGGTTTGCACACAACGGCCTTTCACTAAATCCCACTGTCGAAGAGTTTTATCTGCTGAGCCAGAGACAAGGGTGTCACCCCGGAAATGAAGCGCCGTGACTTCGTCCATGTGGGCTTCAAGTGAGAATAATGGACAATCCTNCATGATAGTTGGTGGTGGCGGTGGTGGAGCGTCCTCGGCGTTTTCGAATGTTAAACCGTCATCCTCTTCCTCCTGGCCATCTTTATTTATCCGATTATCTAACGGGGCGTATTCTGCGCGACTCAGATCCCAAAGACGGATGGAAGCATCCATAGAACCCGTTGCAACAATATTGTCTTCCACTTGTAAGCAGCGCACTGATGAAAGGTGGCCTTCGAGAAAACCCATGCATCGCCCAGCACTAAGATCCCACACTCTTACTGTATCATCTAAAGCAGCCGTGACCATTGTGCCCCATGGCACATCGAAATCTAGCGCGGTAATCATATCGTTATGTGCCTCTAATTCCTTGATCTTTGACCCAGGCTCTAGATGCTCATGTAGGATTGCCAGAGATAACCTCCTTGGTCTCTTCCTTCGTTTAGACTTCGGGGAAGAAGGCAATTTTTCATAAATAGATGCAGACATGAAATCTCCCGAGCCCCCATCCGTGCTTGGAGCTCCACCAGTATCGGGCGACTTTGGTGCCAAGGCTGCTGCATCTTCAAGTTCTTCCTGGAGGTCTTCAAGCCTGTTTTCGACATCTAGGATATCACGCTCCAAGTCCATTTCATCCTGCTCAAGCCCAGCTAGTCTATCCAAAACAATCTTGCGCATTGTGTTCAAATTTGCGATTTTGTTGTCAATTTCGTGGATTTCGGTAGCGCACATGTGCTTCCGTACACCGAGCATCTCCAGCCGATGGCTCATACTGTGCTTCTCCTTTCTCAATTTGACAAGAGACGGCGGTGCGTTTGGGTCATCTTCAGCTTCCCCTAACAATCGTTGACCTCGCGAGTTGTGTCCATACCTATTCTTGAGACCATTATTTTCCTCTGGCATAGAAGCCTGAAACCCCTGAAAAAGCGAATATACATTGTTGTCTTCGGGGATGTTGGCGAGAAGCTCGTCTGGGAGGTAGGAAAGAGCTCGTTGTTGGATTTCTGGTACGGATATTCTAGACCGCACTATTTCTCGAGGAGTTGTTTGCGCAAAGGAGAAAACCGATCGTTGGAGCATTGGACGCCTAAGTTCTTTGTGAAGCTCGCCAAGTGCGTTTTGGTAGTGTTGGCTAACACCACCTTCCCCCAGGGGCCCTGATATTAGGTGGCCTGCAGTTGCTGTAACTTTTCGCCCAAATGCTTCTAACTGCCGTGTCTGTCCAGAAAAAAAAGTTTAGATTTTGTGCTTATGCAGCATATTGAAATGTCAGGTAAGAGCTTACAGGAAGACCATCAATAATGCTAGATTCATCATCTGACGGTGTCATTGGCCTCGTGCTCCCTGATCTGCCACGGGGCGGCGAGCCATCACGGCTCGAGGAGCTGGCCATGCGAATATGCGAAGGAAATGTGAAGGAAAAGGTTGCAGGTATGTCGGAGGGCCTAATTGCTGGTAGGGAGCGTCATTATGGTCGGAAGGAGCTGCTAGTAAAGAAATGGTGAAATTGGTGAAAAGGTAGCATGCGGTGTTGGGATGAGTGCCTGAGGTCGCATGAAGTCGGTCTGCAGGTCGCGGTCTTACATAGTGCGTCATTCTCTTCCCGGCATCGGCTATGGTTGAAGATAGCCAAGAACACAAGTTAATCGCTCTTCTTCAGTATTAACTAGCTCGGCTGTTCTACGCTGTGGCATTATGGATTCTGCAATTGATCTCTCTGATGTGTCGAAAGCTCTGGATCTTGCTAACATTCGTTTTCAACTTATGTAAGTGACAACCCCTAGTGCGAACTGCGGACGCTGAGTCCAGCTGACAACTTCCAGCCGACTTGAGGACACTATCACTTTCCACCTGATAGAGCGAGCCCAATTCCCTCTCAACCATACCATCTATGTCCCGGGAGGCGTGCGGATACCTAACAGTTCTCTGAGTCTATTTGATTGGATGCTCCGAGAGCAAGAACGCTTCCACTCACTCGTCCGCCGATATCAGTCACCAGACGAATACCCGTTCTTCCCGGATGCCCTCGAGACGCCCATCCTTAGACCTCTAGACTACCCCCAAATCCTGCACCCAAACGATGTGAATGTAAACAAGAAACTCAAGGAATGTTATATTAAACTCATTTTGCCAGCTGCATGCGCACAGTTTGGCAGAGAGGAGAGAGGGGAGGCTCAGGAAAACTACGGGTCTGCAGCTACTTGCGATGTGGCATGCTTACAAGCACTGTCTCGACGCATACATTTTGGAAAATTTGTTGCGGAGGCAAAGTTTAGGAAGGAGAAGGACCACTTCGTAAAGCTGATAAAGTCAGAGGATAGGAAGGGAATAGATGAGGCTATCACAGATGCTAAGGTGGAGAAGCAGGTCTTGGAGAGGTTGAGATTGAAGGCAAAGACATATGGCACAGATCCGGATGGAGGATCTGACAGTCCTGTCAAAATTAATGTGGATGCTGTGGTAGCCATGTATAAGGTAAGACTACCGACTGCCCCCTAGAGGTGTAGAAACTAAGACCCTGAACTAGGACTGGGTCATACCTTTGACTAAAGAGGTTGAAGTGGAATATCTTATGCAAAGACTCAAGGCCACCGAAAGGGAGTGCTAAGCCTAAAACATGGCTGGAAGTTTTTCTCAGTCTTGTGTAAGTTCCTACAATGGATACATCATTTGCGTACTGTGCTGTATCTGGGGCCCGCTGACCTTTTTATCTAGACCCATGATGTTGTTTCACGTTTTTCTAAACCTCGTTATCATATTTTTAATTTTAGCGTTTGGCAAGAAGACTTGATTCCACGCATTTAGCATCACAGTTATCATAAACACCTCTGTGCACAGCGTATATGAGAGAGCTGAAGTTTCTTGGGCGATTTTTATGAGTCATACCGGGGAATTCCTTTTCCTATAGAGAAAAGTATGGAGCTGTGACTCCACAATAGATTATCTGTGGTGGTATACGCAGTGCATGTAGAACTAGAGTGACTTGTGACGTTCTAAAATAGATAACAACGGTTCTAGAACTGCAAATCGACCATCCGGAACAAAATAATGCGATGGAAGCTCTCGCTTCCTAAATCTTGATATGAAACACTATTTGTCTTGAGAAATGCCTTCGGAGTGCATGCGAAACCTGCAACTAAGGCCACGTGATCTTAACGGCCCCTTTAATAATGCCGTGAGGTCCCATAAGGCATCAGCTCATCCATATTTCTCACAACAAAAATCTATCACAATGAATTTAATCGAACGGAGCGTCGACCTTGCGGGGAACCCAAAGCATACCAGATGGCTTTCGCCATTGCTCCTCATAGCGGACGCGGCTCTTTGCGGTCTAATAATATGGACGATCCCCTGTTTGTGATATCTTGCCAAGAATGTCCGAACCTCTGCTAAGCCGTTATTAGACACCGAAATCGACTGGCAAGCTTATATGGAGCAAGTTGAGATCTATCTCACAGGAGAACGAGACTACAAAAATATTGAAGGCGGAACAGGCCCTCTTGTCTATCCCGCTGTTCACGTGTATATTTACCGCGCTCTCTACGCGCTCACAGATCGGGGGACCAATATTCTCCTAGCTCAGATCATCTTTGGGCTTGTATATCTGGCGAACTTGGCCGTGGTAATGGCTTGCTATAGACTAGCAAAGGTTTGACGCTTTCCTATATTGTATTGCTTCAAGTAAGAACTAAACGCTCATGCAAGGCACCACCATACGTTTTTCCACTTCTTATTTTATCAAAACGACTGCATAGCATCTTTATCCTGCGCTGCTTTAATGACTGCTTTGCGGTCCTGGGGCTTTTCCTAGCTATCTATGCCTACCAAAGGCGCATGTGGACTATTGGATCGTTTTTGTATACGATTGGTCTTAATGTTAAGATGACAGCTTTGCTGCCTCTTCCTGCAATCGGTATGGTTCTACTTCAATCTATTGGCCAATCAAGAGCAATCACGCAGGCTTTGATTATTGGGCAGATGACGGTACGTTTATCATAATTTGATGTGCCGGTTGGTCTAAGTGGTGCATAGATCGTTTACGGATATCCGTTCTTATATTACTACACATCTTCATACATATCCAGAGCATTCCAGTTCACACGGCAGTTCTTGTACAAATGGACAGTCAACTGGAGATTTGTTAAAGAAGAAATTTTTCTATCAAAGGGCTTCTCATTGTCACTATTGGGAGCGCACGCCGGTCTCCTTTCATTCTTTACTATCACCCGGTGGACCAAACCAGCACAACGACCCTTCCCGGATTTCATAAATTTGGTATTTAATGATCCCTGGGACCAAGAACGAATTTCTAGGAAAATAACACCCCAATTCGTCATGNCTACAATCCTGACAGCCAACGCAATCGGCATGCTTTGTGCGAGATCCCTCCATTATCAATTCTACGCCTATATTGCGTGGACAACACCCTTCCTGTTATGGCGGGCCGGCTTCCATCCTATCATTCAGTATTGCCTCTGGCTTGTGCAAGAGTGGGCCTGGAACGTTTACCCGAGCACAGAAGCAAGTTCGTTGGTGGTTGTGAGTGTTCTTGCAATAACTGTGGCGGGTGTGTGGTGGGGTACAAGGAAGGATTTCGAAGATGTAATGGTAAACGGCGGACCACAGCACCAGCACACCGATTAGTGTCCTATAGAATCCTAGCAGGTAGAACATTTTCAAGATTCGTCATCCGATTCTTGTGGCGGCATTTTACCAATCGTAGACTCTTCCTCGTCGGCATCGTCTACATATGCGGATTTCTTCGCAAATTCAGCTGGCCTGGGAAAGACGTTAACAAATGCGGTGAAGTTTCCATGCATGCTCCCACTCACCAATAACTCTGTTTTCTCCATTCTCTTTCGTCCCTTACCACATTAATGATTTCTCCATCCAGCTTATTATCACGGTCTGCAAGCGCTTTGGTATCAACGACCACATATGATCCCCGTTTTATCCAGATGGTAGAACGAAAGCGAGAAGGCAGCTCAACGAGGATGGGCCTGCTAGATGGGAGGTCTGCATTATAGAGGTTGTTGCCGGCTGCTTTCGTGACTCGCGCTATCGACTGGCCTTCGGACAAGGCGTCTGGCGGTGTCAAAGTCTCCTCCGCTGTCGCAAGAAGGTTGCGTTTTGGGCGGCCCATTATTCACGAGAGGCGTTAAAGTGGTTGCTAACTTCGGTGGCGCCTTTAGAAGCTGGAAAGTTTGCCGAGAACTTTCTGAGCCGAGAATCCGCCCTCGAATCAAAGGTCTATTTTAATTCAACATCAGAACCGTTCTTTCGTCGAGCTCCACTTTTACGGATGGCTTCCCCTTGGTATCAATTCCGGTTCCGGGGAGATTTTCCTCTTCTGATTGTTCAACAGAGTGATCTTCTCGCGATGCATGAGGCACTGGGTAGGGAAAAGCGCCAGCGTCATGTCTTATCAATCAACTTACCTCCCGCACGAGGGGTATCATACGGTAAGCTATGTATGGTCTAGGGACGTAACACTATCCCACTTCTGAGGAGGATTCATATTTTGCAATAGTCTTTAAACTTTACGATGATCACCCCGTCTCTTTCCTCCTAACCTCTTCTCTCAACACTAATTTGGTCTGCCTTCTGCTTAAAGCCTTTGTGACTAACGAGCTTGAGTTCTTCTTCCCTCAATCTCAACTCCTTCCTAAGATTCTGTCTGATAGCCTACAAAAAAATCAAGCGAATGTTTCATCATGCCTCCCAATTCCTTTGCTGGGTATTTTGATATTCATCCCGGCCCAAAGTCCGTCACCAGCCCACCAGCAATTCTTCAGAAAACCCTTAATTCACCTCCATCAGCCTTCGAGTTGGATAATTATACGTGGGGCAGCCGATACAATGGGCCAAGTAATTCTTGTGGCGGAACGCAGACCACACGCACTAGTCAAACGCCCTATACTGGAGCACAAACTCCAGTAACACCAATGAGTCCTAACGAATTGGAGATGAGTAGACCTCCATCCCCAAAGCAAGATGAAGCAACATCGCTTGTCCAAAGCTGGTCAAATCCACCAATGAATAAATGGAGAGTCTTGAGTTGCTGCTTGATTTACTTCGGAAATGGGCTGAACGATAGCGGTACGTAGCTTATGGGAACAGAACCTGAAGTACCACCATCTTGAGTTCTCTCGAAGTTTCCAAGGGGTTCCAAAAAATCAAAGCTGATCTCATCGCAGCTCCCGGTGCTCTTATACCCTACATGGAAAACCACTACCATATAGGCTACGCTATTGTCGCTCTTATCTTCGTCAGCAATGCCCTTGGGTTCATCGTAGCTGCGTTCTTCACTAATATGATTCTCGGCCGCCTCGGGCGGGCAAAGTCTCTAATTTTTGCAGAGCTGCTAATGCTTGCTGCATATATTATGCTTGTTGCTACTCCACCGTTTCCGGTAGTAGTTATAGGGTAAGCTTTCCTAGTTCCTATACTTAAGACTGTCTAACCTTCATTTAGGTTCTTTCTACTGGGCTATGGAATGGCCGTTAATCTTGCCTTGAATAATGTGTTCTGTTCTAATCTTCACCCTTCCACTGTAACTCTTGGATCCGCCCATGGCAGCTATGGTATTGGAGGTAAGACCCTGTTGACTACCCTCTTGATCGATATCATCTTCTTCCCTCTGTTGATACTGATGCCCGGTATAGGCATCATTGGGCCAATTATAGCAACTGCCATGGTCTCGCATGGGCTCCTCTGGTCACGGTTCTACTTCATCACCCTCGGCCTACGACTCTTCTGTATCGCCTCTGCGGGTTGGGCATTTTGGTCATACGAAGAAGAAGCTCCAACCCGACTACTGACTGCTCTGGAACGAACAGCGGGCCGACGAGAAGCAATTGAGGCAGGCGAACCGAGCAAGACACAACTCATGAAACAAGCCTTGAAGAGCCAAGTCACGCTTGTCGGCGCGCTCTTCATCTTTGCATATCAAGGCGCCGAAGTATCTATTTCGGGTTGGGTCATCTCATTCCTCATCAGCTACCGTAACGGTGACCCAGCCCGTATCGGTTATGTCACTGCAGGTTTCTGGGTGAGTTTATTGGAGAAAATCCGGTTGTCAGAAGCTGATTTTATTGCAGGCGGGAATCACCCTGGGTAGATTCGTCCTCACGCATGTCGCTCACAGAGTCGGAGAAAGGTCCTTCGTGATTGGAATGACGGCAGGAGCAATGGCATTTCAGCTCCTCGTGTGGCTCGTCCCCAACGTCATCGGTGATGCCGTCGCAGTCGCGGTTCTCGGTCTGCTGCTTGGCCCTGTATATCCCTGCGCGCAGACGATATTCGCCAAACTGTTGCCGCGCAACGTTCAGATGACGGCGGTTGGGTTCATTGCGTCAGCTGGAAGCTCCGGAGGTGCTGTTGCCCCCTTCACGACTGGTTTGTTGGCGCAAGCTGTGGGGACTTATGTATTGCATCCTGTCTGCATTGGACTCTTTGTGGTCATGCTTATTTGCTGGTTCGTGTTGCCCAGGGTCAGGAAGCGGACGGAGTGAGGTGCTGAGTATCAGGGCGGACAAGATGATGCGGCAACCCGCTCAGCAAAGGGCCAACTAATCTTTCATTCAAAATGCTTTTGGAGGGATCAAGGCTCGCTTCAAGCAGTTATTACCGGCGATCAGTGTTCAGGAGTCAACACCTCGAGGCGTTTCAAACACTTGGAAACAACATGTAATTACCGGTAGTGTTAATATGTAGAAGGCTGCTATCAGACGATCAAGATATCGATTTTCCCATGGCGGTCAAAGTGGCTTTTAGAGGTGTTAAACCAGATTTGGATTGCAAATGCCTCTGCATCGCCCACTTATCTCGGTCTCTCTGTAATCATCCTTCAAGTCGACGGAGTTTGCACAAGTTCAAGATATTCCTCGACTCAATAAATAATGCCTCCGCTTGTAAAGTTCGTAATTACGCTGCTAAAAGCAGTAGAAGTCGGATATAGCAATATTAAAATCGACGGGCCGGACCACTTTATGCGGATGGAATTTTGAAGCTGGTTATGGAGTGGGACCGGATCAGGCCCATATCCAGGCCGGACTAAAATCGGTGGGGTCGCTTCCGAAGACACTCCCGCCCAACAAGGGGACACTCCGCAAAGCGACTCTCGCATTGTAACTGACAAGACACCGGATCATATTCGGCAGCACTATTTCGCTCCATTAAGGCCTGTGAAGGGTGTCTAAGCTTGTGATTAAGGTGCCCATGCAGTAGATCCGTGCACAACTGAAACTCCGGTTTTCTTTCATTGTCGATAAAGACTGGGGGTGGAGATAGAGGTCGGAAATAGCAGCACGACAGTTCCAGAGCTGTTCCATAGCGATGCAGCTCTCTTTGCTGCTCGCATCACTGTTTCGACCGGACGGACCTGAGTCAACTCGAAGATGTCATGCCCATACAAATTAGTTATATAAACATGCCTCTGCTCTTGCTGAAGGCCTCACTCCTCACTTTAAGTCCATTAGTCCCTCAGTCCCTTCGTCTCTTCATCTCTTTGCATTCCTTCGTCTCACCCCGCTACTCCTCCCAGTTAACCGTTAGCCGAGCTTCTATAGCCCCTCTTATCCATCTGTCAACATGTCTAACAGTCGCAGCCCATTCGGAGACATCCCCACTCCTAGGAGTCTGCTCGACTTCCATCGGATCCTCTCGCCCACTGCGGGCGTGCGAGTATCGCCACTATGCCTTGGAGCGATGAATTTTGGAGATGCCTGGTAAGAAGCCGTACTTACTCAACTATTGTTTCCCTTCTGTGAATACAAAGGCTTACCCAATACAGGAAAGATATGATGGGCGAGTGCAACAAGCAAACGACGTTTGAAATCCTCGATTACTTCTTCGAGAACGGTGGGAACTTCATCGACACGTACGAAGCCCTCAACCAACCCCGTCAACCACAGTTTCCACCGCACCTAAGCTAATTCCTGTCTCTGACATAGCGCGAACAGCTACCAGGCCGAAGAAAGCGAGACCTGGATCGGCGAATGGATGGCCGAGCGCGGCGTGCGCGACCAAATGGTCGTTGCCACAAAGTTCACAACCTGCTTTCCTGCGCACAGCCGCCAACCATCCCTGAAAGTCAACTACGCGGGTAACAGCTCCAAGAGCCTGCATATCTCGCTCGAGGCGAGCTTGAAGAAGCTACAGACGAGCTACATCGACCTGCTGTACGTGCACTGGTGGGACTGGTCGACCAGCATCCCCGAGCTGATGCAGTCGCTCAACGACATGGTGGCCGCGGGGAAGGTGCTGTATTTGGGCGTGAGCGACACGCCGGCGTGGATTGTGAGCAAGGCGAACGAATGTGAGTGTCCCTCTATCATACCACCACCCCCTCTTTTACACACCCATACCCAAACACCTGAACACCCAAGCTGCCTGCAGTCTAATATCCAACATCCGCACACTCTTGCCCGACGCGCCTCCCCTCCCAACCCTCCTCGACATAGTAACCAGCTAACCCACCACCCAGATGCCCGCAACCACGGCCTCCGCCAATTCACCGTCTACCAAGGCCACTGGTCCGCCGCCTCGCGCGATTTCGAGCGCGACATCCTGCCCATGGCGCAAGCCGAAGGCATGGCACTCGCACCGTGGGGCGCACTGGGCAGGGGCAACTTCAAGAGCGACGCGGAGCGCGCGCGCAACGAAGGGCGCAAGTCGCTCGGCACGTCCGAAACAGACATCCGGGTCTCCAAGAAGCTCGAGGAGATCGCGACGGTCAAGGGCACGCTGATCACGTCGGTCGCGCTGGCGTACGTCATGCACAAGGCGCCGTACGTGTTCCCGATCGTTGGGGGACGGAAGGTCGAGCATCTGAAGGGGAATATTGAGGCGTTGGGGTTGGAACTGACGGAGCAGGAGATCGATGAGATCGATGCGGCGAGTGCGTTCGATATCGGGTTCCCGATGAGTATGCTGTTTGAGTTTATCTCCGGGAAGAAGTATAATACGCGCATGACAACGGCGGATGTCGGGCCACTGAAGTTCGCTGGGAATATCGACGCCGTGGCGAATCCGGCGCCCATTAAGCCGCATAAGAAGTTGTAGGTTAGTTCACAACCAACAATATCGGCTGTACAGCCCTCAAAGAAAACACCGCGGAGCTTGGAGCACGTTGGGAAATTACTGGATGCTGGATGCTGAATGCTGGATGCTGGATAGAAGGGGGCAGTTGCAGTTGTATGAGAATGCGCTTTATAGAACCAATAAAAACCCCCTCCCTTCTCTCTCCCTTCTCATCCTTCAGCGAAAACCCCTCCGGGCAAATCCACCCTCGCCCTCAACCCCCTAACTAGCTCCCCCATCCTGACCCCCCTCCTCCGCCCGCCGCTCAAACTCCGTCATGTGCTGCCGCATCCACACGCGGTCCCCCGGCCTTCGGCAGCGCGAACCCCTACTCCCACCCCGCGTCGACGTCCGCCAGCACGAAGATGATGTGCAGCGCCACGCGGTTGCGCAGCCCGTGCCCGGAGCCGGACGCAGCCGCAGCTGAAGCGGTGGCGGTAGTGGTGATGGCGGCGGCGTGCGCGGCGTACGGGTCGCTGCTGGGCGCGCGCACGACCTCGTCCCAGATCCTGGCGGTGCCCGCGCAGAGCGCGTTGTATATCTCCGCTGGGCACAACTTCTCGGGCCGGTTTGGGTATTCGTGGCGCGCGCGGAGATGCGCGAAATATGCGGTTTAGCTGCGTCTAGGGATGGGAGGCAAGGCCAGTATGGAAACTCGAATTGTAACGCTAGAAGCCATGAATAGAAATTTGCTGCTAGGGTGGTATAGGGAAGGGGGGAGGGGCGGAGAGGGGCGGGTTTCCCGCCGACGTAGGAGGGCGTCTCGGGGACGGTGTGTGTGAACCGGATGTTCACGAAGAGCGACGGCGTCATGAATTGCGTGGCGTGTAGGTGAGTGACTTGGACTGCGATCGTCACGCTGCGCGCGGGTGAGGGGGATGCTGTGGTGGATGTCGCAGAAAGATGGTGGTGGGTGAGTGGGGTTGGAGAGAGGGGTCGAGCCAATACTGCCGTTCAGAATGGTGGAAGTAATTAAATGAGATGTCAGGACTATAGGGCAGCGAGCTGGTAAGATTATGAGGTAGTGAGATGGTAAATTCATGGGACAGTGAGACGGTAGGATTATGGGGTGGTGAGAGAAGTAAGGCGTAGCTTAGTCCGTGATCGTCATGCACATCCATCCTTGTAATCCCTCGGCGACGAATGACGTTTGTGGGTATTTATCCTTTTGCGAACTTTAGAATATTCAGACGTGAAATAAAAAATGAACACGAAGAATAGAATGAAGTGCAATAATCTTGATTTGGCTCTGTTTGGTGTTGAGGTGGTTTAGACTTTGGAAGGAAATAGAGAAAATCTGGGCTCTTTTGAGCGCTCAGGTAAGGCTATACAGCTTCTCAACGCCTAGGATGTAGAATTCTGCACCAAAGATCGATAGATCTTGACCAAATAAAAATATTAAGAGCTTTAGTTAGCATGTTTCCGCCTTTGAAGTCAGGTTGCCACCATATCCATTCCTTCTTGCCGTTATCATTATTTTCGGTGATCAGGATACGTTGTGCTGATAGGCTTTCTTGAGCCATTTAGATTCCACCGCCTATAAAGTATCCCGTAAGCTCCTGGAGAAGTGTTTGTGATGGAGGGAGGCTATGTAAGCTGCTGCGCAGAGGCGAACGTACCGGATCGATCCACAGAAACCGAGTAGTCTCCTACAGCTCGCTCCCTCTTCTTCTCCGCCAAGGTTCGAGATTTCATTATAAAGTATGAGCCTCCGAGGGACATAAGGGATAATATTGCGATGTTGCGGCGGCTATCGTAGAAGAAAGTGTTAGTCAGGCGAGGTGAACATGAAAAGCGGTCGTAAGGAATACACCAGGTATACATACTTGAAGAAGCTAGTGTAAGCCATTGGGTCGTCTGGGGCGGCTAAATATATTTAATAGAGTTTTAACAACAGCTCTACGGCGTAGATGGTGGTTTAGAGAGAGGTTGCGGCGGTTGTTGAGCTGTTGGACCCTTTGAGCACACGACAGTGACGCCTATGATGATTGCCAAGCTTATATTACAAGACATGTCCTTATCGATAACTTCGAAATCTTAGCGCCTGGTCAACTCTACATCAACGACTAACGCAGAGCACTTCATGCGCATGGCTCAAATACTAGTCTTTAAACATACTTATGGTTATACAAATTACGGCCGGACCTCTACTAGTGTCTGTTATATAGATGGGCATGCCTCCACGAAGATCATCATAGCATTCATCGGCCGGAAGAAACTAGCTCGGATTTTGAGGCCTGCGGATTTGGAACCAAGCTACAGTATTAAAACAAGTGCTTGATTATAAAAGGTAAGGTAATAATTAACGTGAGTTTTTTTTGCTCCCTATTTGCTTTTTCTCCAAATTGAATATCGCTTCAAGATTGAATATATTCAATCACCGTAAATAACACCACCCCATTACAACTTCTTCTCTAAGAACTCCAAAATCAATTTAGCAAACGTCTCCTCAATCCCAGCAAGTGCAAAGTGCCCTCCCTCCACCAAATGCACCTCCGCATCTGGTACATCCTTTTTGAATGCCTCCGCGCCAGGGGGAATAAAAGAAACATCATTCTTCCCCCAGGCTACTAAAACCGGCGGTTTCCTCTCCCTCAAATACCGCTGGAACTCGGGATACATCTGCACATTTGTCCGATAATCATAAAATAAGTCAACCATAGCATCCACAACACCCGGTCTCTGCAACAACGCGTAGTCCAAATGATATGCCTCGGGCTCGACGCGCGCCCCGCCGTCCACGGCCCCATTAACGTACTGGCCCTTGGTACGCTCGAAATCTGTGACCTGGGCCCGGATGGCCGCGCGCAGGTCCGGCGAGTTGGTCGCCCAGAACTCGCGCGGCACTTTCCAGCGCTCACCTAGCCCTTCCTCGTACGCATTGCCGTTTTGCGTGATGAGAGCTGTGATGGCGGAGGGGCGTCGCAGCGCGAGACGCAGACCGATGGGCGCGCCGAAGTCGTATATGTAGAGGGCGAATTTGCTGATCTGGAGAGCGTCGAGGAATTTTCCGACCGTTGTGGTTAGGTTTTCGAAGGTGTAGGTGTAGTTTCGGGATCCTGGGACTTCAGTGAAGCCGAAACCTGGGTAGTCAGGCGCTACGACATAGTATTTGGTGCTGAGGAGTGGCATGAGATTGCGGAAGTAGAATGAGGAACTGGGATAGCCGTGGAGAAGGAGGAGAGTTGGGTTAGTTGGGGAGCCAGCGTAGCGGTAGAAAATTAGGACGCCATCTGCGAGGACGCGGGAGATTTTGGGAAGAGACATTATGAAAACCTTTCAATCAGAGCATTGGTATGTTGCTGTGATACTCGTATGTAGTTGAAAAACTGATGTAGTCAATGCTGTAGTGAAATGCTCAACTAAACACTTGCACTTGCATGACAGTATCATGCCTGATTACTCTCCTAGCTGGTGATATCCTTCCTTTTGTAATTGGTAAATTGACCATTTCCGCGGATTTACAAATATGACGCGAGTATAGTTTGGCTTAGTAAAGTGCAGGCCCCTCACCTGTACGACCACAACTTCTCGCTGACCAACGGAGGCTCATCATCGTCCTGTGGACTTATACCGTTCTCAGTACATCACTGCGATTGTCCAAATTGAGCTGGACGATACTGTCATCAATCCAGGTTACATCCATAGTTGTTTCGCTTGGCGCCAGTTTTGCACTGGAGCCCCTGCAGAAGCGCTGCACTGACTAACACTACGTGAAACAAAATAGCTGGATCCTAGGACTTAATAGCTGAGAGTGGGCGGTAACCTTCAGGAATGACTTAACCGGAAATCTAAGCCCTCAATATCTATTGGAAGAAAATTCTTCAAGATATTCAGCCCTGTTGGTTTCGGCACTGGGGCCAGTTTCATAGCTAGGGCAACAAGTTCACTATCTTGTTGAGATTATATTTATAATTCGCTGTGCTACTTACAGTTTCATCAGCTTAAGATATATGATATTTTAAACATTGACTCTGTCCTTTATATTCGTCGCTAGAACTTTTTTTATATTCTTGTTCTTCGAAAGGCTCTTTCACCAATTATCTTAATCTTTATCCTCAGGAGATCACCTCACTCCTAGAAATGTTTTCTAAATTTCCTAGGGCAAAGCCCAAATTCAGACTTAGTAATATCTATTGGAGGGTTCCCACATTAGTGATATGCTGCTTCATTACTGGTAATGCGCTCTTGCTCATCCTTTCTTTTACAACCACATGGATAAGCATATTGTTAACGACGCCTCTCAACAATAATGGGTTACTAGGGCTGGAACTGCGGCTGCATTCATTGTTAAATTGTCTCTAGCAACTGCGCCTAGTGTTGCTTATACATAGTGGTTATGGTTTTAGTTGAGGATAGACACCCCGAAAGTAGAACGTCTCGATACCATGTTTTCGGTGCTTGGGAATTTACTAATCTTCGATTCTGGCTGCACCATCCTCTGCTGGCTTTACTGGCAGCAGTGACATGGTGAGTTCACTAAAAGCCATCATTTCACTAGCTACTCTTGCTTATAGATTGGTAGGCTTCTTCCCTGTCGGCGATTGTCACTCCTGGGACGATAGTGGTGCAGCCATCGATCATTACCAATAAGCAGCTGCTCATTATCACTCAACGCGACTTTATCTCTGGAATGTACAGTACCATGATCCTGATAACAACACCACCACGTTTGGTGGGGCTTCATCCAGTACGACGCCAGCAGACCTCCCTAGTTTAATTCAAGGGGTAATAACTCCTGTCTCCCGACAGACCTCCGATGCTAACGTCAGTTATACATTAAGATTTGAAGGACCTGCTGTGTCTTGTTCCAGAGCAGACAATACAACCGAACAGTATGTTAACCGTGCGTTTGAGGAGTACGAGAATTCAACCCAATCATTGGTAGCCTTTGCAGGATTTACCCCCCAATTAGGGTTTGGTCCTGGAATGAACGGCTCCTTCGGTAAAGCCGGAGTCCTTAGCGTCGACAATGACCTCAACAACATGTACAATATGCTTGACATGTTCTCCACGGACGCTTCCAAGTTTTACATGCGTGTTCATCTAGCTCTTATTTCATGCGCTTTCTGTAATGCGTCATACCTTGTCTACTTTGATTTATCGAGTAACGGTCAGCAGAATGTCACTGCGAACACTAAGTTTCTGAATTAGTTCACTGCCGGATTGAGAATCCCCGGCTTACCGTCGGACCGGCAGTTAACCAAACCATGAGCTACCAGTCCATCATGTACCAACTGGGCCTTAATATGCATGGTTACCAGAGTTACCCATCAAGAAATGCATCTCAGCCAGATTTTATAACGATGAATGCCCTAGTGGGGAGTCCGCAAATGAATTATTACGCCTTCAATGCATCGGGCCTCCAAACGCTCAAGTCTGGTGGAGAGTTGAGTGGGCGGTACGGAGCGCCCAATCCTTTTGACATCACAACCCGCGCAGCCCTATCCAATACAACTACCAATGCCACCTACTCACCCTTCGTTAATCAATGCTCCTACGAACCAAGGGACCTCGCTATTGCAAGCGGTCTCAGCATTTTCTAGGCGGTCGTCTGCATGATCCTCGGCGTGATCGCCATGGCTCAGAACCGTGGCTTATACACGAACAGGTTCCCCACAGTTGTTAGAGTAACAAGAGATCCGGAGCTTGATCGCCTGATCGAGGAGGGAGAAGATCGGATAGGAACAGATCCGTTGCTGGATATTGCGGAGGCGACGGTGAGATTTGGGGAGAGGGCTGGAGAAAATGCGGCGAAGGATGACATAGCACAACGGGAATGGCCTGAATGGATTTGAGGCATATAATTGTTGTAGACTCTTATGGGATCCTAGGAAATAATTTCAACTCGTTCATTGGAATTGGGATATTACATGTTTGTATGCGTGCTTCCATTCTAATAAACCTCTCTTATCGATAAGACTGAAATCTTGGCGCTCGATCTCTAACCAAAAATGGTTCTTCTGCACTCTTTACCGGAGTAACTGACTGCAAACTCCCCCTCTCCTCCACGATGGCTCTCCCAGCAAAGCAAAAAGCGCGGAAATCGTGGCCCTCAAGGCCTGAAGCCACCATCAGTACGTTCTTCTTCGCCTTAATTCTTGCATCAGAGCTATAATGCTAACGTCTTGCAGCCGACTCGCGTTTCACCAATATCCAAACCGATCCGCGATTTCGCCTACCTTCTAAGAAAAACACACGCACCAAGCTCGACCAGCGCTTTGCGCACATCTTGCGTGATGACGACTTCTCGAAAAAAGCCAGCGTTGATCGTTATGGGCGGAAGGTTGAGAAGGGCGCCGGGAGGAAAGAGCTGGAGCGGTTTTACCGGGTAGAAGGCGAGGATGAGGATGGAAAAGAGGGGAATGAAGGAGACGAGGGCGGCGCTGTACAGGAGGAATTGAGGCGAATGGAGCGGAAGTATGACCCTGCGCGCGAAGGAGGCTTTTCATCGTCAGAAGACGAGAGCACGAGCGAGTCAGATGAAGATGAGGACGAAGAAGAAGCAGAAATTGAAGAGGAAGCCGAATTAGCACGAGGGACAGACGTGCCCATGGGTGAGGTCTCGGCACGCCTCGCGGCGGTGAACCTTGACTGGGACAACATCCGTGCTGTGGACCTTATGGCTGTCGCATCGAGCTTCGCGTCAGCGGATGGGCGGATACTGAAAGTGACGGTTTACCCCAGCGAGTTTGGGCGTGAGCGACTAGAGAGGGAGGAGCTCGAGGGGCCTCCGAAGGAAATCTTTGCCGCGAACAAGACAGCCGATTTCGACGATGAGGGCACTCCCGAACCGTCTGATTCCGACTCTGACGCCGTTGATGAAGAAATCAAGAAAGATCTACTGAAGGAGAACAAAGGCGAGGAGTTCGACCCAACAGCCCTACGCACCTACCAACTCGACCGCCTACGTTACTACTATGCCATCCTGACCTGTTCCTCCGCTAGCGTAGCTAAATCCCTCTACGATGCCATGGACGGCCGCGAGTACCTCTCCTCGGCCAACTTCTTCGACCTCCGCTTCGTACCTGACGACGTGACTTTCGACGAGAGGCCGCGCGACGAGTGCACGGTCATCCCCGACGCATACCGACCCAATGAGTTCGTCACAGACGCGCTAACCCACAGCAAAGTCAAACTGACCTGGGACGCTGACGACAACACGCGAAAAGAGGTCCAGAAGCGCGCCTTCTCCCGGAAAGAGATCGACGAAAACGACCTCATGGCTTATGTCGGCAGCGACAGCTCCTCATCAGAAGAAGAGCCCGACGACGAACCCGAACGCTCGGCTCTCAAGCACGGCAACAGCAGCAGCAAGAAAGAGAAGGCCGACAAGGCGGTCGCGCTCCGCGCCGCGCTCGGCCTCTCTGCGGACCGACCGTCCAAGCCTAAGAAGCGCGAGCCCGGCGCCCCGGTCGGCGACATGCAAGTCACTTTCTCGGCCGGCCTGTCCGCCGCTGCGCCGCGTGGCTCGGTGTTCGAAAACGAGCCGATTACAGACGAAACGACGGTTGAGAAGTATGTGCGGAAGGAGAAAGAGCGGAAGGCGAAGAGGAAAGAGAAGGCGAAGGCGGCGCGGAATGCGGGAGACCCTGATGCAGGAGCTGCAGATGTTAAAGCGGGCGCTGGAGCGAATGAAAAAGGTGATGAGGGAGAAGGGAAAGATCCCTTCGATGATCCTTTCTTCGACGACCCTGCCACTGTCTCGCGCGACTTGGCTAAGGCTGCGCGCCGCGCTGAGAAGGCTAAGAAGCGTGAGGAACACGCGAAGGAGGAGGCTGCGTCCGCGGCGCAGCGGGCGGAGCTAGAGTTGCTGATGGTGGATGATGATGCAGTAGGTGGAGCGGGAATGCGGCATTTTGACATGAATGAGGTTGCGAAGGTCGAGAAGGCCAAAAAGCGGAAAGGGAAGAAGAAAAGAGGGAAGAAGGGGGCAGGTGAAGAGGAGGTCGAAGAGAAGACTGATGGGTTTAAAATGGATGTTCAGGACCCCAGATTTGCGAGGCTGTTTGAGAGCTATGAATTTGCGATTGATCCGACGAATCCGAAATTCAAAGGGACAGAGGGTATGAAGGCACTGTTAGAGGAGGGAAGGAGGAAAAGGAAGGCTAGGAGGGATGATGGGGATAAGGAAGGCACACGGAGGAAGAGTAAGAAGATGAAAGATAATCTAGAGGAGGGCACGGCTGGAGACGACCTAAATAAGTTAGTAGAGAGGGTGAAGGGTAAGACGAGGGCAAGAAGTTAGAGGGCTGAAGTAATCCTGCTGGACTTTATAATTTAAAACTAATTAACGTACGACACAATGCCTTCAGTCAAGCATGTTGGCTTACACCGAAGCTATCCGCCAGCTCTTTTCTGCATTTTTGATTGAGCAGGCGGAACTGCCTTTAGAGTCACGAGGCAATGTGGCTGGAAGAGCCGATCAAGGTTTCAGGGGACTGTTCTGAGAGTTTTAAGGCATGTATTCTACGCTAGAATATCATATGTGATGACGCCTGGGGTGACCACGAAAAGGGAATCTTGTCTAGTGTCGATGTGTACATCAATGCTGTACACGGAGACGCTCTCGTGGCGTTGGTTGCTCTGCAATAAGGATATATAGACTAAAAGGAAAAGGCTATCATGTTGACAGTTGTTCCATCAAAAGTTCATCAAATCTGTAACGACCGTTAGCTTGTGCTCCATTTGCAATGCCTCAAAGATTAGACTTACCCCTTCCAAAAAGTGCTCTTTTACTCCAATCCATAGCCAACAGAATCCGGGTTCTTAGGCTCACGCTCTGCGCGAAATAGATACCCCGCCATAAGTACACTGCCAGCAGTCCTCCAGAAAAGTTCAGTCCGTTGATATCGAAGACGGCTGCATTACCTATATATGCCAGGCTTCCAAGATGGTGATACTCAAAGGCCTTGTAGCAGGCATCGTCAAGATCGCCATAGTCGACTTGGTTGAGCCGCATACCCGGTGCCATCTGTGCCATTTTGTTGAATTTACGGCCCAGATACTGGCCTTGTTGATGCGCGCGCTGTGCTGTGGCGGGTAATGAAGTCAACTTGGAGTCAATCTGGAGTAAAAGTTCTCGTAATTCGCCAAAGTCGAGCGTGCCGCTTTGGTCCTTGTCGTACTGCTCGAAGAGCTTGTCTAGTCTTCGAAGATGGTCTGCAGCTTGCGGGAAGCGTGATTTGACACGTTTGGCAACACCTCGCCAGTCGGCAAATGAGATTTGCATTTCTTCCGGGTTTTTGCCTTTCTCCCAAGCCAGAGTACGAAGGAAAGTCACAATGTGATCAGAGACGTTATTTTGCACGGTGCTACAATCGCCGATAGCGTAGACATCTCCGAGGGGAGCGCCCATAAGACGAAGGTGAGTGTCAGTTTCAAGAGCATGTTTGTTGTTCTGTCCATCCAATTTCGCAGCTAGACGTCGGCAGAAGTCCGTTTGTGAAACGCCGGTTGACCATAGACAGAATCCCATTGGGAGCTCTTTGGTAACAATCTTCCCATTCTCATCTTTTTGAGAGAAAAGAATCTTGTCCGGTTGAACCTCTTTAACCCTTGAATTTGTTAAAACTTCAACTTGATCATGTGCAAAACGTTGCTACAGCACGTATTAGTGAAGCTAAGATATTTCTAAACAATCGGATACTCACCTCGGCATATCTGGAGAGGGCTTCATCATAAGTATTGAGAATGTGGCCCCTGCTTTGGATGACATGTACCGAGATTTCGCATCGGAGAATCTTCGGAAAATATTTCGCTAGATCTTCGTTGAGCATGTCATAGAGTTCAGCAGCGAACTCAACTCCAGTAGGACCACCGCCAGAGATGACAAAAGACAGCAACCTCCGCCGCTCCTCATCGGAAGTAGTTGGAAGACAGGCGCTTTCGAGATTGCGGATCACCGCGTTTCGTATCAACCTAGCATCACTGATGTCCTTAAGAAAATGGCAATTCTCAAGACCTTTCACACCATGAGGGTTGGTCACAGAACCTGCAGCTGTCAGCTCCTCACTGGCAAATAAAGGACGTTTTCTGTATACCGACGCCTATGACAAGCTTATCGTAGGGTAGATAGAAGTTCTCCTTCTCCCCAGTTGGTCCAATTGCAGATATTTCCACAAGCTTCTCAGAAAAGTCCACATCCTCAGCCATCCCTTTCAAGAAATGGCCATTTACTTTTGCCACTATCCTTCTGATCGGTTCTACTAACGATCTAAGCTCTAAAGTACCCACAGTGGCGGAAGGGAGCATAGGAGTGAAGAGGAAGTGGTTTGACGGTGAAACAACTGTGACGTGATAATCGTCCGGATGTAATTGTTTCAGAAGAGCCACACTCCCCCATCCTGTGCCTAGTATAACCAATTTTGGTTTATGTTTCTGGTTTTTCTTTGCTGCGCTATCGTCATCGTCCACTAAGTGCTCAGCAATCGGCAAATTCTTAGGTCCACCTCTCCTTGGATGTAATGCGACTTCCGACACAGGTATATCTTCTTCAATTGAAGGTCCTTCCTTGTACGTACTAGCATCGTATATGAAGAAAGCGACTACGAGCCCGCCGCTAATGGCGACAAATAGCCCAAATGCCGCGAGGCCTTTATAGCAATATCGAAGGAAACGAGATTGAGGAGCTGGCAGAGGCCTTGTGGACGCGTATCGGGGGAGGAGTGGACGTTGGAAGCGCCACTTTATATGTGAGTGGAGTGCCAACGAAGAGGGGAGTTGAGTGCCCTTGTGGGTCGCTGAAGGCCGTCCATTACTGAATGACGCTCGTATAGCTAGGTAAGGACTGAATGTGTGAGGTATCCTGGGGTTTATGAGCGGCGATCGTGTTGCGCTGCGGTTAAGTACGCGTGCTGAGCTCAACCCGGCCTGCCGTAGCAGCATGTCGAGCTTCCGGAAGTGCCGCGCGCTTGATCTGGAGTCTGAGGGGAAAGATACGGGTCAATTGATAGAGGGGAAGGATGCGGTTGGCGCCCTTATATCATGGAGAGTGGTTAAAGAGTGTTTGCAGGAGGGTCGGACGCTTAGGAAGCAAAACTAACGTTTATTTCTTCGCAGCTAGATTGGCCCTGGTGAGTGACGTACTTTGACATTGGCGATCGATGCGGCAGGTCCACTTTCGCACCTCGCCGAATACCAAGAGCTAACTATCCGAACCGTCACCGCTTCCGTTCTTTAGTCAAGGCCTTGAATTAATGTCAGAACTTAGATGTGCGGTTGTAGCTTTAATTGCTTGCACCGTCCGAAACGTTCATGTGAGAGGTCATTCAATACTCTTATCTGACTGTGCAGATTGACGTTTGTTTTTCCTGCAGTGTAATATCGCTGTGCAATCATGGCAGGGTATGAACCACGCTGTCAACACCTGCATTGCTCTTCGCCTGTAATAAACCCAATACAGCTTGCTAGTCAGCATACCGTTCTACTACTTTGTTCATTTAATTACAAATCCTCATATTGCTACATTTTCATCCTATCCGAACTTGTTGTATCAAACTTGAAACTCCTTGAACAATAACAATGTCTGATATGGTGGTATGATACACGAGAACGTGATGCTGAAGCTGCTCTTACGTGTAAACTGTGGTGCGCGATTTGCCTACCATGTAGAAGGCCAATGCTATTAATACCCCGAACAGACCTGCTCCTACAATCACTACCATCATGCTTATCATGGGTACTCTTCCGGCATACATCATATTTTGCATCTCATTCTCGAATCTCTCTGCCATTTTCTCTTTAGAAAATTCCGCCTTGACTCTCTCCTGTCCCCGCATTCCCATCTCCTTCAGCCTCTCCTCTCCAGGCCCATCCTCCAAGGCTGCACGCATCACCTCCGTCCAGTCTTGAACCTTTCTGACGTCTCTCAGCCAGCCGGTCTGGCCATCGATCACAGTCTCTGTTGGCCCGCCTTCGTTGGCTGCGAGCACAGGTATTCCTGCCATCATTGCCTCGAGAGGTACAATACCGAAGTGCTCGTGTAGAGGTGTATAGACAAGAAGACGTGATGTAGATAGGAGTATTGATTTGAAGGCACTCGGAACCGAGTGGAGGAAGATGACAGCTATATCATCAGGGACTGAAAGAGCGCTAATGACTGTTTTCGCTGTGGCATGTTTGAGGTGCAGAGAAGATGCAAGGCCACAGAGTTCAGCATAGGTGGAAACATTTTCCTGAACCCGGGGGTCGTATCCGCCTTCGGAATAGAGATATTAGCGAGCTTTACTCAATATTACTCAATATAGCATATTTGTGAAATATTTACCAGCTATCACCAGCCTTGTGCTCTTCCGCTCCTCCTGACTCAACCCTGCATATGCCCTTATAGCTAAGGCTACATCTTTTTTCTTTTCGAACCGATTGATGCTCAGGAGCACTTTCTTCTTTTCCCAGAGTGGCTTAGCCTTTTCCACTTCCTCCGCTGCATTCGTGTCTACACAAGGGTATACCACTCTTGGTTCTCTGTATTTCAAGTTTGGAAATGCCTTCTCGAAAATGCTCTTCGTGAAGTTGCTGTTAACTACGATCGTATCGCTGCATCCTGTGCTCCAGCTCTCCACCCAATCAAAAGGGCCTCTGTACAAAGTCTTCAACAAACCTCCTTTCTTTGCCAGAAGCTTGTCCGGGAAATGGCAATAGAATATTACCCGCGTGTTTGGCTGTAGTAGCTTGAGCAGCGGAACACTAGCACTGAGTTGATCTACGAAAAATACAGTAGGGCTCAGTTTCTGCAGCTCTGACGAGAGAAGTGCTATTTGAAGTACTAAGTGTATTTGCCTCAGAATCGCGCAAAGAATCGCGAGGCGGCCGAGTATGGTGGGGGGAACGATGGAATTGCCGTGTACGCGTACGTCGAGGGTTCCTTTGGTTTGAAAAGCGGAGTCTCAGCTACCTTCTTCAAAGCCATGAGTGATATGTTGTCGTGATGGTTCGACAAGGTGCTTACCATCGCGGGCCTCATCGAAGCAGTGCCTTGGATCGCAGTAGGAGGTAAAAATGGTGACTTTATGTCCAAGGGTTTGAAGGCCTACGGCAGCATCTATGACAAGACGCTCCGCACCACCGATGCCTAGGTCGGGGTGAAAGAAGACTATATTCTGGGGTTTCGAAGTCATGGTTGTTGTTTTAAGGAAAGCTTGATACTGGTTCTCGAAAATGTGGTAATAATGATAGCGCAGGCGATTCGGCAGGTTTGCCGAGCGTGCCTTGATGACCGCTGCCTGCACATGACACTTACCTTCACCAAGACAAAACAAATGATAATTCATTGCCATTCGAGGATTCATTATCAGGCTCAGGAAATTAACAACATCTCTCCCACCGCTGTAGGCACTAGAAGGGGTGCAAGAACGCAATATGAGGGCGTCGAGGCAGCAACATAACCGCTTTACTTGAGATATCATCACAACCGAAAGTCATCATGGGTCAAGGATACTCCCTTACAACGCTCTCTGCTGGCTCGGCTGGCATCGATGTCCCAGAGCTGGCTGATCTCACATACGAGAAGTCTCTCGGAAATGCGCGTTTCATGAAGTCCATCAGAGCACGACACAAAGACGGCCTCGTGGTTGCGAAGGTAGTTATGAAACCATATTCGAGCATGAAGCTTGACGAATATGTCCGGGTTCTTCTAAGTACAGCATCCGGTTCATTTTTAATTTGTGCTGGTTCTTGGGTTGCTGATTTGACGTCTAGACGAAAGAAAGGTACTTGCTGATGTTCCAAATGCTCTGGGATACCACCGCATCTTGGAAACGAGCACAAATGGATATTTAGTCCGGCAATACATTCATAGTTCGTTATATGATCGCATGAGGTATGTTTTCAAATATTTGTCTTGAACTGCAGCTGATGCACACAGTACTCGGCCATTTCTCGAGGACATTGAGAAGAAATGGCTCTCGTTCCAACTACTATGTGCTGTCCGTGATTGTCATGCTCGGAACATATATCACGGTGACATAAAGACGGAAAATTCATTAGTTACTTCCTGGAACTGGTTGTATCTATCAGACTTTTCTTCGTCGTTTAAACCTACTTATCTCCCAGAGGACAATCCTGCAGACTTTTCTTTTTATTTTGACACCTCTGGGCGTCGCACATGCTATTTGGCACCGGAGAGGTTTTTATCTGCTGGAGCACAGCCCGGAGAGACAGGTGTCACCTGGGCGATGGATATTTTCAGCGTTGGGTGTGTGATTGCGGAGTTATTCCTAGAAACCCCTATCTTCTCATTGAGCCAGCTGTTTAAATATCGCCAAGGTGAGTATGAGCCTGAACACACACACCTCAGCAAAATTCACGATAAAGATATTCGCGAAATGGTCTCCCACATGATCCAATTAGAGCCTGAGTCGAGATATTCAGCGGACGAGTATTTAAACTTCTGGCGTCACAAAGCCTTCCCAGATTACTTCTACGGATTTCTTCAGCAGTACATGTACACCATTACGGATCCTACCTCAGGTCGAAGACCAGTGACTGCAGGAACCGAGAACCTTGGAGAATCCGATGACCGGATTGAGAAGATCTATAACGACTTCGACAAGATCTCATACTTCTTGGGTCAGGAGAATGGAAAAGAGCCAAGCAGAGCACCCCAACCTACCTCCAAATTAGACAATGACCTCTTCCCACTTTTTATCAACATACCGAACTACCAGCACCAAGCCTCGCCTACTTCAGGAAAATCGGTAGATGACGGAACTCTCATCTTCCTCACTATTGTTGTATCCTCCCTAAGGGGCACAGCTAGGGCATCTGCTCGCATTCGCGCATGTGAACTATTGCTAGCCTTCGCGGAAAGAACCACAGATGAGGCAAAACTTGATCGTATTCTACCATACGTGATGACACTCTTGAACGATAAATCAGACCTAGTAAAGGTAACAGCACTTCGCACTTTGACTCAGCTTGTACGTATCCCTTTTCGTCCAACTTCACTTTATTTTCTTTATTTTTAGCAAACTTACTGTGAAACAGCTTGCTCTTGTCTCCGTTGTCTCGCCAATTAACGCATACATCTTCCCAGAATACATACTTCCAAGACTCCAGCCCTTCGCGCCTGGATCGCCGACGAAACCAAGTGCCCTGGTAAGAATGACATATGCCTCTTGTATGGCTACATTGGCCAGCACCGCATCTAGGTTCTTGGATATGATGCAGGCACTACGTGCTGACGGGTCTTTACCCACCAGCGATCCTGAAGCTGAAGATGACAGTATGAGTCATTCTGTGTATCAAACTCTTTTTGATGTAGCTCGAGACGACCTTGTATCACAATTTGAAGTCCAGACTAAAGCCCTTTTGACAGACAGCGACTCGGCTGTCCGACGAGCTATGCTAGGATCTGTCTCGACTTTGTGTGTATTTTTTGGAAGCACTAAAGCGAACGACGTTATACTAAGCCATCTGAATACCTACCTCAATGACCGCGATTGGATGTTGAAATGCGCTTTCTTCGAGACTATCGTTGGTGTAGCAATATATGTTGGGGGTCCAAGTCTTGAAGAATTTATTCTGCCGTTAATGGTTCAGGCACTGACGGACCCGGAGGAGTTTGTTGTGGAAAGGGTCCTGAGATCGTTCTCATCTATGGCAGAGCTTGGTTTGTTCCAGCGATCCAAGACCTGGGAATTGGTTGATATCGTCGGACGCTTCACAATGCATCCGAACATTTGGATTCGAGAAGCCGCCGCACATTTTATATCCTCTGCTGCAAAGTTTCTGTCGATTGCTGATACCCACAGCATTGTCCTTCCTCTCATCAAAACCTATCTTAAAGTGCTTCCTTCGGATCTTTCTGAATTGAGGCTTCTAGATTCGCTGAAGAAGCCATTACCAAGACTGATTTTAGATATGGCTTCGACCTGGGCCATGAAATCTGAGAAAGGGCTGTTCTGGATACCAGCGAAGCAGCAACGAACCTTCTCTTTTGGATCTGCTGAAGATTCAATACTAACAGTTTCTGCCAAAAACCTTGGGCCAAAAGCTCTCAGCCGATTGTCGAAGAATGAAGAGGATGACCAATGGCTCACTCGTCTGCGGAATGCTGGTATGGGCGTTGAAGATGAGTTTAAGCTTGTAGCTCTCAGAGAGTTCATTTGGCGGGTAGCTCACCGCAGACGAAAAGACGATCCCGATACGGTCCCCTCAAATTTCAACAACATCATTGCATTAAAAGACCTAGATATCATTCCTCAAACAGTTTTGTTTGATAATGATAAGGAGGTCTTTGAAAAAGCACAAGTCAAAGATGGGGAAACTTCAGCAAACGAGGAGAGGCAGCCCCGTACAATTGCTGACGCTTTGCTTGACGCGTCCACCTCTGAGGATGGTCACCTGTCTCATCGAAAGAGGCTTCATGCAAATACTCAGGTCGACAAACTAGTACGAGGTGAGACTGGCATGAGAACGAGTTCTACACCGACTCTACCTAGCCTATCGTCATCGCCTGGCGCACTACGATCAGCTCAAGACTCGCCTTCCTCTGATGTTGAACTTCGTCGTACCTCTCTTCAAGTACCTAGATCGGTACCCAAAGGCAATGATTCTCCTGGCGGACAATCTCCAGTTAGCTCCATCGGCGGTATCACCCTGGGCGAACATAGTCATGTTGTTCGGCATAGGAATAGCGCCATAAGTCTGTTAAATCCCAACGACAACAAGGCTCTTCCTGAGACTGGAACAACTTCGACGAATGCTTTCGGTAAGGTTGACGGTGCAAGCCAACGCGACTTCATGGCAAGAGGTCGGCAGCAGTCCCAGCTTGCAGTTGCCCAAGAACAGCACCGGAAGAGCCCTTCGAGGATCAAGTACAAAGATGCGCATAACTATACTGGCAATGATCCTAGTATTTTGAAACTACTAGACTCTCTTTATTTAGAGAACTATCCAGTTGATGAGGTTGAGTTTGGGATGCAGATACAACCAAATAGCAGGCGTCTACCCATTAAGCGTGGTAACGGTCAAGCATCCTCATCCACCAATCCATGGCGCCCTGAAGGAACACTAGTGGCTATGATGGGCGAACATACCGCTGCTATTAGCCGTGTTCTTGTTGCGCCAGATCACTCGTTCTTTATTACTGGGTCTGACGACGGTTCCGTCAAAATCTGGGACTCTGGGCGTTTGGAACGAAATATTGCACATCGATCCCGACAAACTTACAGACTGGCTGAGAGTACGAAAGCCTCAAGCCTCGTGTTTGTCGAAAATACCTACTGTTTCGTATGTACGGGTACTGATGGCAGTATCCACGTGGTCAAAGTGGATTACAGCCAAGTGCAAGGTGGGACGAAATACGGAAAATTGAAAGTTCTACGGCAACACCAACTTCGTCATGGCGAGTATGCTGTTTGGTCTGAGCACTACAAGAGCGAAACTCAGTCAACGTTGGTTTTGGCCACCAATACTTCGCGAGTTATTGCCTTGGAGTTGAGAACAATGGCCGAGCTCTATGTGCTTCAGAACCCTCTGCATCACGGTACACCAACCTGTTTTTGTATCGATAAACGACATCACTGGCTACTTCTAGGCACTACTCATGGTGTGATAGATCTCTGGGATCTTCGATTCAAGCTGCGGCTTAAAGCCTGGGGCTTCCACGGCTCATCTCCTATACATCGGATAATTCTTCAGCCAGTTCGATCACGCAAAGGCAAGGTATACATCGCAGGCGGTACCGGCCAAGGTGAAGTAACGGTCTGGGATCTAGAGAAGCTCCTCTGCAAGGAAATCTACCGCACAGGTTTGAGCAAGGATAGCCCCAAAAGCATGACATTGATTGATGTGGATGAAGAAAGGGCAGGTGGCATGCTAGGCCGCTTCGCTACATCACTGGAGCCTACAAGTAGCACAAGCATCAATCGTGGTATCCGATCCCTCGCGATAGGCACACAACCTCCCGACGATGGAAGCGATCCAAAACAATTCTTCCTAGTCACTGCGGGCCCTGATTGGAAAGTCCGATACTGGGATACTGCTCATTATGAAGCGTCCATGATTGTCAGCGGCCTAGAACTAGAGGAGTCTAAGCCGCAATACAACATCAGCCAGCCGAATCAGGAGACCATTGTTGTTACTGAGCTGCTGTCACAGCCACAAGGCCAGCAGTCGTCGACTTCCAACGTCCGAGATAGCAGCCGAACCCCTAATACGTCAGCGAGGAGGGGTTCTACAAAGCCGTCTAGGTCGTCTATTATTTCCTTGCAGCAGCAACACCTGTTGAGAAGTCATCTAGATAATATTCTTGATGTAGCTTTATTGGAGTATCCTTATGGTATGATTATATCGGTGGACAGGTCTGGCATAATTTACGTGTTCCAATAGGTAGCCTAGACAGTAGATGAATGGTTGACAATTCTAGCATCTCTAATTAATTGCGATCTTAATTTGAAAGATTTCCCATGACATAGCAGGGCAAGCGCTCTTCGCCTGAGGCGGGATTTCCCAAAAAGGCGCTAGTGCACCCGGTATTTTTCAATGTCGAGAAGTTCCCATTCATAACAACGCGACATCGTGCCCCTCCCACAGACCGACTACACTCTAGTCCTCTCCCAATAAATCCTCAAGAAGGATATCCGGCTTGCGCCGCGGTACTCATCAAACAAACAAAAGATATCTTCAGAAAGGAGAAACGGTACAAAATGAGGCTAACAGCGGACCTAATCCAGAACTCCCTCTCCTACATCAACCCACTCACAGAACGCGAGCTGGACCTACGAGGTGCGTACTCGCTGAAAGGGGCAGATACTACGCTTTTTTGAGCTGCATTAATATCAATTCTCTTTTGCGAGGCTACAGGACACAAGATCCCCGCTATCGAGAACTTGGGCGCTGCGAAGGTACGTTGAATCCCTCTCATTATACTGCCTCGCACGCTGTTCTAGACCGGACTACGATTGTAATGCTGTCTCTGACTTCCGGTTCTTCTGGGACCGTATAGGACCAAGACGCGATCGACTTTACCGACAATGACATTTCACAACTATCCAACTTCCCGCTCAGTCCCCGTCTGCGCACCCTCCTACTTGCACGTAACCGCATCTCAGTCATCCATCCAGCTCTTTCAAAGTCGATACCCCACCTGACGACGCTGGTCTTGACTGAGAACCAGATTTCTGAACTCGCGGATCTGGATCCGTTGGCGGGATTTCTGAATCTGACACATTTGGTCCTGTTACAGAATCCGGTTACAAGTAGAGAAGTGAGCTTTCCATTTCCTGAAATAAGACTCCAGACGTCTGTTGGCCAGTTCGCAGATCACGGGTTTGACATTTAGAAGCATACTGATAATATGAATCTTTCGACAGCATTACCGCTATTGGGTCCTCTACCGCTGCCCCTCAGTCCGCTTCCTCGACTTCCAAAAGGTCAAAGATTCCGAACGCAGCCAGGCCAAGGAGCTATTTGGCACGGCTAATGAACCTTCAGCGTTAGCTTCTAAGGTACGTGCTCCCCCACTTCATTTCCTTCGTGTTGTTCTCGTCCAAATCTCCAACTAACTACATTCCTAATCAGATTATGGGCATCAAAACTCGCACCTTCGACATCCCATCTGACGTCAACGGCTCCGCGCCCGGCTCGAAGGTCGCCCGCGTCAAGCTGACGGACAAGGAGAAGAAGCGAGTGGAGGGGCTGATTAGGAATGCTAAGAGCCTGTCGGAGATCACGAGACTGGAGAAGGAGCTGAATGAGGGACGGATACCTGGGGGCGCGTTTGGAGGCGGAGATGAGATAGGGGAATAAACACTGAAGACACTAATATGCCTAGAGGATTCTCTTATATGGGAAACAGACAAAACTCGGCGTTTGTTCTAGACTGTATTTGACTAGGGTCATGTTAAGCTGGAACTGCCGGGAGGAGCCACTTCCTGTGCGCACCCATCATATTGACATCTTAGTGTCATTGAATTGTGAAATTAATGACCGGATTTATTCTTATATTTCTTTTAGATGCCGTTCGGTGACATCTGTAGTGAATCTTTCGACGGAAGACTCGTTGAAGCGACCACCAAACCCAGCTTTAGGTATCCTACACCCATCCAACCAAAAAACGCCATCCAATGCAAGAAACCTTTCCCTAAACTACCATCTTCTCCCTCCACCGCGTCCACCTTGTCCCCTTCCACCATACTGCTGTCCTCCGCCTTGCTGTTGCGCATAATTCCCGTAGCCCTGTCCATAGCCTTGTGCCTGCGCCTGTTGCTGCTGCTGCGGCGCCTGCTGTCCGGGCATGCCACCGCCCGCCATCTGCTGCTGAAAGCTCGCCATGAAGGTATTAAAATCCAGCTGGCTGGGATCCGTAATCCCCTGCTGCATCATGACAGCCTGCATCGCGGTGGCCATCTCCTCCTGGCTGCCGGGCATGCCGGGCATGCCCATCATCGCGGCCATGGGGTTCGCCATGCTGGCCTGCTGGGCAGCGGGGCCCGTGGGCGCGCCGGGGACGGGCGGGGCGGGAGAGGTCGAGGGGACGGACGTCGCGCCGCCGAACATTTGCTGGAATTGCGCCGTTTCGGCTTTCTGGGTCGCGAGCGTGCCGGTCATGGTCGCTTGTCGCTGCCGGTACATCTCCCAGGTGAATTCGTCAAAGCCATAGTTGAAGTAGTCGGATTGGTCAGCGCCAGGAAGTCGCCATGGCTTCGTGTTCTCCGCGAGGTCGGCGTCGATGTCGGTTTGGGAGATGGGCTTGCCGACGGGTGGGTAAACTGGGTCGGCATTGACGTCAATTGTGGAGGTGCGCACTTCGGGATAACTGGAGCCTGGCTGCTGTGGTGCGGAAGGGGCGGTGGGAGCTGAGAGGGTGGCTTTGGGTGCGGATTGTTGCTGGTGTGTTTGCGAGCGACTCGAGGTTTGGTCGGTAGCGCGGGGGTCTTTTATAGAGTCAACCGTGGATTGGCTATGATAGTTAGTACTTCTTACAAGGTAACTCCAAGAGGTATGCTGAAAATTTGGGGTGATTGAGATTGGGAGAACTCACGATATAGGCTTTTGAGCTTGGGGTCGATCAGTGATGATCTCGATATCCTGAAAAAACAGTCAGTAAATGTGAGAGCTAAAGATAGAGCCGTCGGCGCATACTGAATCACTGCCCTCTTCTTCTTCCTCTCCAGACTCGAGCTCTTCGTCCAAGTTGTCGTCCTTGTTATTGGCCTGGCCGTTGGCAGAGGCGTCCTGCTTGCTTTGATCACCGCTGCCAGGAGCATTGGCCGTCCCATCATGACCGTAGAACTCATCATCGTCTTCTTCCATCATTTCCCCTAGTCGAAATCCACTTGCGGTCTTCTAAAAGGTGCTCAGGAACGGTGATATATGGGTATGGCTTTGCGACTTGCGCGAATTGGCTGGGCTTTTAGTCTTGCGTTCTAGTTCCCAGAATCCAGGCCGTATGTAAGAGCGTCCAAAATAATGGATACGAGGCTGTAGGTTCCTTGATCAAGGATGAGTTTAGCTTTGGTAGGATCTCCACTAGTGGAGGTTCTTGGGGAGCAAAGCGAGAAGTTCGGCCTTCGATCAACTACAGTGGTGTTCACGGCTCGGCTGAGCGCCCGCTCAGTCGCTGAGCCGCACGTGATACATACGACCCCCGTCGACATTCGCGGATGTCCACGGCCGAGCCTGCAGCCAAGCCGTGGACATCTTTGAATGTCTTTACCCCTACTAATCGAGTCGCTGATGCGCGCGTACTATTGGCCTATTGGCCCAGCCGTGCGCCCGTTTATTACCCTATGCGGTAAGGTTACTTATCCGGTAGGTATGCTTTCTCTACCTCTCCTCCCTAGTCTATGTCTGCGTATATAGGAAAATAGGAACCCCCCCTTAGGGCGCAGCTTCTCTAGCAGCGTCCTATATATCTTAAAAATGCTATTAATTAGTTGCGTAAAGATTAACGTCGCAAATAATGCCGAACTACGCGCTAACGCGTAGAGTATCTTTACCCTTATGCGTTCCAAGAGACCTAAAAATATGTCTCTAAATTATAAGCCAAAGCAGAAAGAGTTTAAGGTAAGTAGGTAGGTGCTTTATAAAGTAGTATATTTATAACTAACGCGTGTCTTCCTAGGCCTTTTATAAGCGGAAGCAGTACTATAACGGCGATACCATTATAGAAGAGAAGCTACTTCTTTTCCTTGTTAAGAAGGTTATAGGCTAGCCACTAAAAGTAAAAAGCCGTAAGGCTAGTAATAACGTGCCCTAGGATAAGACGCGGCTCTCCTAGCGCTTAGTTTACGGCTATATTACTACCCTAACGGACCTCTACTAGATGTAGAAGGGTATAGAAATAAACAGCTACTAGTCCCCGCGGGAGAATAATGTTAGGGATTACCTAAAGGTTTTATAATAGAGGAACGCGTAGCGGGAAAAGGAGCAGTTTATAAATAAGGGTAGGAATACGCTACTTAACGGATATATAGAGGACGAGTTTAAGAGCGTCTACCGCAAGCTATAAGCCCGCGGAAACTCCTTACTAAAATACTACCTCCGTACGCTTATAGATATCCTACTAAGCCACTATATACTTACCTATAGCGGCAATAGGCGCTCCGCCGAGATCTTAGACCTATTTACTTTTAAATTTAAGGGGGAAGGTTTTACGCGCTATATACCCCTAATATTTACTATATACGCTAGTAAGTAGAACTAGTATAGCTACCTTAAAACTATTAGAGCTCTATATAATAAGAAGCCGCTTATCTATATACTTAGTGGGCTAGCTTTCTACCTCTTATACTACTAGGACCTTAGCAATAAGCCGTTCCTAGACTTTAGTAAGTAGTTAGCGTAGTATAATATCCACCTAATTAAGAGCAGCGCTAGGGACTATAAGACGGCCTTCTCGTATAACTTACAGCGGAAGTAGGTTATTAAGGTATTTTAAGCCATTAGCGTCTTTTTATAGAAGAAGACCTATATTAAGCGAAGCGCTAGCGCTAAGATAGTAGAGCTAAAAGGGGTTAGTAAGGACCAGATTAAATACGCTAGTAGGTAAAATTAGAAGCAGATAGTCGGCTGCTACTTAAACTCGCTGCCGTAGGAGTTTATACAGACAATAGCCGGCTATTTACCGTAGATAGGCTGCTTTAAGATTTATAGGGCAAGCGTTGCCCCCCCTAATATACTACTGTCGACGATCTAGCCAGAGCTAGACGTCTAGAAGGGTTAGTTTAGCCCTTAAGTTAGCTAGGTTAATAACCTTATAGCTATAGGCGCTATAAACCTCCTATTTTATCTTTGGGAGGTTATTCTATAGGACTTAGTAGTCCTCCACAAGATATTCCTAAGTAGCCCTATATAGAACCACCTAGTCTTCTAGTATAAGGCCTATCTACCCTTTATACAGAAGGTCGAAGCCTACCTATAGTAGGAGGAAAAAGGCCCTAGCTAGCTATTAATACTCTACTAGGCCGTGCTAGCTATTATAGACCGCTTAAAGACTATAGACGCCTAAGCACGCGAGCTATAGGCATTATTTAACTATATAGCCGAGTTCTAGTAGGCACAGTCTTTGTAGCTTTAATTGCTTACATCTAGCAGCCTTACCTTTTAGCTTAAGGTCCCTTTAGTATCTATATATTTATGTTTAACAGCACACCTACCAACGGTATATTTACTAATGGTATGTCTACTAGCGCCTTTATCTATTACGGAATTAAGTTAGGATATATTGGCCTAGGTAAGCACTATAGCTTCCCCTTTACTGGCGCCGCTGTAGCTATAGCTACAGCTATAGCCGCAGTAAGGGCCTAAGCCTAAGCAGCCGCCTAAGCAGCCGCCCGTATATCGTATATGCTATATAGTAAAGTCCGTACAGGCCCTTTAGCGCAAGTAGACTAAAGGGCTTAAAGGTAATCCTTTTATAGTAGCGCTAGATTCTAAATAGGGTAGTAAATAGTAGGCTAGCTAGCAGAATAAGCTCTAATAGTACTCCCTACAGCTTAAAGTTATTAAGGAGATTAGGTAGGTCGCGTAGGCCTAAAGGGTTAGTAAGGAAGCGGCTATATAGTAGGTTAATTAATAGTAGAAGTAGATATAGTGCTCGCTAGATTAGCTTTATAAACGGCTTTAAATAGGTAAAAAAGCTTTAAAATAGTATATATATCTAACTTCTAAGGCGTCTCTTAAAGCCTTGTATCTTATCTAGCCCTTAGGTCTTATTTTTAGTTGCGGTCTTCTTTAGGTGGGTCCTTAATATCGGTAGCGGGCGCCTAGCTATGGGTATGCGTAAGCTTTTGCGACTTGCGCGGATATGGCTGGGCTTCTTGTCTTGCGTTCTCAGTTCGCGTAGAGTCCTTAGCAGCTGTATGTATTAGCGTTCCATCGGTATTAAAGGGGGACGTTACGTCGCGGTAGTTGTTTATTAGCGATTCCCGATCGAGTTTGGCTTATGGGTAAGGATCTATATACGCGCTAAGTGGACGGGGCCTTTTGGTAGCAATTATAACTTATAGCGGCTGATTTAGCTTCTGCATTGATCCGTAAGATCATACTATTGGTGTTTAGGTTTAGGCTCGGTCGTACTGCGCTCCGCTTAAGTCTTTCAAGCAGCCGTGAATATATGATCCGTCTATTAATACGCGGGATGTCTAGATCGCGCAAGCCTACTGCTACGCCAGTGGCCATCTATTGAATGTCTTCACCCTACTAATCGGTGCGCCTGCATGCGCGCGTACTATTAGCCTATTGGCCTAGCCGTACCCCTTTATTTACCCTATGCGGTAAAATTACTTATCTAGTAGGTAATGCTTCTCTACCTCTCCTCCCTAGTCTACTATCTGCGTAATTAGGAAAATAGGGACCCCCCCTTAGGGCGCAGCTTCTCTAGCAGCGTCCTATATATCTTAAAAATGCCATTATTTAGTTGCGTAAAGATTAATGTCGCAAATAATGCCGAACTATGCGCTAACGCGTAGAGTTATCTTTTACCCTTATATATTTCGAGAGACCTAAAAATAACGTCTTTAAAAATTATAAGCTGCTGAAGTAGAAAGCAGTTTAAGGTAAGTAGGTAGGTGCTTTATAGAGTTAGTATACTTATAAACTAATACACGTTTTTCTAGACCTTTTTATAAGCGGAAGTAGTTCGCTATAACGGGAATACCTTTACGGAAGAGGAAGCTACTTTCTTTTCCTTATTAAGGGAGGTTATAGGCTAGCTACTAAAAGTAAAAAGGCCGTAAGGCTAGTAATAATATGCCCTAGGGGACAAACGCGGCTCTCCTAGCGGCTTAGTTTACGGCTATATTACTACTCCTAATAGAACTTCTATTAAATATGAACAGGTTATAAGAATAAATTAGCCACTAGTTTCTGCTAGGGAGGATAATATTAGGGATTACCTAAAGGTTCTATAACGGAGGAGACGCGTAGTAGGAAAAGGAGTAGTTTATAGATAAGGGTAGGGAATATACTGCTTAATAGATATATAAGAGGACTAGTTTAAGGAGTATCTACCGCGAGCTATAGGCCTGCAGAGACTCCTTACTAGAATACTACCTTTATATACTTATAGATATCCTACTAGGCTACTATATACTTACCCGCGGTAGTAATAGGCGCTCCGCCGAAATATTAAACCTATTTACCTTTAAGTTTAAGGGGGAAGGTCCTATGCGCTGTATACCCCTAATATTTACTATACGCGCTAGTAAGTAGAACTAGTATAGCCGCCTTAAGACTATTAGAGCTCTATATAATAAGAAGCCGCTTATCTATATACTTAGCGGGCTAGCTTTCTACCTCCTATACTACTAGGACCTTAGCAATAAGCCGTTCCTAGACTTTAGTAAGTAGTTAGCGTAATATAATATCCGCCTAATTAAGAGCAGCGCTGGGGACCGTAAGACGGCCTTTTTGTATAACTTATAATGGGAGTAGGTTGCTAAGGTATTCTAGGCTATTAGCGTCTTTTTATAAAAGAAGACCTATATTAGGCAAAGCGCTAGCGCTAAAATAGTAAAGCTAAAAGGGGTTAGCAAGGACCAGATTAAACGCGCTAATAGGTAGAACTAGGAGTAAATAGTTAGCTATTACTTAAACTTGCTACTACGGGAGTTTATACGGACGATGGCCGGCTATTCGCCGCAAATAGGCTGCTTTAAGATTTGTAGGGCAAGCGTCGCCCCCCCTAATATACTACTGTTGACGATCTAGCTAGAGCTAGACGTCTAAAAGGGTTAGTTTAGCCTTTAAATCGGCTAGGTTAACAACCTTACGGCTATAGGCGCTATAAACCTCCTATTTTATCTCTAGGAGGTTATCCTATAGGACTTAGTAGTCCTCTATAAGATATTCCTAAGTAGCCCTATATAAAACCACCTGGTCTTCTAGTATAAGGCCTATTTACCCTTTACGCGGAAGGTTAAAGCCTACCTATAGTAGGAGGAAGAAGGCCCTAGTTAACTATTAATACTCTACTAAGCCGTGCTAGCTATTACGGACCGCCTAAAGACTATAAACGCCCAAGTACGTAAGCTATAGGCGTTATTTAACCATATAGCTAAGTCCTAGTAGGCGCAGTCTTTATAGCTTTAATTACTTATATCTAGTAGCCTTACCTTTCGGCTTAAGGTCCCTTCGGCATCCGTATATTTATATCTAACGGTATATCTACTAACGGCACGTCTACCAATAGTACGTCTACTAGCGCCTTTATCTATTGCGGAATTAAGCTAAAATATATTAGCCTAGGTAAGCACTATAGCTTCCCCTTTACTGGCGCCGCCGCAGCTATAGCTATAGCTATAGCCGTAGTAAGGGCCTAAGCCCAAGCAGCCGCCTAAGTAGCCGCCCGTATATTATATGTGCCGTATAATAAAGTCTATATAGGCCCTTTAGCGCGAGTAAACTAAAGGGCTTAGAGGTAATCCTTCTATAGCAGCGCTAGATTCTAAATAGGATAGTAAATAGCGGGCTGGCCGGTAGAACGAGCTCTAATAGTACTCCCTATAGCTTAAGGTTATTAAGGAGATTAGGCGGGTCGCGTAGGCCTAAAGGGTTAGCGAGGAAGCGGCTATATAGTAGGTTAATTAACAGTAGAAGCGGATATAGTACTTGCTAGATTAGCTTTATAAACGGCTTTAAGCGGGTAGAAAAGCTTTAAAATAGTATATATATTTAACTTTTAAGGAGTCCTCTTAAAGCCTTTATCTATAGCCCCTTAGGGGCTTATTTTAGTGCGGTATAAGTTTAGTAGGGTACTTATACAATAGCGGCGCCTAATTTAAAACGCAAATATCTCTATTAACCTATGGCTAATTCTTACCATCCTAGTGCGAGTAAAGAGCCCTTGGACAGCTCTACGCATACTATTTAACGGGTATTAAGAGCGCGACATTGCTGCGGCGTTGCTGGCGATTAAAGATTGACTGTAGATATAGGGTAATATCTATATAGCGCTAAGCGCACGGGCCTCCTGCCTACTAAATTATGACTTAGCGGCTGATTTAGCCATACAAATCGAACCATAGACATACTATTAGTGTTTACAGCTTAGCTAAGCGCCCGCTTAGTTACTGAGCCGCACGTAATATATACGACCCCCGTTAACATTCGCGGATATCTACGGCCAAGCCTATAGCTAAGCCGTGGACATCTTTAAATGTCTTTACCCCTACTAATTAAGTCGCTAATACGCGCGTACTATTGGCCTATTAGCCCAGCCATACGCCCGTTTATTTACCCTATACAGTAAGGTTACTTATTTAGTAGGTATACTTTCTCTACCTCTCTTCCCTAGTCTATATCTGCGTATATAGGAAAATAGGAACCCCCCCTTAGGGCGCAGCTTCTCTAGCAGCGTCCTATATATCTTAAAAATGCCATTAATTAGTTACGTAAAGATTAACGTTGTAAATAATACTAAACTACGCGCTAACGCGTAGAGTATCCTTACCCTTATGTGTTCTAAAAGACCTAAAAATATATCTCTAAATTATAAGCCAAAGCAGAAAGAGTTTAAGGTAAGTAGGTAGGTACTTTATAAAGTAGTATACTTATAACTAACGCGTATCTTCCTAGGCCTTTTATAAGCGGAAGCAGTACTATAACAGCAATACCATTATAGAAGAGAAGCTACTTCTTTTCCTTGTTAAGGAGGTTATAGGCTAGCCACTAAAAGTAAAAAGCTGTAAGGCTAGTAATAACGTGCCTTAGGATAAGACGCGGCTCTCCTAGCGCTTAGTTTACGGCTATATTACTACCTTAACGGACCTCTACTAGATATAGAAGGGTATAAAAATAAATAGCTACTAGTCCCTATAAGAGAATAACGTTAGGGATTACCTAAAGGTTCTATAATAGAGGGACGCGTAGTAGGAAAAGGAGTAGTTTATAAATAAGGGTAGGGATACGCTACTTAACGGATATACAGAGGATGAGTTTAAAAGCGTTTACCGCAAGCTATAGACCCGCGGAAACTCCTTACCAAAATACTACCTCTATACGCTTATAGATATCCTACTAAGCCACTATATACTTACCTATAGCGGCGATAGGCGCTCCGCCGAGATCTTAGACCTATTTACCTTTAAGTTTAAGGGGAAAGGTTCTACGCGCTATATACCCCTAATATTTACTATATACGCTAGTAAGTAGAACTAATATAGCTACCTTAAAACTATCGGAGCTCTATATAATAAGAAGCCGCTTATCTATATACTTAGTAGGCTAGCTTTTTACCTCTTATACTACTAGGACCTTAGCGATAAGCCGTTCCTAGACTTTAGTAAGTAGTTAGCGTAGTATAATATCCGCCTAATTAAGAGCAGCGCTAGGGACTATAAGACGGCCTTCTTATATAACTTATAGCGGAAGTAGGTTACTAAAGCATTTTAAGCCATTAGCGTCTTTTTATAGAAGAAGACCTATATTAGGCGAAGCGCTAGCGCTAAGATAGTAGAGCTAAAAGGGGTTAGTAAGGACTAGATTAGATACGCTAGTAGGTAAAACTAGGAGCAGATAGTCGGCTACTACTTAAACTTGCTGCCGTAGGAGTTTATACAGATAATAGCCGGCTATTTACCGTAGATAGGCTGCTTTAAGATTTATAGGGCAAGCGTTGCCCCCCCTAATATACTACTATTAACGATCTAGCCAGAGCTAGACATCTAAAAGGGTTAGTTTAGCCCTTAAGTTAGCTAGGTTAACAACCTTATAGTTATAGGCGCTATAAACCTCCTGTTTTATCTTTAGGAGGTTATCCTATAGGACTTAGTAGTCCTCCGTAAGATGTTCCTAAGTAGCCCTATATAGAACCACCTAGTCTTCTAGTATAAGGCCTATCTACCCTTTACGTGGAAGGTCGAAGCCTACCTATAATAGGAGAAAGAAGGCCCTAGCTAGCTATTAATACTCTACTAGGCTATACTGGCTATTATAGACCGCCTAAAGACTATAGACGCCCGAGCACGCGAGCTATAGGCGTTATTTAACTGTATAGCCGAGTTCTAGTAGGCATAGTCTTTATAGCTTTAATTACTTACATCTAGCAGCCTTACCTTTTAGCTTAAGGTCCCTTTAGCATCTATATATTTACGTCTAACAGCATACCTACCAACGGTATATTTACTAATAGTACGTCTACTAGCGCCTCTATCTATCACGGAATTAAGTTAGGATATATCGGCCCGGGTAAGCGCTATAGCTTCCCCTTTACCGGCGCCGCCGCAGCTATAGCTATAGCTATAGCCGTAATAAGGGCCTAAGCCTAAGTAGCCGCCTAAGCAGCTGTCTGTATATTGTATATATTATATAGTAAAGTCCATACGGGCCCTTTAGCGCGAGTGGACTAAAGGGCTTAAAGGTAATCCTTCTATAGTAGCGCTAGATTCTAAATAGGGTAGTAGATAGTAGGCTAGCTAGCAGAATAAGCTCTAATAGTACTCCCTACAGCTTAAGGTTATTAAGGAGATTAGGTAGGTCGCGTAGGCCTAAAGGGTTAGTAAGAAAGCGGCTATATAGTAGGTTAATTAATAGTAGAAGCGGATATAGTGCTTACTAGATTAGCTTTATAAACGGCTTTAAGCGGGTAAAAAAGCTTTAAAATAGTATATATATCTAACTTCTAAGGAGTCCTCTTAAAGCCTTTATCTATAGCCCCTTAGGGGCTTATTTTAGTGCGGTATAAGTTTAGTAGGGTACTTATATAATAGCGGCGCCTAATCTAAAACGTAAATATCTCTATTAACCTATAGCTAATTCTTGCCATCCTAATGCGAGTAGAGAGCCCTTAAACAGCTCTACGTATACCGCTTAATAGGTGTTAAAAGCGTGACGTTACTGCGGCGTTGCTGGCGATTAAAGATCGACTGTGGATATAGGGTAATATCTATATAGCGCTAAGCGTATAGGCCTCCTACTTACCAAATTATAACTTAGCGGCTGATTTAGCTATATAAATCGAACCGTAGATATACTATTAGTGTTTACGGCTTAGCTAAGCGCCCGCTTAGTCGCTGAGCCGTATATAATATATACGACCCCCATTAACATTCGCGGATATCTACGGCCAAGCCTATAGCCAAGCCGTGGACATCTTTAAATGTCTTTACCCCTACTAATCAAGTCGCTAATACGCGCGTACTATTGGCCTATTAGCCCAGCCATACGCCCGTTTATTTACCCTATACGGTAAAGTTACTTATTTAGTAGGTATACTTTCTCTACCTTTTCTCCCTAGTCTATATTTGCGTATATAGGAAAATAGGAACCCCCCCTTAGGGCGTAGCTTCTCTAGCAGCGTCCTATATATCTTAAAAATACCATTAATTAGTTATGTAAAGATTAACGTTACGAATAATGCCGAACTACGCGCTAACGCGTAGAGTATCTTTACCCTTATATATTCCGAGAGATCTAAAAATACGTCTTTAAATTATAAGCCGAAGTAGAAAGAGTTTAAGGTAAGTAGGTAGGTGCTTTATAGAGTAGTATACTTATAACTAATACACGTTTTTCTAGGCCTTTTATAAGCGGAAGTAGTACTATAATAGTAATACCGTTATAGAAGAGAAGCTACTTCTTTTTTTTATTAAGGAGGTTATAGGCCAGCCACTAAAAGTAAAAAGCCGTAAGGCTAGTAATAATATGCCCTAGAATAAGACGCGGCTCTCCTAGCGCTTAGTTTATGGCTATATTACTACCCTAATAGACTTCTACTAGATGTAGAAGGGTATAAGGATAAATAGCTACTAGTCCCCGTAGGAGGATAATATTAGGGATTACCTAAAGGTTCTATAACGGAGGGACGCGTAGTGGGAAAAGGAGTAGTTTATAGATAAGGGTAGGGATATACTACTTAATGGATATATAGAGGACGAGTTTAAGAGTGTTTGCCGCGAGCTATAGGCCTGTAGAGACTCCTTACTAGAATACTACCTTTATATACTTGTAGATATCCTACTAGGCTACTATATATTTACCCGCGGTAGTAATAGGCGCTCCGCCGAGATCTTAGACCTATTTACCTTTAAGTTTAAGGGGGAAGGTCCTACGCGCTATATGCCCCTAATATTTACTATATACGCTAGTAAGTAGAACTAATATAGCCGCCTTAAGACTATTAGAGCTCTATATAATAAGAAGCCGCTTATCTATATACTTAGCGGGCTAGCTTTCTACCTCCTATACTACTAGGACCTTAGTAATAAGCCGTTCCTAGACTTTAATAAGTGGTTAGCGTAGTATAATATCCGCCTAATTAAGAGCAGCGCTAGGGACCGTAAGACGGCCTTCTCGTATAACTTATAGCGGGAGTAGGTTACTAAGGCATTCTAGGCTATTAGCGTCTTTTTATAAAAGAAGACCTATATTAGGCGAAGCGCTAGCGCTAAAATAGTGAAGCTAAAAGGGGTTAGCAAGGACCAGATTAAACGCGCTAGTAGGTAAAACTAGGAGTAAATAGTTAGCTACTACTTAAACTCGCTACCGCGGGAGTTTATACGGACAATAGCCGGCTATTTGCCGTAGATAGGCTGCTTTAAGATTTATAGGGCAAGCGTTGCCCCCCTTAATATACTACTGTTAATAATCTAGCTAAAGCTAAACATCTAAAAGGGTTAGTTTAGCCTTTAGGTTGGCTAGGTTAACAACCTTACGGCTATAGGCACTATAAACCTCCTATTTTATCTCTAGGAGGTTATCCTATAGAACTTAGTAGTCCTCTATAAGATATTCCTAAGTAGCCCTATATAAAACCACCTAGTTTTTTAGTATAAGGCCTATCTACCCTTTACGCGGAAGGTTAAAGCCTACCTATAGTAGGAGGAAGAAGGCCCTAGCTAGCTATTAATACTTTACTAGGCTATACTAGCTATTATAAACCGCCTAAAGACTATAGACGCCCAAGTACGCAAGCTATAGGTGTTATTTAACTATATAGCCAAGTCCTAGTAGGCGCAGTCTTTATAGCTTTAATTACTTATATTTAGCAGCCTTACCTTTTAGCTTAAGGTCCCTTTAGTATCCGTATATTTACGTCTAACAGTATACCTACTAACGGTACGTCTACCAATAGTACGTCTACTAGCGCCTTTATCTATTACGGAATTAAGCTAGAATATATTAGCCTAGGTAAGCACTATAGCTTCCCCTTTACTAGCGCCGCTATAGCTATAGCTATAGCTATAGCTATAGTAAGGGCCTAAGCCCAAGCAGCCGCCTAAGTAGCCGCCTATATATTGTATATGCCGTATAATAAAGTCTATATAGGCCCTTTAGCGCGAGTAGACTAAAGGGCTTAGAGGTAATCCTTTTATAGCAGCGCTAGATTCTAAATAGGGTAGTAAATAGTAGGCTAGCTGGTAGAACGAGCTCTAATAGTACTCCCTATAGCTTAAGGTTATTAAGGAAATTAGGCGGGTTGCGTAGGCCTAAAGGGTTAGCAAGGAAGCGGCTATATAGTAGGTTAATTAACAGCAGAAGCGGATATAGTGCTCGCTAGATTAGCTTTATAAACGGCTTTAAGTAGGTAAAAAAGCTTTAAAATAGTATATATATTTAACTTTTAAGGAGTCCTCTTAAAGCCTTTATCTATAGCCCCTTAGGGGCTTATTTTAGTGCAGTATAAGTTTAGTAGGGTACTTATATAATAGTAGCGCCTAATTTAAAACGCAAATATCTCTATTAACCTACGGCCAATTCTTGCCATCCTAGTGCGAGCAGAGAGCCCTTGGACAGCTCTACGTATACCACTTAACGGGTGTTAAGAGCGCGACGTTGCTACGGCGTTGCTGGCGATTAAAGATTGACTGTGAATATGGGGTAATATCCACATGGCGCTGAGCGCACGGGCCTCCTGCCTACCAAATTGTGACTTAGCGGCTAATTTAGCCATACAAATCAAACCGTGGACATACTATTGATGTTCACGACCAGCTTCACCCCCCCCCTTTAGCAAGCGCTGCGAGATTTTAAATTCGCTACGCGTATCCAACCTCGCTTAATTGCTACTAGCCGTACGTAGTACCTGTAGCGAACGGCTGTNGCCACACGCAAGGACCTTTTTGGTTGCCCTAGAGAAACGCCTTGGTTGGCTAGGGGAATTAAATTAAAGACGTACGCTTCCTCTTCTCCCCCTTCTCCCACCGTAACTACGCCTCCCTTGTGGCCGCCAGAACGCGAATACAACGCTGTCTCTGCAGAGAGGTCNATGAAATTTAGCAATATCATACGGGTGGAAACCTCACGATATCTGGTGAAGATCACGACACTGCGGGATCGCGACGTTCTTGCAGCCAAGCATATGGCTTCGCTACAATTACTATGTACAGCTGGCGGCAATCAAGCGAGATTGGATGCGCGTAGCGAATTTGAAATCTCGCAGCGCTCGCTAAAGGGGGGGGGGTGAAGCTGGTCGTGAACATCGCTGTATGGTGGGCCAACCGCCAACGCCCAAAATTTACTTACAGTCGCTTCGGAAAAAGACGATCAAATGTCAGAAACCATGATCAACCACCGAATCCTCGCCTGTTTGAACCTTTTTTCTATACTCGCGCATGAGAACACCCATCCTGCATGCTAATGTATCGCTGTCGCCTATATCTCGAAGCCATTTAAAGCCGATATTATTTCTTATTTTAGTTAGCGCCATAACGCATAGGAGGAAAGCTAAAGCACCTAAAAATACTATAAAGAACACTTCTAAAGCGCCTAAAGAAGTAGACCTTACTATTAAACCTATACTACCTATACCGACACCTCTTTATATTATAGAATAGCCCAAAGATTTTTTAAGCCTTTATCCTAAATATAAATATTTAGTAATATCCTAGCTATTCCATTTAGAGCCTTTAAATACTAAGTATTTATTGCTTAAAATATATATTAAGCTATAAACATTATAGCCTTTAATCTTTCTGGCTTAATTAATTAACTACTATTATTGCGTTATTAAATCCGAAGGATCCTATAATACCTAAAGAAAGTAAACGATATAGATAAATAATGCGAAGTAAAGAAAATAATAGAAGTATAGTTAAAGCATAAACGAAAGGCTTAAAGGGTTAATCTTAATGTTAAATATAAGGCCGCTATAACTATTAATATATCCACTAATACTAAAAACGCTAAAATTACTATAGTTATTTAGACGGCGCTTTAAGCAGTAAATATTTTAACTAAAGTAGTAGCTAATAAATAGGTAGAGTTCTTTAGTAAGGATTATAATAATATAGTAGAGGAAGCTATTAGTAAAAAGAAGGTGTTAACTACTACTAAAATATAGAAAAGAGGCTTCTAAATGGCGTAATTATATAGAAGCTAAAGGTAAATGTCTATATATATGTAAGAGTATATATATTAGGTCCCGCAAGAGTCGCAATAGGTTCGCAATCACTCTTTATCTTTTTGGCCGTATGGCGACGTAGTGCGGGACACGTTACAATACACTACCTTTAATAGCACTATAAGAATAAAAAGTACGATATTATATACTATTTTAAATTCAACTTAAAGTACTATCTAATATAACCCTACTACTTAGCGTATTAGTTAGAATTAATAGAATAGAAAAAAGCTATAGTAAATATATTAGATGTATTCTTACTATTAAAGATTAAATATAGTAAGTACCTATAGGATATAGAGGATAAAAAAGATATAAAGGTGTCTTTAAATAGCTATAAGTACTATTAAACTAACTCTTATAGTATAAATAAATTGATAAATTCTTTTCTCTAATAGCGGCAGCATAAGAGGCTTATACTATAGTTATATTATTATTATTCATTTATTGCTTAACGTCTAATTTAGATCTAATGCTAAGACTTACTATTTATAGTATATATTTGATCTGGAGCTGTATTAGAGTTCCTGGAGCTCTATTAGCTTTTTGGTATATAGAGTGGATTTGGGGGTTAAATCCACTTCACTCCAATCTAACAAGATCACTGTCCGCATAATGGTATTAAAATACGGATTAGGACCTCTACCTTTACCTAAAACGATTGCGTATACTGCAGAGTAGATACACCAGTAGACGCTGGCAGATCGCATCTGCTTATAGTAGTAGATACAGATTAGGAGATAAGGGAGACAGTAGCTACCTATTAGGGCTATCTAGATCGTACGCGATTATCTCCTAAGGCAATTGGTATACCTGTATATGATTGGCAGTATAGCGGTATAGCTCTGCCCCAATGGCAACCCGAAGGCGATTTAATTGCTATTTAAAAGCTTTCTAGTAGGAGTTATGGGGGATCCTACACGATTAAGCTTATAATACTGTCGATCGGTAGTCCGTGCACCGATAAGTAAGTAAAGAATAAGGACTCTGTCTATTAAATGTGGCTCTATAGCCTCTATATATATATAAGGAAGAAGGGGCAGTAGACTATGTCGGTAACCGGGGTTGACCGAGTTGCTGACCGAGATGGTAGTAAGATGGCGGTAAGGAAACCCGTTTTAAAACCTGACCTGGATCGACATACCCCCCTAGCTTTAAGCCCCTATAGGTTAAAGCTGCATCACGGGTCTTAGTATGGTGTTAAGTTAAATATTCCTATATCTTTCTCCTTACTTACCTTTATAGATTTAGATCCTTTCCTTAATATTAACTAAATTTAGTTAATAAATAAATATCTTATACTTCTACCTTTATAACGGCGCTGTAGCACACCACCTACTAAATTCTGCTATATTCTGCCGACCTATAATTGGCTCGCCTATTACTAGCGCCTTAGCGGCTGCTACTATATATTTATTTACTTTGGTCCTAGCAACCCCCTTTTCTTTCTCTTTAGCTTAGTATCTTTATAATATAGTATTTTACAAGCTTTAGTTTAGAGGCATTTATATAAGCTATAACATTATACTAAGCTTACCCTATACTGCCTAGGAAGGCCTTAATAATATCCTACCCTAAAAGAAACTTTATCTGCAATAACGTGTTAACGCGCTATACTTAGACACTAAAATAACTCTACGCTACCTAGGAAGGCCTTAATAATATCCTACTTTATAAGCTAGATAGAACTAGACCTATACCTCTAGAATTAAAACTAAAGCGTATAATACTAATAAACCTTAGAAAGCTAATAATGGCACCTAAAGTAAGCTTATTAAAAAGAGCTGCCTTTACCTAAGAGGAACCTAAGATCTAATTAGGATTAGAGGTTAAAGATAATAATAACTTTATAGACGTATATAAGCAGATTTATGCCCTTACGGCCAGCTAGAAAGCTAATTATCTTAAATTAAAAATATATATATGAGACTCCATAAGAGATCCCAGAAAGCCTTACAGCTCTATAACATAGCCTAGCTTCCCTTTTTTAAAGCCCTAGCTAACCTATTTACTCTACTAAATATAATATACTAGGGAGTATGGATATAATAACAAAGTAATTAAAGTTTGTTAAGCTTTTTAACCCCTAACCCCTATTTAACGGGATAAACCCTACCTTTAAGAATTAGAGGATCTAAGTATAAAGAAAACTCCGCGTTAACTATAACTACTTCCCCTCTAAAAAAGCTAAGATGCTTTACCTCTTTAGTTAAACTATAGGAGATGCCTAACGTTACCTTTAAGCTAAATTTAAGGACGACTCCCCTATTCGCTTTACATCTATTAGTAAAATACTATAGTATTTAGCCGCTATATATATAAACCTAAATAAAGCATAGGATATATGTTATAACTATAATAGCTTAATAATAAAGTTAAACTAATCCTTTACTAAGTTTTAGACTTAATTCTTATANTTAGNNNGNNAAGGCTAGGTTCCNCTTAAGAANTACTGTTTAGACCTATATAATAAGCTAACGGTTTAACTATAAGAGAAGATTATAGTAGCCTTAAACGACCTACTAACCTACTAAAGACTTACAGTCTAATATTTATTACTTAACTTAGAACTAAAGTAAATTAATACCCGTTCTAATTAATAAAAAAGGGCTTATAGTGATTAAAACTTATTAGCTATACCTATAGGAGCTAGAGTAGGAAGATAAGCTATAATAGCTCTTATACTAAAATTAGTTATATCTATGTACTAGTAAGCCTCGCCTAACTAGCTATATACTATACTATTAACTAGTACTTATTGCAATACCCTAATTAACCCTACCTTGGCTATATACTATAACTATAATAAAAAGGGTTACTTTACCTTATTTTACCTAGAGCTAAAGGATATAGGCGATATTAAGGAGATAGAGGAAAAAGAAATATCTAATAAGTTAGGAAAAAAAGAACCCTAGGGAAAGACTCCCCCCTAGGGTACCCTATTGGTCTTAAAGAGATTAATCTTAGTTAGTTAATAGGTAGAAAGTATTTTACTATTCTATATATAGTATCTTAAAATAGATATAGAGTAAATATAACCGCCTTTATAAATACTACCTTATATAAATAATGTTGCTAAATTTTCTAAAGGGGTGTTCGGTTGCAAATTGGCCTCCATATTCATAATCTGTCAATCCGTGCGCTTTTTAGTGTCACCCGTTTTGTAATTAGTGGCGGCTACCATTTGAATATGTAATTGAGTCGACTGTTCGGTTAAGGCTCCATATTTGACTTCGCATAATACATGATTGACGTTGGTGAGCGATTCGAATGAGCCCCTCTCTGCCACTAGGCCTCTATCGCGACTCCCTATTTTAGTATGGCAATGGAGCCTCCTCCTCGGCCAACACCCTCTCTGCGATCGACGTTTTCTACGCCTTCGCCGCCTCCCGTGCGACCCGTAGTCGAGTTACAGTGACACCTGCGACGCCCCTAGAAATAAGCTTATCGCGTTTACGAGGTTAAGACAATAATATTATATAAGGCTTGCAAATGCGACAGCAGTATCGCGGTTGAGGCGTGGAGTCGCCATATCACGAGAAGTCGTCACTTTGGCGCGTATGTGGGAGCTCCATATTAATATGGAATATGGAATGGAGCTTAAAGCTACATATTGAAATGGTGCCAAGAACCTCATTTCAACTACTGTATACAGTATAGCTTGCAAATTTGACGCGCTTACCGATATGGAGGAGCTTCATATTCAAAAGTCGTCAGATTTACCGAACACCCACCTCATATTCAGATTTGAGCTCCATTTCGGTTACAATATGGAGGCTCCATATTGAATATGGAGGTGCAACCGAACACCCCCTAAATATAAAAGCCACCTAATTAGAGAAGCCTATCTAGGTAAAAGGCTATAACGGCCAAGCTAGTCGGCCAGTTACCTTTATCTTAAAATTATATATTGCTTTTAACGGATAGCGCTAATATAGTATCCCTTTCTATATTCTAAACCTAGGGTCCTATAATATAAATCCTTAGCTAAAAATTAATATTCTATTTTAATATTGTCGGGAATGAGGCAAGCGGTCGTCACGTAACGCCGCGGCACTAGCGTGGCGAGGAGTCTTAGGCTCTTCGCCCTTTCTCATTCCAATTAATAAGCTTTATTAACCAACATTATTATAACCTACTCGAGTAGTTGTTATTGGTAAGTCACCCTATATAACTAATACTAATTAGTGGTTAAATATATAGTTAACTATAGAGTAGCTAGGTTTTTGAATAGAAGAGATAGTCTCGTATAGGGGTGCTATATGCGCTTATATGGAATAGATTCTAGCAATACTGCGCTACCTTAAACTTACGGAAAACTAGTAATAGAAGTGTTACTAAGTACTAGAAGATACTAAGTTGCGTTTATTATATAGAACAACCACGTTTATAAAGATTTGGTCGAGTACTTTAGGTCAGAAGTGTTACTAAACCTATAGTCCTAAGTTAACATCTAAAACGCGTTAAACGACGTCTAAAACGCGTTAAATAATATCTTAAATTACCTACTTCTTAATAGTAAACCTACGAGATCCTATAAAACCAAAAATCCTACCTACCTTTAACGTACAACACCCCGTCGATTCTATACCTATTATGGCATTAACCTATCTAAAGAAGTATAAGAAGGACATTAACCTAGAAATATAGAATACTAATATAATTAACTTTATAAACGCTAAGCAATAGGACCTAAACAGATTCTTATTATACTATATAGCATACTATAAAGACAGCGAATATAATAATATTATACTATAGTACTATATAAGGGAGGACTTTATTAGATAAATAAAGGAAATATAAACTCCTATAAAGAAGGATATTATATAAGACTTCCGTAACTTCTTATAGGAGTATAAAGTATTTATACCTATAGACGGGGGTACTATTAGAGATAATATTTAGGAGTAGGTTATTAACGTAAAAGAAGAGCACGAATAGACTCTATAAGAGATTAAGCACCAACTACGCACTATAAGAAAGCTTAACTTATAATAGAATTTAAGTAATACACCTCTAAAGACAAATCTACCTTTGCCCTTAACTCCTCTATATCCAATTTAACCTATAGCTTTAATGTTAGATACTATACCCTAATAAAAGCAGGTATAGGATCCTATTACTCCGCAATTTAATAACCTTTAGACTCTACCGATTAGACCTACGTCCCTACTATAGCCTATAATGCAACTCCTACCTCCTCCATCTTAATCTTAAATTAAAGGTAGTTTAAAATTACTTATAGAGCTTACGAAGCTCTATTCGGATTAGGGGAAGAAGTTTAGTAGAAAACTATATAATATCCTTAATTTAAAACTACGTATTTTCTATAACTATTACTAGAAAGTAGAAATAGAGTCTAATTAATACTATAACGCCTATTCCGTTATACTTAAGGGCTGAGCTAGTACCTTCTATTATAACTATTTGGTAGGAAAAGGATATAATTTTAACCGTATTATAACGGAACCTTATAGCAAGTACTACGGTAGGCTCGTTAATGGGCTAGGTATATAGGTAATGCAAATTAAAGTCAACAACGTAATAATAACTAGTGGAGTGGTTACCTAATAGATTAACTCTAATTGTATTCTAAAAATCACTATAAGGAAGGAACTATCTAGATAGGGACTAAGGGTCCTTAAATACACAACCGTACTCCTATAAAATCCTTCTTATATATAATATACGTATTATATATAAGGTATGTAAGTTCCTCTTATTCCTCTTATTTAATATATAGTATGTTATATAACCTTAGTTACTATTCCTCATTACATAGCTCTACCGGATCTATCTTAGACCGTGCTTTTATTAACCAACTAGCTTCTTCTAACTCTTCTCTAAGTAGTTATAATATTGTACTTAAAGCGTCCGTAACACTATCTCCCTTCTCTCTATCTTCGTCCTTAAAGATTTCTAGCATCTCCAAGTCGTTTACTAGAGGTATAATGTCCGCCTAATTAATTTAGTTAATGTCATTACTTATTATACCTAAAGCATCTTCTTCTTTACACGCGCAACGTCGTGCCCGCACTATTACTGCTATATTATTGCTTAGTAAAATCATACTATCTCCGTGTTCTCGTTATACGAGAAAGGGGTTAATTTATATTGCGTTGGCGAGTCCTTTATCTTAGCAACCCTCCTCTTATTCGGAGTGCACCAAAGCAAATATTTAATCGTCCTGCGATGTTCGCTCTACTTCTAACGCTAAGTATACGCGTCCTATAACTCCTAGTAGTCTTTAAGTTCCCTAAGTAATTTATTATAGGGTCTCGTGTTTAATCTACGGCTGCGAAGCTTAACGGTAATCTAGCGCAGGCTCTTGCCAAGCTTAAGCGTTCCCATAACGCTAAGCAGAAGGCCCTAAATACTTGCATTACGGCGTCTACTCAGCTACTTCGTCTTAAGAAAGTTCGTAAGAAGGTCCGTTCTAAGGAGTAAAAACTTATAAAGTAAGGTCTTTAGGAACTTAGTAATAAGAGAACCAACTCTCTTCCTATAAAGGGAATAACTCTAAGTAGTTCGGTAGTCGCTCTTCCTAGGTCCCCCTTAGGTAACTTATTTTTTAGCGATTCTTCTTTATTAATGTTGCCTAACCTACTTTCTTCCGATACTCCTATACCTTTCTTATAACATTCTTTAAATTCTCTAGTAGCTCCTAAGTAGTCTTATTATAGCCTATCCACTTTACCTTATACTATGTTTTATCGTTAATATCCTTATAGCTAACGATCCTTAAAACTTACTATTTATCTTCCTCTTGTCCTCTATATATGTCTGCCTTATAGACTAGTAGCTTAATATTCCCGTATACTAGCTCTAGTATTACAATATATTATATAGGGTAGATTTTTATTTTAGCTAGTAGGTTTAACTTAAACGTGACCGGTGAAATTTTCTGCGTAATTTTAAAAGGTCCTAGTCTAACGTAGTTTAACTTCTTACTTAGTCGTTAACTCTTAAAATTTTTATATAATAGCCACACTTTATCTCCCTCCTTAAGATCTAGTCCCTTAGATCTCTTAGCATTATAGTACCTTTTTATTTTCTCTTATACTTCCTTTGCTAATTCTATAAGGTCTATATAAAGATTTATTAATGTCTTTATTCTTTCTTTAGCTGTGCTACTCATTTTCTTTACTTAATATAGCGATAATAATGTTCTCGGCTTATATCCGTAATTTGCCTTAAATAGTAACATACCTATTCCTTCTTAAGGTGTTGCGTTATACGTAAACTATATAACTAGTAACAACGATACCCAATTATTCTATACGTGATTGACATAATATCTTAGATACTGCTCTAGTATCTAATTTAATCTTTCCGTTTAACCGCCTATCTGCGGATAATATACAGTGAAAGTTACTGCTTGAACTCCTTACTCCGCTAAAAATACCTTCTAGAATACTACTACGAATCTTAGATCTCTATCCAATATAATTTTACTTAGTGCTCTATATCTTACAAATACTTCTTTAATATAGATTCTAGCGATATCCTCTGCTAAGATTTCTTCTATATAGGCTATAAAGTATCCCTACTTCGTAAGCTTGTCTACTATTACTAAAATCGCGTTATAATCCTGTCCAGTAATAGGGTCTCTTAACTTTAGTAGCTTAATAATAAAGTCCTATAATATAACCTCCTATAGTCTCTCTGGTATTTTAATAGGTTATAGCCCTCTATATAGCTTATACCTCGTTAGTTTATTTCTTTAGCAATCTAAATACTCCTTAGCGACCTTCCTAGCTATCCTCTAGATTCCATTAATAATGTACTCCTCTTAGAGTCTTAATACTAAGCCCGTGGCTCTATTATATCCTTAAGTTAGTCCCTTATAGAAGTCTTCTATAAACTACTCCGCTATACTTCTTGGGATATACTTTACTTCTTAGTTTTCGTATATATCCGACTATAGATCTTCTAGCTATACTTCTAAAATTCTTTATACCTAAAAGCTTTTTAGTAACTTATAAACTCTTTTTAGCTTATCTTCTTAAGTTACTGCGATTTTCGGATAATTATATCTAATTAACCCGTCTATGTCTCTTTATAGTAAAGCCCCTAATAGCTTCTTGTCGTTTTATAATTCAGCCTTTTAACTTAACGTATTGGCCCGCGTATTGTCTATACCCTTGGTATACTAAATCTTAAAATAGTATTCTATAAGTATCTCTACCCATCTAACCTGTCTTTAGTTAAGTTCCTTTATTATTAAAAATCCTATTAGGTTCTTATAATCTATTTTAACTATAAATAGTTTCTCTATACCTTATAAGAATGCCCTTTATTTCTTTAGTGCTGTAATTATACCTAATAACTCTTTATTATAGATATCGTAGTTTAACTCTAGTGGTGTTATTTTCTAACTATAGTATGCTACTAGGTGCCATCCATCTAAATACTTTTATATAAAGTATGCCCCTAGTATAAAGTCTAATACATTTATCTCTATAACCGTTTTTAGTCCTAGTTAATAGATCTTAAGAACTAGCTCTTAAGTAAACAACTCTTTAATTTTCTTAAAGAGTCCCTACTATTCCTCTCCCCATACCTATAGTTCTTCTTTCTTTATTAATCGCGTAAGTAGTTTAATATCTTTTAACCACTACGCTATAAACCTTCTATAGTAATTATAAAACCCTAGGAATAATCTTAACTGCGTAACATTCTCTAGTTCTTACTAATTTACTATAGCCTCGATCTTCTTTAGATCTATACTAAGTTGGCCTAGTTTAATAATAAATCTTATAAAATCGGTCTTCCTAGTAAAGAACTCGCATTTCTTAATTGCTACTAGTATCTATTCTTCTTATAGTCTCTTTAAAACCTATTTAACGTATTCTCCGTATTCTTTCTTAGCTATTAAGTAGATAATAATATTATTAAAGTATACTATAATAAATTCATCCAAGTATTCTCCTAATATATTATTAATACGCTTCTAAAACGTTGCTAGTGCGTTTATAAGCCTAAATTATATAACTAATGGTTTATACAGTCCTTCCTTTAACCTAAAGGCTGCCTTTTATTCGTCGCCTTTCTTAATTCTAATCTAATAGTACGCCCATCTTAGATCTATTTTTATAAAGATTTGCGCATTACCTATCCTATCTTAGATCTCGCTAATTAAGGGTAAAGGATACCTATCCTTTCTTATAATACTGTTTAACTATCTATAGTTAATACACAGCCTTAGTTTACTATTCTTCTTTAGTATAAATAGTACTGAATAACCCGCTAATAACTGCGATGGTTTAATGTATTCCTTCCGTAAGTTTTCTTAAATAAACTCTTTTAATGCTCTACCTTTCTCTTTGGTAAGCTTATAGATTAAAAAGAACCTTAGACTTATTCCTAGTTCTAATTCTATCTTATAGTCCCATGCTATATACTCTAACAGCTTTTTACTCTTAAGTAACCATAACTTCTTGCCATACTTATGGTATCTCTTTAGTATATAGCTTAGCCCTTTTTCCATTTCTTTGTAGGTTGCTCCTACTTAGTATTATACTAACTTGGCTTATTATCGCACCTTATGGCGTTGAGTATCCCTAATATTGACTTAACCTGTAATCTAGTTGATTTTTAGATTATATTCCTATAACTAAGGCATTCCTAGTATTGCCTTATTATTTCCTAATAGTAATATATTAAAAGATATCTCGATTTATCTTCCTTTAATAGTTAACTAAATTGGTCCTATTTTAAGATTAATAATACCTCCTCTATAGGCTATTAGATCTCCTAAAATTGTTACTAATAGGTAAGGTCGTTCTTTCTGTCTATATAGTAATCCCATTCTTTTAACTGCTGCTAGCGAGATATAGTTCCTTATTGCTCCACTATCTATTAATGCCTTAAACTATTAATCTTGCCATTTAACTCGTAAATTTAGATACCGTCCTTAAATTCCTTTAAGGGTCTAAGGCTCTACCACTAGCTCCCTCTAGTCCTATAGGCCTCTACTTTTCCCAACTATTAGCTACTAGATCCTATTTATACTTAGTCCATCTTAGGCTAATACTTAGTTCGCTTTTTATCTTTAATATACCATAGATAGGTATTCTCTGGACATTCCTACCATTATCGTTTATCTAGGTATTCTTCTATAAGGAATCTTCCTAGTTAAAGTATTAAGTCTCCTTATTCTTAAACTTCTACTAGGTGCCAACTATATATATACTTAGCGTTTTAATATTTTACCTTATCCGTCCTCCAATACATCCTTATTAGATACTTCCAATTTTTGTCCTTTAGTGCTCTATATATATTACACGCATCATCCATATATACTATCTACAATAGTGTATAATATGCTTAATATCTTAGGTCAACTCTTAGCTCGTCTTTATCTTTAAGTTTAAACCTATCTCGTATTAATCTAAGCGTTGCAACTTCGTTCGCAGGTACTAAGATTCGCCTTTTACTTCTCTAGTCCTCTAATTACTCCTCTAAATCCTTTAATATTATAATTAAGGCTCCTTTAATATAAGTCATAGCCTTTTCTATAATTAGGTAGTCTTAGATAACTTTTTCGTCTAACCATATATAGAAATCTTCCTACTTATTATTGTGTCGTTGTCTATACTACTTTTGGTATAACTGCTTAAGTATATACGGCTTATTTATAAGGAAATATCTCTTTATTACTATATCGTAACAGCCTTTAGTATGTCGTTCCTCAAACCTAGTAGAAATCCCTAAATCCTCTTCTTACTCCAGTTTAGTAAGCCACTTAGCTCTTAGTGTGCCTATTCTAGGTCTATTAGTGATTCTTTATACTAGTGCTCTGTTCCTTATACGTCCCAATATATTAGATCTCTTATCTAGTTTCTGTTCTTGCTATAAGGTAATTCTTACTCTAAATTCCTCCATAGTTTCTTTTCTTTCGCGTCTTATAAGTAGATCCTTAAAGTCACCTTACTTCTTAATCTTAGTATTAACTTTTTAATCTTTAGGCCAAACACTGCGTTCTCCTAGTAGGTCCTCTAGGTCCATATATTTATCTCCTAGTCTAACTACTGTTTATATTATAGATTCTCTAATCTATAAAAAAGCCCCTTACCTCTTACTTATGGGTGTCCTAATTCGTACTCTAAATTGCTAGTCTCTTAGATTCTTTAATCCTAAGCTTGCTTCTAACTTAAGCTTAGCTCCCGCCTTAGTCTAACTAGGCGTCCGTAGTGTTTTTATCTCATCTTAAGAGTCTTAAATCTTACTTATCTCGTCTTAAGAATCTTATGCCGTTAGGAATTCTTATCCCAAGCTTATTTATATATCTTTAAACTAAGCTACTGCCCTACTTTATCGGTTTTCGTCCATTATAGGTCCTTAGGTGTGCCTTATCTTACTTTAAGAATCTTAGTCGTCTCTTATCTCGTCTTAAGAATCTTAAGCCTTTAGCCTTTTGCCTTTATTAAGTGCCGAAGTAGTTCGCTATTCTACTTCTCTTGTGTCTCGCGAAGCGATAAACATCGTGTCTAGTAGGGTCTTAATCCCTACTAATGTTCCCTATTCTATAGTGGGATTATCCTTTACCTCTAGTATAACATCTCTAAGGTCTACGTGCTCCTAATAAGCCGCCTCTATCGCCTTATTATTATAAAATGTTTCGCCTATATTAAATTTATTATCCTTAATATCCAATCTGCGAACTGGTTTATTAGTTCCTCTACACTTTATAGATTTTAGCTCTTATAGCTAATAGCTTACGCTATACTTAGCATCTTTATAAATTTAGTATGCGTTATTATAACAAAACGCAAAACTTCTAATTGAATACTCTTTTATTCCTTATAGTACACTATCGTTCCCCTATACATATATGTCTTCTACTATTAGTCTAGTTCCCTTTATTATATAGTAATTCTAACCATCTTTATAATCCCTCGCGAAGTAACCTTGTTTTCCGTAATTTATATAAGCTCCGTCTTTAAACCATTAACTTTGCTATAAAGTCCGCCTAAACGTCTTCTACTGTTAAGATCCCTAGTTTAGCCTCTGCTTCTTAGTCCTATAATTACTAAATTCTTAACCTCTAGGTTTTTATAGTTTCTTACTCCATCTCTTATAGGCTTCTTTAGTACTACTTAGGTCCATTAGCTCTGCGCCATACCATAGTTTCTAACTTAGCTTTAGTCGTTACGTACTCTGCGTCTTATATAACTATAGAACTCTATCCTAACCTCTCTTAGTCTATTCCCTTTAGTAGATCCTATTATTAATCTTTATCGCTTAATCTATTAGTTCCCTTAGGGTGTCCGCATCTTCTATTAGGATAATTATATTTTAAACTTTAGCCTTAAGTCCTTACTTATACTGTGCCATAAGCGCCCTATTATTCCACTTAACTTATATTGCTAATATTTAAAACTACGTTATATACTTAATTGCTAAGGTTCATTGCGTAATATCTTAGAGTTTTCTTTCCGCTATAGCTACTGCCTCTAGGTCTCCAAATATTTACGTAAGTTATTCTATAAATCCGTTCTAGCTTAAAAATATAAACCGTACCTCTTGGTTTATAGTTATTATTCCATTTACTTATATTTCTATAAGGTAAGGCTTAAACTATTTAAGTACTCTTCCTATTAAGAATAGCCCTGCGTACGCTATTTAATCTATAGGTGTCGCCAGCTTTACTCCCTCTTACGCGACCTTAAAGTGCATTTATATAAGGAATCCTTTAAGCTTCAATCTCTCTCCTAAAAATCTTTCAATCGATAGTAACTTAACCTTTACTATACCTATCCCATTAATCCTATTTTTAAGTGCTGCATTATTCTCTATTAACTAGTTAACTATTTTTTATAATTGTTCTACCGTTATAGGTTGTTATAAGTTAGTGTCCGCTATATTAGTGTCACCTCCTAACCCTAAAGTAGTTGCCGCCGTCAATGGCGTTATAGTAGCTACTTTTAGTGGCATATTATTTAACTTTCTATATTTAATACTATAACTAGGTAGTAATTATATAACGGAACCTTATAGCAAGTACTACGGTAGGCTTATTAATGGGCTAGGTATATAGGTAATACAAATTAAAGTTAACAACATAATAATAACTAGTGGAGTGGTTGCCTAATAAATTAACTCTAATTATATTCTAAGAATTACTACAAGGAAGGAACTATCTAGGTAGGGACTAAGGGTCCTTAAATACACAACCGTACTCCTATAAAATCCTTCTTATACGTAATATACGTATTATATATAAGGTACGTAAGTTCCTCTCATTCCTCTCGTTTAATACGTAGCATATTATGTAACCTTAATTACCATTCCTTATTATATAGCTCTACCAAATCCATCCTAGACCGTGCTCTTATTAACTAACTAGCTTCTTCCAACTCTTCTCTAAGTAGTCGTAACATTATACTTAAAGCGTCCGTAACACGTATAATATATAAGTTAAAATACCACTTTAAAATAAAAGAGAATAAGTAGCAGTATATATTAGAATAGAGAGAAACTACCTTTTTAAGGATTATTGCTATAAACCTAAGTATCCCTTAGCTTAATTATCTTTAAAAGCTCTTTAATTAACTTTAGATAATTTAGCATAGTTTATCCGAATTATATTAAGAGGATTTTAGCCTATGTAATTAAATTATTAGCGTATATTAAGGCGTTAAAGAATATAACCTTATACTTTTTAATCCTATAAATACTTATAAAGGAGTATATACTTAATTAAGATCTTCTATTAGCACTACTTTACGCTCTTAAAAAGTATAGCAATTTAACGCCTAACTTTAACCTACTTTAATCAACCCGCCTAACTAATATAATTATAACTAGACTAATCGAATATATAGTAGCTAGGGTAAATAATACGGTAGAGGGTATAATTAACAACTATAAGGTAAAGGTGGAGGCCCTTATAGAGGTTTATTTTAAAGTAATTACTAAAAGAAGTGCTACGTTTATAAGAAACCGAATTATTAGTTAACTAGGCATTCTTTTAATAAATAAAAGGAGGTATATAATAAGTTTCGCTAAAGTATAAGAAACGTTAGAAATTATAAGGTCACTATAGCTTACTTTTAAAGCTTTCTAGTTTAATATAAAGGCGTAAAAGATCTTAAGGGTAAGGTTAATAAGGCTAAACAGCTCCTTATAGATATAGAAATTAAGGACTACTCTCCTAACTAATACTTTACTAAGTATAGTAAGGTAAATAGTATATAAACCGTTACTATTCTTAATAACTAATCTACGCTCTATTCTATTATAAAGTTAAATATTTTTAATAAGCTAAGGGAGAGTTCTGCGTTCTTCTTTAATAATAAATACTTAGCGAATGTTTTTTTTATAGTATTATACTAGATACTAGAGCCGCAGGAGTATTTATAGTAGGAAAACCTTAAGTTCAAGCCCTTTAGTAGCTTAATAGCTCTATTTAGATTAACTATTTAACGGCAGGCTAATATACAATTTATTTTAGTAAGGGTACTATAATCTCTTTTAGCACAATTAGGGTCCAAACCCCCTTAAGGCATATCACTTTCTACGTTATTTCTACAAATACCCCATTTCTATTTTGTATTAAAGATATAAATAAATTAGGTATTAAGCTTAATAACCTTAAGAATATACTCGTTTAGGGAGATAATTGGGTGCCCGTTATAGGTAAGTAGGATTACCCCTAGTTACTCCTTTATTAACTAGAAAAAAGTATTACTTAGAGCCATTTAACTAAGTTAGAGTTACGTTAACTACACCATCGTTTTAGCCACCTATCTATTTATTAATTACTTAGGGTTCTTTAATAAGTAGGCTATAAAGTTAAGGTTAAGGCAATTAAGTATCTTATAAAGTACTATTATTACTACTAAATAAACCAGAAGCCCCCTAGCCAATTTAAGTTTACCCTTAAAGATAACTACAACTTTAACTTCTATATTATTGTTAACGTTATATATCTTAGCGGCAAGCTAGTACTCTAAGTTATTAACTTCTTAACCTCCTTCTAAGCCGTACGTTTTTTAAAGGATATATTAGCTAGGAACGCATAAAATACCCTTTAATTATACTAGATTAATATNTACNTANGACCCCCTAANTAAATNNTCTATAATATAGNAAAGAACTTCTTATCTATAGAGTTTTAATAATAGATAAAGGTAATAGCAATTAAGGTTAAGGAAGTCCCTATTAAGGCACATAATAGTATTAAAAAAGTGGAGCGATATTATACGCTATTACGCCGCGTATATAAGATTATCTCTTTAAAACTAGAGAACGCTAGCAAAAAACTTACCTTGCAAATAGCTATTAAAGCTATTAATAATTCCGCTGGCCTAAATAGACTCGTACCTACGTTACTAGTCTTTAGCGCCTACCCTTAAATAACTAATAATTCTCTACTATCTCCCTCTATTATATAATAAGCTAAGGCTATTTATAAGGCAATAAAGGAGGTATAATATCTCTATGTTATACGCTAGGTTAATAATATACTAGGAATAAGAAATAGCCTAAATACCTTAACTATATTTAATCTGCCACTCTAGTTTAAGATACGCGTATAGCGTAAAAAGGGAGAATAGTTAAGCCTATATTAACTTATTATAATTAATAGTTAGACTTATACTATTTAAATACCTTATAAACCCACTTAATTCTATTTAACTATTATTAAGCCTTACTATAAAAATAACAGTTCTAAGCCTTTGTAGGATACTATAGAAAATGCCCTAAAGGAGAACCATAATTAATATGCTCTAGAAGGCGACTATAATCCTAATATAATTATAGTTAGATACGCCGTAACCATAACGCGGTAGAGGTTGCCTAAAGGGATTATAAAATCGCTAATATTTTGTTAATTTTAAAGAGCAATTTATTGCTGCTATTAAGAATAGAGTTAAGCTATTAATAGCCTTTATAACAGCTAAGGAGAAGGCTAACTTTAAACTTGCAAAACAGCTTTAAAAAAAGGTCGTATTATAACTCTAGGAGCTCCTTTTTAAGCATCTAATAAGTAGGAGATCGATAGTCTTATTATAAGAGAAGTCTTTAAATTTAAGAAGTATAACCCTACTAAGTTTGATAGAGTTCGCATCTTTAAGTTAAGAATGGTTAACGAGATTAAGGGTAAAGCTACTAACGCCCTATTTAAGAAATTAAGGCTTATTATTTAAGGTTATAATAATAATAGTAAGGAGGTAATTCTTATATAATCTCCTACGATTTAATAAGCTAGTTAGTAAGTTATTATTGCGCTAGCTCCCTCCTTAATAAAGAATAGAATAGCGGTTTATTTATAAGATATTACTTAAGCCTACACCCAATTAGAGATATACCTTTAGCGCTTAATATTAGTATACCTTTTAGAGCAAATTCGCTACCAGTATCCTAAAGATATAATTATAGTTATGCTTAAGCCATTATATAGAATTGTAGAGGTAGAAACTTACTAGTAGGCTACTTACAGTAAGCACTATAAAGAGAAGCTTTTAATAACTACTTCTATATTTAACCCCTACTTCTTTATTATAACTATAGGAACTCTATTTAAAATTATCGGCATATAAACTAACGATATAATTATCTTAAGAGATAACTAGTTCTTAGCTCTTAAAGAAAACGAGCTAATAAAGGTAAATCTTATAGTAAAGCTAAAGGAAAAGCTTAATTTAATAACACTATTACTCTTTAATAGATATATCCTCTCCCTAAATAAGGATTCTATTGCTTTACGCTAGAAGGGTTAAGGTAAGAAGATTAATATTATTAACGTTAATTCTCTAAAGTAAGGATATATAAAGTAACGCGCTTGTAGAGCTTATATTGCTTCTATCTATTAACCTAAGGCTTTATTTGATCTCTCTGTTACCGCTTAATACTAGGAACCAACTAAGGATAATATTCTTGCCCTAAATAAGCGTTTTTCCTAGTAAATAAACCATCTTAATTGGGGATTACTCTACGTGCCTATTAATCTTCCTACCGCTAAGCTCTTTGTATTTATTAATAGATCGTTTATAAATAATAAAGATTTTAGCTCTTAGCTAAGATATAAAATTATTATTATAAATAAATCTACTAGAGAGAATAACTTTATAATTTACGGTAATTTTATCTATTAAAGCTTAACTAAGAGTAAATATATTACTTAAAGCGTTCTAGCGTTAGAGATATATAGAATAGTTAGCAGAGTTAATATAGCAATTATAATTAGAACTACCCTAAAGATAATTATAGATTAACTTAAACTTCCTGTTATCCCTATAATCGTATACACCGACTTATATTCCCTCTATAAGTATTTAGTTAAGCTTAGTACTATAAAGGAGAAGCGCCTTATAATTAATATTATGGCACTTTAGCAATCCTATAAGCGTTAAGAACTCTTTAAGATTTAATAGATTAATAGCTAAGATAATCTAGTAGATATAATAACGAAGGCAAACCCAAATAAGGTACTAGAGACGTTTATTAATATAAATACTCTATATATATAAGTTAAAGGTTAGGTTAAAAGGGAGTCTCTAGAAATTTCTTAGTTATATAAGGTCTTAAGATATCCAGGAACTTTAACCAGCGGTTAAAGTTATCTAATTAGTTAGATTCTCTTACTAAGACTTTTCTAAAGGGGGAAGTATAATATTCTATAGACCCTAATTTTAACTAGCTAATTAGGATTTTCTATACCCAGTATAGAAAATTGCTATTAGCTCGCTTATAACTAGCGCCTTAGCGGCCCCAATATAATATTTACCTACGACTTTAAGTAAGAAAGCACTATATACTAAGAGGCAAATTTTAGAACAGCGAGACTTATCTTATAATAGTAATAGTAAGTAAAGAGAATTAATATTTATTATATTAGTTAAGCAGTATTTATATATAGATAGTAACTATAAAAGAAGAGTTGCTAGTGTTGGGAATGAGGCAAGCGGTCGTTATGTAACGCCGCGGCACTAGCGTAGCGAGGAGTCTTAGGCTTCTCGCTTACCTCAGCGAGCTCAGACGTGATTTTTTAGCTAGCGTCGGAATAACCTACGCCGTCTTCCGAATTGCAAAATCACGTCTGAGAGGCTTTGGCGAGTTTTGTTAAAAGCATAAGCAAAAATCTTAGTTTTAGCAATTTTGTATAGGGATTTCCTCTACAACGTAATAAAATAAAGTCTTTAAAAGTTCATAGATATATCTTAGGTGGCTACTTTATATACTAACAGCTTTAGAATTATAATATCCCCTCCTAAATCTGAGATTAATTTCGTTAAAGTTAAAATTCCCGTTGTTAAAAGCATAAGCACTTTTACGTACCCTTATATACGGGCCCACGTAAGGTATAAAAAGCCTAAAATTTCATAATCTATAGAGCTAGATCTCCTGAGTAATTTAATATATTTTTTACCTTAAAATACGTTATAGGGAGATTAATTAATTTTGTTGGGGTTTATAAGTTTTCCTTACAAAAAAAGCTTATGCTTTCATATAAATCTCGCCAAAGTCCCTCAGACTAAGAAATCGATCAAATATCCGAAGGAGTTTAGCGCGCCAGCGCAATCGATTTCTTAGTATGAGTCCACTAAGGTAAGCTTCTCGCCCTTTCTCATTCCGATTAATAAGCTTTATTAACCAACATTACTATAACCTACTTAAGTAGTCGTTATTGGTGAGTCACCCTGTGTAACTAATAAATATTTAGCTAAATATATAATAAAGATAATTTATTTAGCCGGAGGATAGACTAAAACTATCCTCCTTTATTAGGGAAATCTAAACTAATTGTAAGACACTAGCTATAAAGGCTAACCCTACCTACTAGTAGGATATTTAGGCCTATAACCTAGCCTTTATCTAAGAAGGCGCCCGCTATAAAGCTAGAAAGAACTCTATACTAATAAAGATACTCTCCTAAAGCGCTATATTTAAGGAGGACTTTATATATAAAAGTGGGATAGATAGCAATATAGATAATATCTAAATCGCGTAGATTTAACCGGTATAGAAAAGAACGTATTAATAGAAAATAAGGGATAACCTCTAAAAGATATAATAGAAGCTAAAAGAGGTAATAATAATGCTAGTACCCTAAAAGCCCCTAAGGTTATATACGCCCCTATCGTTATATAACCCCCCTATATTAAATATTACTATAATTTCTTTATAAGTGCACCTTTAAAGCTTAGAAGCCTTAATGAGTTCTCCTTAGTATATATAGTATAGATATTATCTATATAAAAGAATATAATTAGCTAATTATTATAGTAAAGACACAGCTCTCTACTAATAGGCTTTAACCCTAATTTGGTGGGTTCCTAACTTAAGTTATTATACTAGAGACGTGGCGATTGTTAAAGTCTATAGAGAGCTCTACATAGTAGTAGATATTTGCCCTTAATAGTAAATCCATCCGGATACTTAATATAGACTATTTTATTAATTAAGCTGTTTATAAACGCGTTAATAGCGTTATCCTACCAAATGTCCAAATTAAATGCTATAATAACTACTATAAGAGCTTTAAAGACCTTAGCTGCTAGAGTTGCTATATAGGTGTCTTTATAAATAAACTCTTACAAATTGCCTTTTACGTAGAGTTATGCTTTAAACTTTGTTAGATAATTGTTAATGTCCGTTTTATAGATAAATTTCTATATAGTAGGCACGATTTTAATAGATAGTGTTTTATTTACGACCTTAAACGTTTTACAACCTTTTAGGTCCATATACTCTTTTATAGCTATAGCTAGAAACTTTACCCTATATTAGTGTTTTAGAAGCTTCTTCTAGCTCTTATACAGAGGTAGTAGCTTATTATAATAATTTTTCCTATAATATTTTAGGCCTATATAAGGCCGTCTAAAGTACTTTATAGCTATTTACTTCCTTAAGGTAAGTTAGATAAACTAAGTATCGTTTAGGTAGCCTCCTTAATTATTTACCTTTTATAATATTAGCTTCCTTAATAGCTGCGCCATTATCGTCCTATAAGTTATCCTTTATAGGTACGTATTTATAACACGGTTGTTAATAGGTAGAGGGAGCTAAGGAGCTTAAGGATCTTTTAATAGGAATTAATTAAGGTTCTAGCGTTTTATCTAGGGTAGAAAGGGTAGGTAGGAAATTGTCCTTTAAGGTTTATAGGCTTATTACATTATTATCTTAGTTAGTTACTTAATTCTAATTTCTACTAAAATCCGCCTATTAATTTCCACTGTTATCTACTTAAATCTTATTTAAAGTCTTATTATCCTTATTTAATATTTTATTAAGCTCTTTTTAAAATATCCTATTAATATATAACACGTTAATTACCTCCAAAATTTAATTAGCGCGTTTTTAGAGTAGATTTGTAAGATTTAGCTAACTATTGTTATAGAGCAACTGCTTATTAAATGTTATATCTCTTATTTAAATTACTTTTTTTTACTAGGTATATAGACCCTAAAGAAATTCGTTAACTAGTACTTAACTAGGTATCTAATATAAGCTTTTAGCTTAAGCTTTTAAGTATATAAAAGGTTATATTTAAATAGGTAAGCTCTATAGCTATATACACGTAGATAGGCTATATTTAGCTTTAATGGTAAAAGCCCTAGTACTAACTAAAGCTTCTTAAAAGGTGTTATCTAGCTAAGCTAAGAATTTAGTGTCTAATTAATTAAGTACGTTATAGCTCTAATAATCTCTAATTAGAGCTCTTCTAGTAATTAAGCTTTAATTTATATATAATAAGACTTAATAATAATTGCCCCTTTAGAACGTTTAGTAGAACTATTCTAAGACTTTATATATGGAGCTAAGTGCTCTACCGTAATTCCTTTTTAGGTTATCTAACTATAGAAGTTGCCACTAAGGGAGGTCTTGCTATTAACTCGGATAACCCTAATCTTTTAATTATATTAACGCTTTACCCTATTTAAATATTGGATAATTATTTACGTTAATAATCACTTATAGGCGAAGGTCTCTACCATATTTATCTATAAGAATTTATTAAAGAAATATATTGTTTAGATATAATCGTTATACGTCACGATTTTTAGAAATAAGCTAATCTACACTTAGTAGAAGGGCCTTATTACTTTATTAGTAGGTATTCTTTTTAATACGATTTTATAAGCCTTGCTAATAGTATAAGATTTATAGTTAATTATTACTAGTCCTTAAAGCTTCGTACTACCTACCTTCTAGAGTAGATACTTAATTATATTGGGTCCTATATAATCCAGTTTCTTATACTAAAGCCTTCCTACTACTTCTTAATTAGGTAGAGGGTCTCGCGATTAGATTATAAATAAGGCTTTTAGCTTATTATACCTAAGGGTTAATTGGTTATAATAGTACTTATAATATACGAACGGTTAATTATAACCCTTTTTATATAGTACGTTCTTCTTATTATCCCACTATATATTCTTATTATTAAACTTCTTTAAGTAGGCTAAATTTATATAAAAGGCTATTATATATACTATGTTAGTTAAAAAGATCTTCTTAAGACCTAATGGCGTCTAGATAGTAATTACTGCTATCCCTATACCCTTAACTAGATCTATACCCATTCTAGTATATATAAAGTTATTACTTAGTTAAAGCTTATTAACGAATCTTAATTAATTGTTAATAACGTATATTATAGTTCTATTATTAAGAATTACGCTATTATATAGCTTATAGTTAGTACCTACTTTATAGGCGCCTATTTAGTATATAGTAAAGGAACTGTTATCTTCCCCCCAATTTCCGTCTAGGCTCTATATAGCTTCCTTTTATAAAGCTTCCTTATCTAAGGCCTACTACCTTATCTTTTAAATTTTTAACTTGGTCTAATCTAAAGCATTTATAATTTTTTCCTTAATATTTATAGCCGTAGCTTTATTTAATTTCTAGTTCTTTAATTAAACCGATTTATTAATATAAGGATAGTTCTAAAACTAGTAAATAGCTCCGCAGTAGCATAATAGGGCGTCTTTCTTCTATAACGCCTTAAATGGTATAATCTTAGGAGCCTTGTCCTTAGGAGCCTTAGGAGCTTTATTCTTGCGAGCTCTATTAATTAACTCGCCCTAGAAACCTACTATATTAGTATTAAGCTAATTTCTTCTCTTCTAGGCAGTTTTTAGTTATTAATAGTTCTAATATATTTTAACTAGTTAATATATAGATATTATATAATCATTAGCCTAGTCGTATTTATTAAATTTAACCCTCTACGTTAAGGCCTAATTTAGTAATACTAGCTTTACCACTATTAGAAAGTCTCTAATTACTTAGTCGCCGTATACGTTTAGCAGGTTAATCTTCTAACAGTCGTTATACGTTTTCTCCTACTGCTATAACCAGGCCTCGAAGTTTTAGTTCTTTAGGCCCTTTTTAACCTTAGTGTATTAAGTAGATAGGTAGAGCTAATATGCTGTATTAGTAGGGGCAACCCTCTCCTTAAGAGCTACTAGTATATTGTATACCGAGTTAATACCTAGTATATAAGTGTTAAGGTTCCTGGCCACTATACTAGTAATATAGCTTTATAGGGAAGTTAAAGCTACTTTCTACTTTTTATATTCCTTCTTTACTATCTTATACCTCTTATAGAGAATTTAAAACTCGTCTTTTTTATCCTTAAAGAGAGCTGCATATAAGGTTATTTCTAGCTTTATATCTTAAGGCCTAGAAAAGACTAGTTTAAGTAATTAGGGCAACTAACCCCATTTAGTTAAGGAGTTAATGTATTTTTATACGTCTTCTGTTCGGGCTTAAAGCCTAATTAGGTTAATCCATTCGTCTTAATTAGCTTAGTTAGGTTAAGAAGTTATATTATAAGGTGCTTATAAAGACAAATAAAGGATTTAATAGTAAACAGCAATTTAATAAGGGGTAGAATCAATTAAATTAATTAATTTAATTAGCTAAATAGGTGCAATATAGCAAGTCACCCAGGCTTATAACTATCGATCAGTAGTCCGTGCACTAATAAGTAAGTAAGGAATAAGGACTCTGTCTATTAAATGTGGCTCTATAGCCTCTATATATACATAAGGAAGAAAGGGTAGTAGACTACGTCGGTGACCAAGTTGTTAACCGAGTCGCTGACCAAGACAGTAGTAAGGCGGTGGTAAGGAAACCCAATAAATACTCTATAGGCCAACCACGGTTTACTTGCGTAGGGCAGTGCCACCAATAGAGCTTAGAAGGTTAAACGTCCTTAAAGAAATATAGCTACCCTAAAGGCTATCCGATTGCTATTCAATGGCCATCTAAAGAACTAACGGCTAGCTTCTAAAGCTATAGCTACTACTATGCTCTTCTAAGGTCAAATATAACCCTAAGCTTCAGCTCAAAGATCCTATGTAGTTTTGTAAGCTACGGCTTACCTAAGAGCTTCGGCTTAGAGATCCTTGCGATCTTATAAGCTGCGGCTTACCTTAAGAGCTACAGCTCGCCTAAGGGTTACGGCCCGACCCAGAGACTCTCCGGTTGTTAGATATAGGGCTATTAAGACCTAATCACAGGCGATTGTCTCTTAGAGCTACGGCCCGCCTTAGAGCTATAGCTTGTCTAAGAGCTACGGCTTATTAAGATCGTAGGTGGTCTTATAAGCTACTACTTACTTTAAGAGCTACGGCTCTTAGATTATTCGCGATCGCTTAAGGGCTACAGCCCGACCCGGAGTGTAAGGGGATTTTATAGATAGGGGGCTATAAGGACACGATTGTGGAATAGAATAGATTGGTAAAAGAGATAAATCCTTAAGGAGGTAAGGCCTCTGGGATTGTAGAGACTATATACTACGGGTACGTGCCTCCGGTATATAACCGGCAACTATCTAAGGGGCGTTTAGGGGTTGTCCTAAGGGCAACCCAAGGTGTCCACAATAATATCCCTTACATTGCCCCCCCCCCTTCTTACGGTCAGCCCCCAATCGCCATTACTTTATAGTAGGGAGATTATAAGGGCTCGTCCCAGAAGAGGTTCGGAGAGATATTAAAGAGGTGTCGGCATACCGCTATATATTATCTATCTATCTAACCCCTACTTTAAACTCCTAAAAAACCTTAATAAGGAAAAAACATAACTGGAGAAAAGACGTAAGGATTGCTAAAAAACCTATCGGAAGCCTTTTAGAAGTATACTAGTAACTACCTAAGCTAATATAGGGATTTTTATACAACTCTGCTTCTAAGCCTTTATACTAGTCTGTAATTAATTATAAGTATTATAAGTAATTTAGTATTCTAGTATAGTTCCGTAGAACCTTTTAGTATAGGATTTAACGTACAGAGCCTTAGCTTACCATTATCTTTAACTACTAAGATATAGTCTATAATTCTTTCTTATAATCCTTTTCTTATAATCCTCTACGTCACTAACACATTACTTCTACATTTACCCTTAGGCTATTAGATGCGGTTAAGGTATCAATTAGTTAGTTAAAGAGACTTATCTCTTAAGATTTAGTGTATATGCTTTTAAATCTAGTAGTCCTATACTATATATTTAGCGTAGCTCTACTACCTAGCAAACAGGGACATTTTATAATAGTAATTATAGCTATTATACGATTGTTAAGAACGTCTATAACGTTGTTCTTTAATACTATAGTATTATTTTAGGTCTAATTTAACCCATATACATCTTTAATTTAACGTCTTAATTGCCTTCCCCTAGCCGCGTAGTCAGTTTTTATAAGGAAGTAATAGTTAAATAACTTATACGCGTGTTTCCTTCCTTTTAAATAGCGCTATTGTAATAAAGTTATATCGGTAAAGTTGCGGCTATTTACCAAAAGGGTATTAGAAGGTAAAGTATAAAGATACCTTACTTATCAAGCTACTTCTTTTCTTAAACACCTTACTTCTCGCCATTAACCGTCGTCCAATTTTGGACGTATCTTTAATATATTATTAAGATTTTCTTCTTTTCCATCATTAATTTAATATACCTCTTTATTCTTCTACTAACTGCTCTTCTAAGCAGATTCCACAGCGTATTCTAGCCTTACCTTTATATATAAAACCCCAACCTCCGCTAACTCGCAACTAGTGCTGGTCCTACCTAAATAATTTTACCTATACGTCTTTAAAAGACCAGAAAACTAATGACAGGATTCTAGAGGCTTATAATAACGTACTATATTAGATTTAATACCTTTAGTCCTTATAATTAATATATACGTACTAAAAGCGGCAGTTACATTAAGGTAAGTTTTTCTATCCTTAATAGATTTCCATTGCTAACTTTAAGCTTCAATAGCCTAGGCCTAAGTAGCGACGTTTCTTTAATGTCCTTAACTACTACATCGCCCAGGCTCTCTCTCATTCCAGTATAAATACTAAACGACTTAGCTAAATTCGAGACTATACCACGGCTATCTACACTGCCCATAATTCCCAGCAAGCTAACTAGTAACGCCTAATGCGAGAGTAAGGTTAGTATATTAAGGATAGGGTGCGTAATAGGGGTGATAAAAAGAAGGTCGCTATCTACTACAGAAAGAAGTTCGCGCATACGCGTTAAGTTTCGAAAGAGCATAACATAATACAGTATTAGGTAGGTTACCCTTTAGATACCTAGCGGATAGGTAACTAACAGTTGCTATAGCGAGGTCTTGGTGGTTCTAAACTATACTAGCCAGCTAACGTCTCTGTTTATTCTAGGCTTAAGCGTGTCTTTATTAACTATAAGCTTACGCCGCAAGAGCTTCGTTAGTATTGGTTTAGACCTAATATTAGTATTAAGTGTTTAAGAGTCTTTACTCTAGCTACACCTTATTATCCTACCCCTATTTTTATGCCTACTCGTATACCTACTAAGGTATCTAGATCCCATTCTTATTAGCCATCACTTAGTAGCCCGATGGACACTAATTCTACTCCTAATAATAATAAGGCGTAATGGCTTTTCAAATTAGGCATTTATAGTTTGGACTTTTAGGATTCATTTTTATATATAGTAGCAATTAAGGACCTTAATTAGGTGCTTGGGAAGGCCTTATAAAGCTTTTAAAAAGGGCTTAGAAGCCCTAGAAATAATATTCCTAGTATAGATTAATAAATAGGAATACAATTCTAGCAAAATGCCCTATCAACTCTATGCTATATACGTGAAAAGGCTAAGGACCTATTCTGCCTTAGGCCGTAGCCCTATCCCTATAGTTTCTAAAGCCTATCCGTTCCATATCCAATTTAACCTATTTACTCTTTTCGCGAGCTTTCTTTATAGGTCGCAATAACACCGTAGTATTAGAGCGCTTTCTGCGACTTATAGATTATAAACCTTGGTCCCAATATTCTTTTAGAATATCTTTATAATAATTAAGGTAATCCTCTAGTTTCTATATAGAGTCCTTAGCGGGCCAGCCTAGCCATTTAACTTTAAATTAAAGCTTGTTCTTAACAGACTTATAGTATAGTATAGCTTCAACCTCGTACCACTTACCCACCACCTTAGGGTGTTTAATTGGGCCTAAACGGAAGTTCTTTTCTAGTAGTAGTCTATGCTATAGCTCTAGTAGGTTTATATAAAACACTAAATATATATAGGCTATAGATAGGGGTAGCTAGAGATAATAGGCTAGCTTACTAATTTATTCCTTAACTTAAAAGGGACCTAGATATCTTGCATTAAGCTTCTTTAATAGTTAACAGGTCTTAATATTCATTAAACGTAATAAAACCTCATCGCCTACTCCAAAATGCTTATCCTAGTGCTTGCGGTTATACTAAAGTCTTTACTACTCTTAGGCATCTTATAGGCTCTACTTCGCATTCTTTCATTACTCCTCCTATTCCTAAAGGTATCCTTATACTCTCTAATAGATATCCTTTAACTTCCCGGTAAGATCCTATAACTAATTATACGGCCTTAGCTAGTAATTATTAGGTATACTATTAAACCCAAATAGTTAAACGCCATAGGCAATCTAGATTGGTGCATACTTATATAATATATATTGCTTTAAATTATAAGCGTACTCCGCGTACGGAAGTAGCTCGCACCAGTTATCTTACTAGTAGTTTAAATACATCCGTAGGTAAGACTTCAGTTCCTAGTTCTAGCATTCTATTTACCCATCTATCTATAAATAGAAAGCCATACTATACTAGTAGTCTATCTTTAAATAGAAGCATAGGTCTGACCAGTATTAGCTTATAAAGACACTACCCCTATTAGTAATAATAGAGTGTGGCTAATCTACTTTAAGAAAGCATTTCTCCTTAATTAGGTTGGTAAGCTCTTATACATTAATCGTCTTATTAATAGGAAGGTATTAAACGTACTTTAAAAACCTATTAATAAGTATAAAAACCAAATTATATATTCGTCCTTAGCTATCTTTAGATAGCGGGAGATCCGTAATAAAGTCTATGGCGTAATATCGCTATAGCTTACTAGTGGGGGGAACTAATTTAAGTAGACCCTATAGCTTATACCTACGGATCTTATATACTTAACACTTCTCGCAATAGCTAATATACTCCTTTACTTCCTAATTAAGCCTTAGCCAATAGTATTTACGCTAAAGTAATTCCACTATTTTTACTTAACTATAGTAGCCGCCCAGGGGATTATCGTGATTCTTTATAAGAATCTTCTATTATAGATTTACTTCTTATAGCACCCAAACCTTACCACCTTTACGTAGTAGGCCCATTGGGTCCAGTTCCTAATAGTAGCGCCTAGCAGCTTCCTTTCTATTACGTTTCCAGTCTACTTCCGTATTAAGGATAGCATAAAAAGCGTCCCTCCGTTACACCTCATGGATAAGATCTATTAAACTTTTGGATAGTTTTTAGGTAAAAGCTATTTTATCCCGTACTACTCTAAGTATAAAACTAAATAATACCATAGATCTTACAACTCTTTAATACGCGTGCGTTAGAAAGGCCGCTACAAGGTTAAAGTCCTTTAGTTATTACAGGGCTCCGAGTTCCAATTACTCTATAGCTTCGCTATTTATTTAAGGGGATAGCTTAGCAATTAGAAATGGTATATTACTAGGTTCCAAAAATATATTAGGGACGTCCTGTTTAGGTATATTCGGACCCTTATTAGCAATAGACCAGGTACTAGCCGAAACATCAGTAGAAACTAATAGGGCTTACACTACCTAAGACTTAGTGCATAGAGCTATAGGTACTTAAGTATCCTACACCCGGAGCTTATTCTGCAATATAAGAAGTAAGATATCTATTATCTATTTTCCTTCTCCCGTTTTAAAGCCTTTAGCATAGTCTAGCCGTCGTGACGGTCCATCAGCAGGGTTGTTTTCCCCTAGCTTATATTTAATCTCAAAATCAAATTATATAAGCTCCTCTACCTATCTAGCTTATTAAGGTATAAGCTCCTTTATAGTTATAAAGTAGCGTAGATTATAGTGATCTAAGAGTATATAAGTAGTATAGCTTGCGTACTTAAGGTAGTGTCGCCACTGTTTAAAGCAGTTAACTATAGCCAGCAGTTCCTTATCGTAGGTATAATACCTAACTTTAAGTCCCTAGAATTTTCTATTATAAAATACTACTAGTCTCTAATAGAGCTAGGTAGCGTCCAGATACCTATTAGGTTATAGTAGGATACCAGCAAGGGCAAAATTCAATATATTAGTAATTATCATCAATAGCTAATTTAGGTTAAAATGCCGCAGCAATAAAGCTTTTGTAAATTTCGCGTAAAGTTTCCAAAAGGCCTCCTAAACCTTTCCGGGCTATAACTATAGCTTATACTATTTAGTTAATCCCTTTTTAGTTTTCTTCCTTACCGCCTTTAAGCTTTTTGCTCCTTAGGTTAGGTCTTAGGAAGCTTCCGCAATATAGTTAGATAAGTATTAGGTAATATTTAAGTAGTTATAAATAAAGCGCCTATAGAAATTAGCAAAGCTTAGGAACACTTAAACATCCTAGTAGCTCTTTAGCTCCGGCCACTCCTAAATTATCTACACCCTTACTAGGTCTATAACTACACCTATAGGCGTTATAATATACCCCAGGAACTTAACCTGCTTAGTATTAAAGACATACTTTAACGCCTTAGCGTAGAGGCTTTAATTATCTAAACGTTCCAGCACTTCGCGGACGTGTTGCTCGTATTAATCCTCGTCTTCTAAGTAAATTAAGATATTATCTAAATAGACGACGTATATACGGTTAACTAGTCCCCCTAAGGCTCTGTAAATATATAATTAGAATATTATAGGCGCATTAGCTAGCCCAAAAGGCATCACCAAATACTTAAAGTGGCCGTGTTAGGTCTTAAAAGCGGTCTTCTACTTATCCCCTTCTTTAATACGGAGCCTATAATAGGCGTCTTATAGATCTAACTTTATAAAGATCTTCGCCCTAAATAGTTAATCTAGCATTTTACTAACTAGTAGTAGTAGGTAACAGTTCTTAATTATAATCTTATTAAGACCGCGATAGTTTACGCATAGCCTTATAGTTCCATCTAGTTTTAGGATAAAGAGAATCGGCGCGCCTAACGGCAACTTACTAGGCTAGATCCATCCCTTTTCCAGTAAGCTATTAAGGTACTCCCGTAGGATCTTAAGCTCTTTACGCGAAAGGTTATAAATAAGAAGGTTTAGCGGTTACTTACCTTCTTCTAAATTAATTATATAATTATACTCTAAGTTCTGCAGTAGGACTTTAGCTCTCCTACCTAAAAATACCCTTAGTAAGTCCCTTAGGCCTACTAGAATATTTAACAAATTAGGGTCGCGTTTATTCTCTATATTATTATTAGGTAGGTTTTAGAGCTCCCTTAGGATACTTACGGGCAGCGTTATACGCTATAATAGTTGCTCGTATATAGTTGCCACTATACGTTAAACCGTTTTATATAGTAGCTAATAGAGGGTAAGGAACTCCTTAATGCAGCGTTTGAGGTGCTGTAGTATACTTTTTGTATATTACTTAAGCCAGAGTAACCTATAGCGGTTAAAGTATCTTATAAGATCCTTAAGATCGCCGCCTCCCTATAATATCTCCGCGACTTATCCGGCAGTTCCCTATAGGGTTTCCGTTATAAAGGGGTTATTACCTATACTAGGCTCTATACCTATCTTGCTATTAAATAGGGGTTAAATTTAATACTCCTTTAGATATAGAGTGTACACTATTTCGCCTGGGGCTATATTCTCTAGGATATCCTTTAGGCTTATTAGTAATATACCCCCTTCTAAATCTTTATCGTTCTACTATTTAAAGGCTCCCGTCTTAAAGCGTATCTTAAGATCTACTTTTATAAGCTAAGGGTATCTAAGAATAAGGTCGTAACCTATAAAGTTAACCGCTTAGAAGGGTTCCGGGCCGATTACCTTAGTACGGTTATATATATCGGCCACTAACACTATAAGCTTATAGGTACTATATAGCTTAATCCAATACTTATCTAGAAAGCCTATAATAGGTTTCCGCCACCTTTACAATGGGATAAGTTTATACTCTTTTACTAAATTATATTATATAAAATTAATTTCGGCGCCGCTATTATATAGTGCTTAAAACTATTATACTTCACCTATAGGGAGTGTTATTTCTAGCTTAACAGTAATACGGAAAGTCTCTTCTTCTATATCTTACCCTAGTTATAACTAAGAGAGGTCTATAACTAGGGCTTTTCTTTTTTTAGATCGTTAGTGCGGTTATTACCCTACTTATTTTTCCAATAGAATCTGCCTCTAGAGTTTTCTCTTAACTTTTTAGAGTATTCCTATAAAGGTGCCGGATGGGTATCGGGTTAACCCTAGGAGTCTTTCCCGTTATTTAAGGTTCCTAACTTTAACCCTTTTAAAGTTCTCTTTAAGAACGGCTTCTTTAAAGGTTAAGTCTGCCCTATATTACTACTAAAGTGCCCGCGCTTTTAGTAACCCCCTAGCTTCTTATTAAAAGAGGTCTAGTTCCTTACCGCATCCTTAGCGTTTAGAACCGCTTATTTAAAATCCGTATATACGGTAATCCGTAATAGGGCTTCTACGCGCTTTATTTTATTATAAATTACTAGCTTAATTCTAGCCTAGATAAATCTAATCTTCTCCTTCTTATAGACGCTGCCGTCCTTGTTTTTAAAGGGCTTTAAATCCATCTATTAAGCATGAGTTTTTATAAAGTTTATAAACTGGCGGAAGTCTTAACGGTCCAGCTATGTACTATTCTAGAATTATTCTGCATTGTTATATTATATAACATACGGATCTTAGGTCCAACCCTTTAGGAAGGTCTATAGCTATAGCCATATTATAATTTACTCTTTATTAAGTTAATTAAGCGCAATNTNGTTTAGNNATNNGTNTTTAATCTTNCTAATAATCCAGNNTATACNCTCTTTNGTATTATCTTATATNATTAGCATCTTAAAGAAGTTATCTACCTCGCGAACCTAATCGTCTAGCTATTAGGCGTTAGGTTTATAACAAAGTTCTAAACTACTAAAGACCTTAGCCAGTTAGTCTATATCCTTTTTCCGTTTATTATATAGGTGCCTCTCTAAGTCTTCTATACTTCCTTAGGTAGGTACTAGGTAGCCCCTAGGAAGCCTTTAGCCTTAACTAGGTTATAAAAAAATTTACCTAGCTTAGATTAAACCCTACTAGATATAAATTTACCCTTAAAGGGTTCTAATATATTTATTAGTAGCTTCCTCCCGCATGGCTTCCGAGAGCCTTACAACAGCTTCCCGATATCTGTTTTAAAGGAGATTAGTATAGGGCTCTTAACCTTCTAAACTTAGGCCTAGAGAAGCTCCTACTATAGAGGTAGTATTAGCACTAGTGGCTAGTACGGGTTTCCTAATAAGCCTTGGGTCTTAAGTTAGTATTTAGGTTTAGTTTCCTAAAGGAGTAGGCCTACTTAGCTTATAAGCAGTCTATATACCGCCACTATACTAATTATAGGCCGGTAGTCTTCTAGGAGGGTTCTAGTTAGGTCCCTAGTTAAACGCGTTAATATATTCCTCTAGCATTTCTGGCTTAGGGGAAGATCTTAGGGTTGCCTTTGGCACTTAATCTTCTAATTAGCCTAGGTGGGGCTAGAGGGGTTCCAGTTACTTTCTAGTAGCGTTATAACCATTATAGAGGGTGTCTGCGTTTTCCTTAACGGTAACTATAGGTATACGAGAGTCTTCGAGCTCCTAGAGCATCTAGGTATTAGGGCTCGTTCAGCCATCTTGCCTAAAGGGTTATATTATCGCAATCTCTCGCTATTAGAGGGACCTTCCTGCCTTTACGCGACGGCTTTCCATAAGGTATCCGTAGAGTTTCCGTTTAAGTTATTACGAGATTTTAAAGGAGGATAGTAGTTATAAATAAAAGATATAAACAAACAATCTGGTCCTTAAAGCCGACTACCCTTCTAAAAAAGAGTAGGAAGGATTTAAATATAAGGGGATCTTATAGACAGGGGGCTATAAGAACACAATTGTAGAATAGGATAGATTAGTAAGAGAGACAAATCCTTAAGGAGGTAAGGCCTCTAGGATTGTAGAGACTATATACTACGGGCATATACCTCCAGCACGTAACCGGCAACTATCTAAGGGGCGTCTGGGGGTTGTCCTAAGGGCAACCTAAGGTATCCGCAATAATATCCCTTATACGGAGACTCTCCGGTCATCAGCCTAAGGGCCGCTAAGACTTAACTGTACAGTTATCTCTTCCTAAGCTACGGCTTAGCTTATAAGATCCTATTATAGTTAAATGCCGATATCTCTCCAAACCCCTTTCGGGACGAGCCCTCTATAATCTCCCTCTACCGTAAGGTAAGGGTAATTAGGGGCTGACTATAAGAAGGGGGTAGGGCAATATAAGGGATATTCTTATGGTTACTAGCTATAGAGCTATTAAGACTTAATCGCAGGCGATTATCTCTTTAAGATTAATTATATACGATTAAGTCTTACCCCACTAGCAGACGCTTTTTTCCTTCCTAAATAGGCCTTTTTTCCTACTGGGTTTTAGCTATAGGTTAAGGTTTTTATTAAGGCTGCTTAGCTAGTATTTTTCCCTATTTTCCCTATACAAGTAAGGCTTTAGCACTACTTACCTTTTATATATAAAAACAATTAATTTAGGTATACGGGCTAGGGGCCAGCCCTAATAAAGGGGGGGGGCAATATAAGGGTTATTTTGACCCTTACTCGGGCTTATAGCCCTCCTATCCTCCTCATCGGTTTATCTCCGTACGAGGCTATTGCTATACTCTTTACTATATCGTCCTCTTCCATCGACCCTCCTTATAACTCATGCTCGGCTTACCTACTCCCTACCGTACGTCTAGGCAATATGCCTTACACCGACCTAGTAGTGTTATCAGTATTAAATATTGAACATTCAATATCAATATCAATACGATATGTTTAATACTAAAAGATATTAAATATTGAATATTTTTAAAGCTAAGGTGGCAAAAACAAGGTAGATATATTGGTAAATAACTCTCGGGCCTGCTTACAAGACGTACGCATGTTAAATTTAGTAGGTAAACCCATAGAAAGTAAAAATTACCAAACATTAAATTAGACTTCGCATGACATCGCGCATAACATTAATTTTAACGATTTTTACTACCCCCCTACATTCTGCCCTTAATTAACGCCATGCCTCCCTTATCTACTAACGTAATTAACAACGATAATATATTTTCTTCTACCATTTCTAAGCTTAATTCTAATCAGTTTACCTACTCTAGCGGCGACAACAACGCGTTAAGCGACTCTACACTAACTATAACCACTCCAAAGTCGCCTTATAAAAGGCGCAAGTTGGCTACTTTTACATAGTAGCATATCCGCGATCCTTTCCCTTATAAAGCTATCCGCGACGGCAAGAATCGAATATGGTACTGCTTAATATGGGCTTATAGCGACGGATGTAGTACAAGAGGCTTCGGAGGCCTTAGCAGAATCTAGAGAGCAGCCAACACCTACTACACCGCGCCAAGGATCACGAACTTGACGATAGTGGTAAGAGAACAGTCGCGAGAGAGCAGCTATTTTGAAGCTCTACTAAACCTTAGGGGCGTACGGAGCCTACTTTTAATTAAAGCACCATGCCAAGACTGTACTAGATTCAATATTCAATATCTTTCAATATCTTTTCAATATTGAACTAATATTCAATATCAATATCAATATGGCCTTATACTAATATTGAATATTAATAACATCACTGGACCGGCCGACAGACAGACAGACAGCACCGTGACTTTCCCATCTGAGAGTGGTCGTACCCTCCCACACTAGATCCTAAAGCGTTTTGCAATTATATTACTACAGTAAAATCTCTTTGGTACGATACCGTTTATTCGGCCGAGCGTATTATAATACCAATAGTATTATTATATTAAGAGTTACGTATTAGGTAAATAAGTAGGGAAAAAAGGAGCTTAATACCTAAAAAGCTTAGAATATCTACCTCGCAGGCTAAATAGAGCCCTCTCTTATATAAATTCTCTACTAGTTATACCGATATTGGTAGTAGGTGCTTAGCGATATTGCCAAAAGTTAGACTATCGTAATATTATACTAAAAAAAGGCTTAATTAAGGGGTATAGAACGTAATATAAGGGTTATCGTTATATACTCTATATCGTATTAAAGAGATTTTACCATAGCGCATTACCGTTAAGTATAGGTATTAATCTTGTCTTTAAAGGCATTGTAAATCGTAAAATAATTAAACCGGCTATCCTTTTAGGGGGATTGGTAAGGATTTAAATATAAGGTAAAGATATAAATAAGGAGTCCAATTAATAGAATAATAGAGTATATTATATAGATAGACAAATCTTTAAGGAAAAGGAGGAGTCTAAGTATAAGGTAAGAAAGGGTTTTCTCTAGGTATATATAGCGCACGTACCTTATAGGCGAGTTATATACAAGTCGCAGCTATATAACTATCTACTTAGGCTTTACTTAATAGAAAACTCTTCCTTACCTTATATCTTAACGCCTTCTTTTTCTTTAAGGATTTGTCTATTTATATAATATACTCTATTTATAATAAAGCCTTATAGGAAATACTACGGTAGACTTGTTAATGGGCTAGGTATATAGGTATAAAATAGCCGACAATATAAATATAACTAGTAGAGTAGTTACCTAACAGATTAACTTTAATTATATTCTAAAATTTACTATAAAGAAGAGAAACTATTTATAGAGACCGTGTGTCCTTAAATATATAACTCCTCCCTATAGTAAAGAGTTTAGTACGTTAGTACGTTAGTATATTACGTTCTTATATTCCTATATTTTTACGTTCTAAACTTATAACGTAACTAGTTATATAACTTAGCTACCCCTTATCCTATAGCTTAATCGGTTCTAGCGCCTCCTATACTATCTTAACTAACCTATATATATCTTTCCTTAGTAGTCGTACTACTGCTAATATAAGGTCTGTAATACTATCCCCCTCCTTTTTATCTTTATTTTTAAAGATATCTTCTATCTCCAAGTTATCTATTAAAGGTATAGCATTCCTATCTTTAATTTAATAACCTTTATTATTCCTAATGCCTTTTATTAAATCCTCTGTGTCTAATTATTATAACTAGCTAGTAACGTTTATTCTATTACTTAGTGAAGTTATACCGTCCTATTCTTATTATATAGAGAAAAAGCTAGTATATATTGCGATTACAGCTCTACATAGTTACTAACCTTTTTCCTATATTAAGTGTACGCGAGCGAATATACAATTATCTTATAATATTTAATCTATTTCTAACGCTAAGTATACGTATTTTATTATTCTTTATAACCTTCTAATTCTTTATCTAATCTATTCTAGGGTTATATATATTAGTAGCAGCTAAAAAACTAGAGAGTAAGCTAGCTAAGGCCCTTACTAAAGTTTAGCGTCGTTTTAATAAGGCGTTTTAGGCTCTAAAAGCTTAACTAGATACTTATACTCGCCTAAGCCGTTTAATAAAGGTTTATAAAAAGGTACGCTTAAAAGAGCTTTGCTTAGTAGAGTAAGGTCTATTTAAACTTAAGGCTAAGGAGGCTAAAAGGGATTCTAATTAAGTAGAGGCGGAAACAACTAGTATACTAGTAGTAGATCCCTTAGATAATCTAGCTCGTTTATTACCTTTAACTAATCCTTTTATTTTAGGCTCTTTCTTAATATTACCTAACCTATTTTCTTTTAATACTCCTATACCTTGCCTATAATATTCTTTAAATTCTATAATAGTTCCTAGGTAGTCTTATTATAGCCTATTTACTTAACCTTATACTATATTTTATTATTAATATCCTTATAACTAATAATTTTTAAAACTTACTATTTATCTTCTTCTTATCCTCTATACATATCTACTTTATAAATTAGTAGCTTAATATTCCTATATACTGGCTCTAGTATTGCAATATACTATATAGGGTAGATCTTTATTTTAGCTAGTAAGTTTAACTTAAACGTAACTAGTGAAATCCTTTATATAATTTTAAAAGGTCTTAATCTAACATAGTCTAATTTCTTACTTAGTTATTAACTTTTAAAAAATTTATATAGTAGCTATACTTTATCTCCCTCCTTAAGATCTAGTCCCTTAGATCTCTTAGTATTATAGTACCTTTTTATTCTTTCTTATACCTTTTTCGCCAATTCTATAAGGTCTATATAAAGGTTTATTAATATCTTAATTTTTTCTTTAGCTATACTACTCGTTTTCTTTACTTATTATAGTAATAACAATATTCTTAGCTTATATCTATAATTTACCTTAAATAGTAATATGCCTATTCTTTCTTATAGTGTTGTATTATATATAAACTATATAACTAGTAATATTAATACCTAATTATTATGTGTATAATTAATATAATATCTTAGATACTATTCTAGCATCTAATTTAATCTTTCCGTTTATTTGTCCGTCTGCGGATAATATATAGTAGAAGTTACTGCTCTAACTCCTTATTCCGCTAAGAATACCTTTTAGAATACTGCGATAAATCTTAAATCTCTATCTAATATAATCTTATTTAGTGCTCTATGCCTTATAAATACTTCTTTAATATAGATTTTAGTAATATCTTCCAACTATAATATACCACTAAATGTTATACGCTCTTATACTTTTATAGCAAATATACTCCTAGTATAAAGTTTAATATATCTATTTTTATAACTATATCTAGTCCTAGTTAATAGATTTTAAGGATTAGCTCCTAGGTAAATAACTCCTTAAGTTTCTTAAATAACTTCCTTTATTTATCTCCTTATACCTATAGTTTCTCTTTCTTTATAAGCCTAGTAAATAGTTTAATATTCTTTAACTACTATACTATAAACTTCTATAGTAGTTATAAACCCCTAAAAATAACCTTAACTACGTTATATTCTCTAATTCTTACCAACTTACTATAGCTTTAATTTTCTTTAGGTCTATACTAATATAACCTAGTTTAATAATAAATTTTATAAAATCGGTCTTTCTTATAAAGAACTTATATTTCTTAATTATTACTAGTATCTATTCTTCCTATAGTCTCTTTAAGACCTATTTAATATGTTCTCTATATTTTTCCTTGGTTATTAAATAGATAATAATGTTGTTAAGGTATACTATAATAAACTTATTAAGGTATTCTCCTAATATACTATTAATTCTCTTTTAAAATGTTATTGGTATATTTATTAACCCAAATTATATAACTAATAGTTTATATAGTCCCTCCTTTAACCTAAAGACTGCCTTTTATTTATTATCTTCCTTAATTCTAATCTAATAGTACGTCTATCTTAGATCTATCTTTATAAAGATTTGCGCGTTACCTATCCTATCTTAAATTTTGCTAATTAAAAGTAAAGGATACCTATCCTTATAAGTAATACTATTTAACTATTTATAGTTAATATATAGCCTAAGTTTTCTATTCTTCTTTAGTACGAATAATACTGGATAACCTACTAATAACTATAATAGTCTAATATATCCCTTTTATAAGTTCTCCTAAATAAACTCTTTAAGTATTCTTAACTTCTCTTAAATAAGCTTATAGGTTAGAAAGAACCTTAGACTTATTCCTAGTTTTAACTTTATCTTATAGTCCTATACTATATAATCTACCAGCTTTTTACTTTCTAGACTTTACAGTTTCTTACTATACTTATAGTATCTCTTTAATATATAACTTAAGCCTCGCTTAGTTTCTTTATATATTACTCTAACTTAGTACTATATTAACTTAGTTTACTATTATATCTTATAGCATTAAGTATCCCTAATATTAACCTAACCTATAATCTAATTAATCTTTAGGTTATATTTCTATAACTAAGGTATTCCTAATACTGCCTTATCCCGTCCTAATAGTAGGATATTAAAAGACATCTTAATTTATTTTCCTTTAATAGTTATCTAAATAGGTCCTATTTTAAGGTTAATAATCCCTCCTCTATAGGTTATTAGATCTCTTAAAATTATAACTAATAGGTAAAATTATTCCTTTTATCTATAAGGTAATCCTATTCTTTTTACTACTACTAGTAAAATATGGTTCCGTATTACTCCACTATCTATTAGTACTTTAAACTACTAATCTTACTAATTAACTCTTAAATTTAGGTATTGTTCTTAAATTCCTTTAAGGGTTTAAGGCTCTACTACTAGCTCCCTCTAGTCCTATAGGCCTTTACTTTTTTTAACTATTAGCTGCTTAATCCTTATGCACTTAGCTTACTTTTTAGCCAATACCTAGTTTACTTTTTATCTTTAATATACTATAGATATATATTCTCTAGGCATTTCCACTACTATTATCTATTTAAGCATTCTTCTATAAAAAATCTTTTTAATTAAAGTATTAAGTCTCCTAACTCCTAAACTTTTATTAAATGCTATCTATATATATACTTAGCATTCCTATACTATTACTCTTCTGGCGCCTAATATATTCTTATAGGGTACTTCTAATTCTTTTTTTTGGACTCTTATACATATTATATATATCGTCTATATATACAATCTATAATAGCGTATAGTATACTAAGTGCTTTAGGTTAACTCTTAACTTGTCTTTATCTTTAAGTTTAAACCTTTATTATATTAATCTAAACGTTATAACTTTATTTATAGGTACTAAGATTTGCCTCTTACTTTTTTAGTCCTCTAATTATTCCTCTAGATCTTTTAATATTATAATTAAGGCTCCCTTAATATAACTTATTGCTTTTTCCATAATAGGGTAGTTTTAAATAACTCGCTTATCTAACTACATATAGAAATTTTCCTACTTATTATTATATCGTTGCCTATACTACTTTTAGTATAGCTGCTAGAGTATATATGGCTTATCCTTAAGGAAGTATCTTCTTATTACTATATTATAATAGCCCTTTATATATCGTTCTTTATACCTAGTAGGGATCCCTAAATCCTCTTTATCTTCTAGTTTAGTAAGCTACTTAGCTCTTAGTATACCTACTTTAGGTCTATTAATAATTCTTTATATAGGTACTCTATCCCTTATATAACCTAGTATACTAATTTTCTAATCTAGCTTTTATTCTTATTATATAAAGATTCTCTGTCTAAATTCCTTTATAGTTTTTTTTTGCCTTATAAGTAGATTCTTAAAGTCTTCTTACTTTTTAATCTTAGTTTATTTAATGGTCCTTATTTATATCTAGAATTCTTAGTCCTATAGGATTTTTAATCCTAAGCTTACTTCTTTCTTAAGCTTAGCTCTAGCCTTAGTCTAACTAGGCTTCTATAGTATTTTTATCTCGTCTTAAGAGTCTTAAATTTTACTTATCTCGTCTTAAGAATCTTATGCCTTTAGGAAACTTCGTCCTAAGCTTATTTATATATTACTAAACTAAGCCGTTGCTCTACTCTATTAGTTATTATCTATTATAGGTCCTTAAGCTTACCTTATCTTATCTTAAGAATCTTAGTTATCCTTTATTTTATCTTAAAAATCTTAAGCCTTTAGCCTTTTGCCTTTATTAAGTGCCAAAGTAGTTTATTATCCTACTTCTCTTACATCTTATAAAGCGATAGACATCGTGTTTAGTAGGGTTTTAATCCCTATTAATATTCCCTATTTTATAGTGGAATTATCTTCTACCTCTTTTATAACATCTTTAAGGTCTATATACTCCTAGTAAGCTACCTTTATTACCTTATTATTACTAAATATTTTGCCTATATTAAATTTATCGTCCTTAATATCCAATCTATAAAATGGTTTGTTAGTTTCTCTAAACTTTACTAATTTTAGCTATTATAGCTAATAGCTTACGCTATACTTAGCGTCCTTATAAATTTAGTATACGTTATTATAATAAAACGCGAAACTCTTAATTAAATATTCTTTTATTCCTTATAGTATATTATTATCCCTTTATACGTATATATTATCTACTAGTCTTATTCCTTTTACTATATAGTAACTCTAGCTACTTTTATAGTCTTTAATATAATAACCCTATTTTCTATAATTTATATAAGCTTCTTCTTTAAACTATTTTTCTTGCTATAAAGTCCGCCTAAATATCTTTTGCTACTAAGATTCCTAGTTTAGCCTTTACTTCTTAGACCTTTAATTACTTAATCCTTATCCTTTGGGTTTCTATAGTTGTTTATTCCATTTTTTATTTTCTTTAGTACCGCTTAGGTCTATTAGCTCTACACTATACTATAGTTTTTAACTTTAACTTTATTATTATATGCCCTACGCCTTATATAACTATAAAACTCTATCTTAACCCTTCTTAGTTTACTCTCTTTAGTAAATCTTATTATTAATTTTAACTACTTAATTAATTAATTCCCTAAGAGTATCCGTATCTTTTATTAGAATAATTATATCCTAGACTTTTACCTTAAATCCCTACTTATACTATACCATAAGCATCTTACTATTCTATTTAACCTATATTACTAATATTTAAAACTATATCGTATATTTAATTGTTAAAGTCCTTTATACTAAGTTTTAAAGCTTTCTTTCTGCCGTAGTGGTTACCTCTAGGTCTCTAAATATCTACGTTAATTGTTTTATAAACCCGCTCTAACTTAAGAATATATATTATACCTCCTAGTTAATAGTTGTTATGCCGTATTCCTATACCTCCGTAAGGTAAGATTTAAACCACTTAAGTACTCTTCCTGTTAAGAATAGTCCTATATAAACGACTTAATCTATAGGCGTCCCTAGTTTTACTCCTTCTTATATAACCTTAAAGTGCATTTATATAAGGAATCCTTTAAGCTTTAACTTCTCCCCTAAAAATTGCTTAATTAAGGGTAACTTAACCTTAACTGTTCTAATTCCATTAATTCTTTTTTTAAGTATCCTATTATTGTCTATTAATTAATTAACTATTTCCTATAGCTGTCTAATAGTAATTAGCTAAGAGTTAGTGTCTACTATACTAGTATTGTTACCTAATCTTAATATAGTTACTACCGTTAACGGCGTTATGGCTATTGCTTTTAGTGGCATGTTATTTAGCTTCTTTTACTATAACCTTAGTAGTAAATGTGTAACGAAGCCTTATAGGAAATACTACGGTAGACTTGTTAATGGGCTAGGTATATAGGTATAAAATAGCCGACAACGTAAATATAACTAGTGGAGTAGTTACCTAATAGATTAACTCTAATTATATTCTAAGATTTACTATAAAGAAGAGAAACTATCTATAGAGACCGTGTGTCCTTAAATATATAACTCCTCCCTATAGTAAAGGGTTTAGTACGTTAGTATATTAGTACATTAGTATATCGCGTTTCTATATTCCTATATTCCTACGTTTTAAACTTATAACATAACTAGTTATATAACTTGGTTACCCCCTATTCTATAGCTTAATCGGTTCCAATGCCTCCCGTACTATCTTAACTAACCCATATATGTCTTTCCTTAGTAGTTGTACTACTGCCGATATAAGGTCCGTAACACTATTATTCTATTAATTAGATTCCCTATTTATATCCTTACCTTATAATATATAATTAATTATAAGCGCTTTAAGATAACTTACTTTAAATATAATAGCTTACTGCGAATTAATTACTTTTAAGAATATCTTACTATTAACTATATATTTCTTACTAAGAACTCATACTTTAATATTTTATAATACTAATAGGACTACTATAAGAACTAGCTAGCTTTTATTTAATTTACACTTAATATATTAGCTATACCTTTTATAAGTAATAATTATTAATAACTTTTTAATAATTAGCACTTTTAATTATAAATAAATTGTAAGGGGACTTTATAGATAGGGGTTATAAAGCACAATTATAGAAATAGAATAGATTATAGAGGAGACGAATTCTTAAGGAGGTAAGGCCTTTAGGATTATTAAAACTATATATTATAGGTATATATCTTTAATATATAACTAATGGCTATTTAAGGGGTATCTGGGGGTTATCCTAAGGGCAACCTAAGGTGACCGCAATAATATCCCTTATATAAATATAATTAAGATAAATAAAGTTCTTTATAAGCTACCGCTAAAAGGTATATTTAATAATAAGGAAGTAGATAAGTTAATAAGAAAGTTTTATAAAAGGGTATCTATTAAGGAAGCGGTAAAGCCTAGCTTACTACTATGGGTACTATAGGGGCCTCTACTTAGGTAGAAGACAATATAATTAATAAAAAGGAAGAGAAGCCGAAGGGATAATATATAGCTATTAAGATTAACTATAAGACTAAGGTTATTAGTGAAGAGTAATATAGGTAGCTTTTAGTAAGGTATCCTATATCTGCTCTTCCTTTTATAATACTATACCAATGCTAAGCCCTTTTATTTTTAGTATATAAATGTACTAGAGCTTTAAGGAGCTCTTAGAGCTAAACAGTTTACTAGCTAGATAGACTGGATTTGAGCTTAGATCTACTCTACTCTAGTCCAAAAAGATCACTAAGAGGAAGGCAGGATTGGGATTAGAAAGAACCAAGTAAAAACTTACAAATTATAAAGAGCAGCTGATGAAATCTTCGATATGGCTCTGCATGATGACCACAGCTCGCAGTTTCGCCTTTGGGCGGGCTAGCGGTCTATTACACACGCCATAGTGGTGTTCTATATACAAATCGTTAGTTCGCAATATACTGGTGTGCAGGACAGACTGTAAAATCATGGGAAATTGGAGCTCCAGGGTGAGCCTTCCGTTGTTACTCCTTTTTTTTACTGTTCATGATGCGACATCCGGCTTAAGGCATACCAGAGGCATGCCGTTCCGTGAGCAGTATAGTTTGCCGCCTTACTACTAAATTGGAGCTCGATTGGTGGAAAGTCAGATACTTATTAAAGTCTGGTCCCTCCCACTTGAAAAGAACATCCTTGGGGGTATTTTAAGGATGCAATGGGCCTGATAACATTGGGTGGAAGATACGGGAAATAATATAGAGTTTCATGGAACTATCGAGCAAGGGTGAAAGCAGCTTTGTAAAGTTCCCAAGAATTAGGGTAGGAATATACAACGGAAGTGATCGTAAGGTAATTGGACATGGCATTAGAGAGGATGGTTTGTTTGGGTGGCCAACTTTTGTTGACTAGGTGATGTTTCAGCAATAGTGAATTAATGCCATGAAATTCACAAGATTGGCTAATAAAAGTGAGCCAAGAAATTTAGTAGCTATACAGAAGGCCAATAAAAACACCGTACGATCGCAATGAAGGTATTTATTCCATCTTTGGTTCATTCTGAGACATACTACCGGTTTAAATGAGAGAATCAGCTAGTAAGCTGCATTTGTGTTAGGCAGCAGCCGAAGACAAAAATTTGCTCTCAAAATAGATGAAAATGAGATTAGATGTCGCGAACCAGGCGAGCACCAGCCCAAACATAGGGATAGTTGCGTTGATACCAGTTGACACTAGTTTTAGGTACCATAAGTGACCTAGCCGCGAAGATCAAGCGAGTTTACTCACAAAGTCCTACGGCCTGCGATTCTCGGATGGGTAGCCCATGACCCGCCAAGTGCGATGTTGTGTTTTCCATCAAAGAAATCAGCTACAGCGAATCAGTTTAGGGGTACTCCAAGAAAAGTACCTGAAAGATACCTGTGTAGCCTGGATACAAATCCATGGCCTTAAATCCCTCGTAGTTTTCCAATACAGTGCTAGTCCATTCCCACACTCCTCCCATATCCCCCTGACCGGATAGTCTACCACCGTTCTGAGTGACAGGAACTGGGTGCCAGTGTTTGAAGCCAACATTCGTTCCTTCCAGATTGATGAAGATATCACGCAGCTTAGGACTGGATACTGTGTTGGAGAAGTTTGTTGAGTACTGCAATGGCGGCGACTCTTCCACACCATTATTGACCAAGTGACTGCAAATATTAGAAGATGGATAGAATGGGGGATTATAACGAACTCTACCTATTCACAGCTGGTATAGTCCTTCCAAGGGCTTGTTCCACTTCTTTCAACTTCATCCGATCCACGTAGGAGTAGATACTCCGGACTTCCTCCATGGTCGGAATGCGTCCCCCCATCCATGTTGCGCAGCCAATAAGCTCGTCATAGGAAGCTGTCACAGGCCATTCAAAAGCATATTCTAGAGGGACAGCTCCGAACACCGTCCTTACGTATCTGTTTTGAACGATGCCGTCGGTATGTCCGTTGCTGCCATTAACGGGAGGTACGTTTTTGTTGCCATCTCGGCAACCCACAGTATAAGGAGTATCACACCAAGAGGCTGGAAGAGCCTTGGACTCAGTCTGCGTCAAGTAGTTTGCGTATTCTCTGTTTGTGATAGGCCTGGCCTTTGCGGAAAATGAACGGACATGAGCGCTGCGTTTCGGCTTTTCATTATCCCATCCAAAGTAGCGGTCAGGGCCAGAGTCCGTCTCAGGATCATCGAGGCCGAGTATAACATCTGTCTCTGGGATAATGAACCAGTCATTTGGAACAGCATTCATAGAGGACTGGTGGGCCAGAGCCTCAAAATCTGGAACGGCAGTGCCGGGTGGAGACGAAATTTTCTCACTTTGTACGAGCATGTAAAGAAGTGTTTCCAAGTGCATAATTTCATGTTCATAACCAATCCAAAGCGCTCGTCCAACACGACGATTTGTTTGTGAAATTCCAGATTCGTACAACTTTCTGACTCGCTCGCGGACTGCATGCTGAAACTTCAGAATATCCTCTATCGGAGGCCAGCTGTCTGGGATATCACTATGTGAATGGCACAATTCTGGATTATCCACATCTGGGTCGATACCACGCTCGAAGATCTGGCGATAATAACTTGGATTCGTGGGTTTACCGTGTGTTCCATGGGTAATGTGGATATCCAGAAAGGTAGGGATATGACCTAAATAGAATATGCAGACATTGCGAAGCTTAATTGGCTTAGAAAGAAGCTCTTCTTTTGGAATCATGTCCCGCGTCACAGCGTCCCACGCAACCCAAAGTCCATCCCAATCAGACATAGTGGGAACAGGCCTATTCGCATATGCCTCGGGATAAAGAGGAAAATACACCCGTGGTTTGGACACCAGATGTAGTCCTAGAAAAGGTGTTATCGAATGTCCAATTTAGTACCGGAGTAAAGCTGACATCGGAAAGAAATGACCCGAGATATAAACTGATATTTCGGTTTAAAGGGCGGGAAAGACGAAGAGGAGAAGGAAAAAAAAACCAGGAGAAGAAAAAAAGAGAGTTTACCATAGTCTCCTTTCTTGTTAGTCCACCTGGAACCTTCAACGAGACCAGTGCTCTCCCATAGCTGCTCCGTCTCGGAAGCAGAATATTTGTAGCTCTCTTCGATACGGATTTTCTCTCCTCGAGGAATGGATATATCATCAACTACAACATCAAGTAAAGGAGAGACGAAAGCCTGATGACACCCAGCCTCTTCATTAAACTGCCCAATCACCTCCCATTCACCTGGCTTGAAAGCGTTTGTCTGGCCCAAAATTCGGTTGGCATGAGAGAGGCCATTCAGGATAAACTCATGGGTGAAATTTTTCTTATCGTTGTAGGCATGGAAAACTCTATCTGGATTTTTGCAAGCATCAATACCAATTAACATTGCGTCTCCAAGCTGAAGTGCATCGCCGAATCGGCCTAGAAAAGCCTTTGCTTCATGTCTTTTGAAGTTGCCGATGCTTGAGCCAAGCCAGAGAACGGTCTTAGGCTTGTTGCTGATTTCAGGAGATGCAAGCCAATTCAAACCATCATCGTAAGTGCCATATAGACCGAAGCACTTTACGTGCTGATAGCCGCCGGTTGGAATGGCAGAAAGAGTTCTCTTCAACTCATCAAGATCGAGGTCGAGAGCATAATATTCAACATTTCTTTCAAGACGTTCAACGGCTTGCAGGAGAATGCTGACTTTTCGGAGATTGCTATGCGAGTATTAGTACCGTGGACTTCCACCACTATCAGTCCTGTCAATATCCGGAAGGCAGGCTCCTACCCGCTTCCAAGCTCGATGATGATGGACCCGGGCTGAATACGTTGAGCAATTCGACCCGCGTAAGTCTCTAAAACCTCGATCTCCGCATTTGTGAGATAGTACTCCTCTAAGAATGTGATTTTTTCAAAGAGCTTCAATCCAATTTGGTCATATAGTAAAAGAGTTGGTAAAGTTTTCTCCCCTCCATGCTCAGGTCGAAGCCCTTCTCGAATGACGACGAGGGTGTCGAACTTGCCGGGGGCGTGTCGAATGTCAAGAATATTGATTCCTGAGATTGAAGCAGTGAGCTTGTTTTTGTTGGCAGTCTTCTGGCCAACCCCAGGTAGAGGTGTTTCAATGGCCATTGTGAAAGAATGTGGATATAGAAGTATTGCGTGCTTGACGACGCAGATTGCACGAAGCCGACGGAGTATTTATGGAAAGTAAATTAGACGAGCCGTGATTAACACAGTGTATATGCCGAAGGGCCGTTCGGAAGATGCTGATAAGCATTCGTCCACAAGGGGGGCTTGGGTTACTGCGAACGGAGCAGTCACCCTCCCTGCTAGTATAGTTTTCAAAATAGGCGAGGCCTTTGATAAAGCGCTACCCCGCAAACACGCCGGCAGGGGAGCGTCTGACGTGCTCGCGCAGCCTCTTTTAGTATGCCAAGCATGGATTAGAAATATTTCAGCTGAGATATCAGTGGAGCTGGGTATCAACGCATACAATGGTCGTCTGTGGTGCGAAGGCGTGTCCCCAGAAGCTTTGCCTACATAGGGTAGATCTGTAGGAAACTCCACCTACTGGATTCCGAACACACTGAAAGTGCCTCGCATCTGCCCATCTCAGATGACGTTGAAGACTTGCACAACGAGCACGGATGCAATTACCGCTCGCACCTGGCTTCGGGAGATCGTGGACAGAGAAAAGAGAGCTTCATATGGTCGAGCTATGCAAGGGCAGGCAGACCACTTGGGGAGAAGATTATCGAATCATTGCCCGATACTGCTTGCCGCTTGTGCCTCCGGGGTTAGCCGTCTGTGGAATTGGTCTCTTGATTTTAGTGGCGTGTGGGGTGCAGCAACGATATCGTCATGAGCAGCGCCGGACAAGGGTTGACAAATACAGGGGGGTAACACGTACGGGCAGACGCCCTCCCTGCTAGTATGCTAGCAGAATAATACAGCCCAACCATTTTGCAAGGGCTCGCTTATTTTGAAACATACTGGCAGGGAGGCATCTGCCCTGTTCGTGGTACCCCCTTGTACGTTTTGAACCGGGGTGCCAAGGATTGCTGTAAGACGGAAGCCGACGTTTATGGTGTTACTGTGCGTGTAGAAGCGCAGAACTTGCGGTCGAGCGCGCGTGGGATTTTGACTCACGTCTTTGAACTTGCCGTTCTACCTACTTCCTGGAGCAATGCTCTGATCTTGGAAAAAGTCATTTGTAGTTATCCCGAATATTTCGTAATCAAGGCCCCATGGGTTTAGCGGCCGCTACGGGCTTATGGATCGGCTGGGTGCCCAGGGGGCGCCCCTGGAAACAAAGCTGTTCAACCAATCTCTCAACACCAAGTCCAGCTATCTCAATCTAGCTTACAACTTTCCCTATGACTCAGAAAGAACCCTGGCTGACTTCGCAGAGCTGGCATGAGCCACTAAAGGAGAACAAAATCCGACTCATTTAGCAAGTTATCGATCAAGGAACTGTGATTAGGAAACATTATCCTTGAAAAAATATGAAGATTGAATCCATACCTTAATCGGTATCAGATAATCGAGGGACAGCGGTAGCGGGACACCCCTTAATTGATACACAGACACCCCCCAATTGATGCGCGGACACCCCCCACTGATTGAGTTTAGGTCCTCCCTAATTAAGTTAGAATATCACGTGAATTTAAGTTGTTTGCATCTGCATCGCGAAAATCAAATTTACCTTACCTATTCCCACCCCAGCCTCTAACTGTTAAGCGCCTCCGCGGCCGCCCGGCTGGCTCTGTTTGCGTTAATACATCGACTCGTCACGAGCCATCAGCATTCGAACAGAATACCGGGTATACTACGCGTGGGTATGGTCGCGGGCGCGGGCGCGGGTGCGGGTGCAGGCGCGGGCGCGAGTGCGGGCATACTCACAGGCAGTTCGTAGACATCAAGCAAAGGCAGCAGCACCCAAATAAGTTCATGCGGCGCCTCGCAGAGTACCCGTGCCGCTGTCGCGACCCACTTACCTCGTTACCGAGGTAAGTGCCGGCCAGCTCAACGAGTAGAGCCCACCTCAACGTCAGATTTGCCAAGACACCCAAATACTATCAATATTCTTATTATATATTATTAACGCCATGACTACTGAGTATATTCGCGTCGAAAATAAGATCTAGGAGGCTCTTAAAGAACTCCAAGAGTCTACTAAGCCCAATGTTGCAGAGGCTGCGCGCCGACACGATGTTCCTAAATCATGCCTCCGCGCTCGGTGGAAAGGACGTTAATCGCGTTGCGAGAGGCCTATAGTAGGTAGAAGGCTTACTAACGATTAAGACCTTGCTCTTTGTAGCTATATTAATTACTTAGATTCCTTATATACCGCCGCTTAACTACTAATAATACGTTCTGCAGTAAATTAGATCTTAAATTAAGCTAACAAAAATCCGGATTAGCCACCACCTCCTATTAGCTCTTACTTTGTTAAACGCTGGCTTAGCCGCCACCTAGAGTATTATAAGCGTAGGTAGAAGATAATGGAGCTTAAGCGCACAGCGGTACACGAGCTAAAGGATATTAAGGCGTAGTTTTATTAATACCGCGACATTATAATTAAGTATGCAATTATGCCCATAGATATATATAACTTTAATAAGTTAGGATTCCGCGTTGGTATTAGTAAGAACTAGTAGATTATTATAAGGGAGCCTTATTAAAAAGCTTATATCTCTACAGATACAAATCGCGAGCTAGTTATTATAATAGAAACGATAAGTAGTAACGGAGTTAATCTACTACCTATAATTATGTAACGGAACCTTATAGCAAGAACTACAATGGGCTCGTTATTGGGCTAGGTGTGTAGGAAATGCAAGTACAAAAGTCAACAACGTAATAATAACTGGTGGAGTGGTTGCCCAACAGATTAACTCCAATTATATTCTAAGAATTACTACTAAGAAGGAACTATCTAGGTAGGGATTAAGGGTCCTTAAATACACAACCGTACTCCTATAAAATCCTTCTTATATATAATATACGTCTTATATATAAGGTACGTAAGTTCCTCTTATTTCTTTTATTTAATACGTAGCATATTATATAACCTTAGTTACCATTTCTTATTACATAGTTCTATCGGCTCCATTCTAAACCGTGCCTAAATTAACCAACTAGCTTCTTCCGTCTCTTCTCTAAATAGTCGTAATATTATACTTAAAGCGTCCATAATACCATCTCCCTCCTCTTTATCTTTATCCTTAAAGATTTAAAATATCTCTAAGTCGTTTACTAGAGGTGTAATATCTATCTAATTAATTTAGTTAATATTATTGCTCATTATGCCTAAAGCAATTTCTTCTTTACACGCCCAACGTTGTGCTCGCACTATTGCTGCAATATTATCTCTTAGTAAGATTATACTGTCTCCATATTCTCATTATTTAAAAGAGGGGTTAGTTTATATTACGTTAGCGAACCCATCTTCGCAATAACCGTCCTCTTACTTAGAGTGTACTAAAGCAAATATTTGTTCGTCCTATAACGTTCACTCTACTTCTAATGCTAAATATACGCGACCTATTACTCTTAATAGTCGTCTAGTTCCCTAATTAATTTATCTTAGGGTTTCGTATTTAATCTACTACTGCGCAGCTAGATAGTAAACTATCGCAAGCCCTTATTAAGTTAAAACATTCCCATAACGCAGAACAGAAGGCCCTAGATACTTAAATTATGGCATCTACTTATCTGCTTTATCTTAAGAAGGTTTATAAGAAGGTCTATTTTAAGGAGTAAAAACTTATAAAATAAGGTCTATAGGAACTAGGTAATAAAAGAACGGATTCTCTTCTAACAGAGAAGGAAATAGATCTAAGTAGTTCGGTAACTGCTCTTCTTAGGTCCCCCTTAGATAACTCGTTCTTTAGCGATTCTTTTTTATTAATACTATCTAACCTAATCTCTTCCAATACTCCTGTACCTTTCCTATAGCATTCTTTAAATTCTCTAGTAGCTCCTAGGTAGTCTTAATATAGCCTATCTACTTAACCTTATACTATATTTTATCATTAATGTCCTTATAATTAATAATCTTTAAAACTTGCTATTTATCTTCTTCTTATCCTCTATATATATCTACTTTATAAACCGGTGGCTTAACATTCCTATATACTGGCTCTAGTATTGCGATATACTATATAGGGTAGATCTTTATTTTAGCTAGTAGGTTTAACTTAAACGTAACCAATGAAATCCTTTATATAATTTTAAAAGGTCCTAGTCTAATATAGTCCAATTTCTTACTTAGTTATTAACTCTTAAAATTTTTATATAGTAGCCATACTTTATCTCCCTCCTTAAGATCTGGTCCCTTAGATCTCTTAGCATTATAGTACTTTTTTATTCTCTCTTGTACTTTCTTTACTAATTCTATAAGGTCTATATAAAGATTTATTAATATCTTTATTCTCTCTTTAGCTGTACTACTTATTTTCTTTACTTACTATAGTAATAATAATATTCTTAGCTTATATCCATAATTTGCCTTAAATAGTAATATACCTATTCCTTCTTAAGGTGTTATATTATATGTAAACTGTATAACTAGTAATAGCAATACCTAATTGTTCTATATATAATTAACATAATACCTTAGATACTATTCTAGTGTCTAATTTAACCTTTCCGTTTAACTATCTGTCTATAGATAATATATAATAGAAGTTACTGCTTAAACTCCTTGCTTCGCTAAGAATACTTCTTAAAATACTGCTATAAATCTTAAATCTCTATCCGATATAATCTTGCTTAGTGCTCTATATTTTATAAATACTTCTTTAACATAAATTCTAGCGATATCTTTTACTAAGATTTCTTCTGTGTATGCTATAAAGTATCCCTACTTCGTAAGCTTATCTACTATTACTAAGATCACGTCATAATCTTATTTAGTAATAGGGTCTTTTAATTTTAGCAACTTAACAATAAAGTCCTATAATATAACTTCCTATAGTCTCTCTAGTATTTTAATAGGTTATAGCCCTCTATATAGCTTATACCTTATCGGTTTATTCCTTTAATAATCTAGATACTTTTTAGTAACCTTCCTAGCTATCCTTTAGATTCTATTAATAATATACTCCTTTTAAAGTCTTAATACTAAGCCTATAGCTCTATTATATCCTTAAGTTAGTCCCTTATAGAAGTCCTCCACAAACTGCTCTACTATACTTCTTAGGATATACTTTACTTTTCAATTTTTGTATATATCCGTCTATAGATCTTCTAGCTATACTTTTAGAATTCTTTATACCCAAAAGCTTTCTAGTATCTTATAGACTTTCTCTAGTTCATCATCTTCTTAAGTTACTACGATTTTCGGATAATTATACCTAATCAATCCGTCTATATCTTTTCGCAATAAAGCCCCTAATGGCTTTTCCTTATTTTATAGTTTAGCTTTACGGCTTAGAGTATCTACCCTCATATTATCTATACCTCTAGTATACTAAATCTCGAAATAGTATTCTATAAGTATCTCTACCCATCTAACCTGTCTTCGGTTAAGTTCCTTTATTATTAGGAATCCTATTAGGTTCTTATAATCCGTTTTAACTATAAATAGTTTCTCTATGCCTTGTAAGAATGCTTTTTATTCCTTTAATACTATAACTATACCTAATAACTCTTTGTTATAGATGTTATAGTTTAACTCCAGTAGTATTATCTTCCGACTATAATATGCCACTAGGTGCTATCCGTCTTAATGCCTTTATATAAAGTATGCCCCTAGTATATAGTCTAATACATTTATTTCTACAACTATCTCTAGTCCTGGTTAATAGATCTTAAGAACTGGCTCCTAGGTAAATAACTCTTTAACTTTCTTAAAGAGTTCTTTTTGCTCTTTTCCCCATACCTATAGTTCTTCTTTCTTTATTAACCGCGTAAATGGCTTAATATCCTTTAACCACTGCGCTATAAACCTTTTACAGTAATTATAAAACCCTAAAAATAATCTTAACTGTATAATGTTCTTTAGTTCCTACTAATTTACTATAGCCTTAATCTTCTTTAGATCTATACTAAGTTAGCCTAGTTTAATAATAAATCTAATAAAATCAGTCTTCCTAGTAAAGAACTTATATTTCTTAATTACTATTAGCATCTATTTTTTTTATAGTCTCTTTAAGACCCATTTAACGTGTTCCCTATATTCTTCCTTAGTTATTAAGTAGATAATAATATTATTAAGATATACTATAATAAATTTATCTAAGTATTCTCCTAATATATTATTAATACGCTTCTAGAATATTACTAATACATTTATAAGCCCAAATTATATAACTAATAGTTTATATAGTCCTTCCTTTAACCTAAAAGCTGCCTTTTATTTGTTACCTTCCTTAATCCTAATCTAATAGTACGCCTATCTTAGATCTATCTTTATAAAGATTTGCGTATTACCTATCCTATCTTAAATTTCGCTAATTAAGGGTAAAGGATACCTATCCTTCCTAGTAATGCTATTTAACTGTCTATAGTTAATANANAGCCTTAGTTTNCNATTNTTCTTTAGTANAAATAGTACTGGATAACCNGCTAATGANTGCGATGGTCTAATATATCCCTTTTATAGATTTTCCTAGATAAACTCTTTTAACGCTTTACCCTCTTCTTTAGTAAGCTTATAGATTGAAAAGAACTTTAGACTTATTCCTAGTTCTAACTCTATTTTATAGTCCTATGCTATATATTCTAATAGCTTTTTACTTTTCGGTAACTATAGTTTCTTGCCGTACTTATGGTATCTCTTTAGTATATAGCTTAGTCCTTTTTCTATTTCTTTATAGGTTGCTCCTACTTAGTATTATACCAACTTGGCTTATTATCACATTTTATAGCATTAAATATCTCTAATATTGACCTAACCTATAATCTAATTAATCCTTAGATTATATTCCTATAACTAAGGCATGCCTAATACTACCTTATTCTGTCCCAATAGTAGGATATTAAAAGACATCTTAATTTGTCTCCCTTTAATAGTTATCTAAATAGGTCCTATTTTAAGATTAATAATCCCTCCTCTATAGGTTATTAGATCTCCTAAAATTATAACTAATAGGTAAAATTACTCCTTTTATCTATAAGGTAGCCTTATTCTCTTAACTACTACTAGTAAGATATAGTTTCGCGTTACTTTACTATCTATTAGCGCTTTAAACTACTAATCTTGCCAATTAATCTATAAATTTAGGTGTTGTCCTTAAATTCCTTTAAGGGTCTAAGGCTCTACTATTGGCTCCCTCTGGTTCTATAGGCCTCTACTTTTCCTAACTATTAGCTGCTTAATCCTAGTATACTTAGCTTACTCTTTAGCTAATACCTAGTTCGCTTTTTATCTTTAATATACTATAGACATATATTTTCTAGGTATTCCCATTACTATTATCCATCTAAGTATTCCTCCGTAAGGAATCTTCCTAGTTAAAGTACTAAACTTCCTTCCTCTTAGATTTTTATTGGATGCCATCTATATATATATTTGGTATTCCTATACTATTACTCGTCCGTTATTTAGTATATCCTTATAGGGTATTTCTAATTCTTTTCTTTTAGATTCTTATATATTTCGCATATATTGTCTATATACGCAATCTATAATATTATATAGTGTGCTAGGTGCTTTAGGTTAACTCTTAGCTCGTCTTTATCCTTAAGTTTAAACCTTTATCGTGCTAATCTAAACATTATAACTTTATTCGCAGGTATTAAGATGCGCCTCTTACTTCTTTAGTCCTCTAAATGTTCCTCTAGATCCTTTAACATTATAATTAAGGCTCCTTTAATATACATTATAGCCTTCTCTGTAATCAGGTGGTCCTAGATAACTTTTTCATTTAACTATATATAAAAATCTTTCTACTTATCATTGCGTCTTTACCTATACCACTTTTAGTATAGCTGCTAGAGTATATACGGCTTGTCCATAAGGAAGTATCTTCTTATTACTGCATTATAATAGCCCTTTATATATTGTTCTTCGAACCTAGTTAAAATCCCTAGATCCTCTTTACTTTCTAGTTTAGTAAGCCACTTAGCTCTTAGTATGCCTGCTCTTAGCCTATTAGTGATTCTTTATACTAGTGCTCTATCCTTTATACGTCCTAATATACTAGATCTCTTATCTAGTTTCTATTCTTGCTATGTAATAATTCTTTGCCTAAACTCTTCTATGGTTTCTTTTAGTTTGCGCCTTGCGCTCTAATCCTTAAAGTTATCTTACTTCTTAATCTTAGTATTAACTTTTTAATCTTTAGTCTAAATACTTTATTTAACTAGTAAATCCTCTAGGTTTATATATTCGTCTCCCAGTCTAATTACTATTTATGCCGTAGATTCTCTAATCTATAAAGAAGCTCCTTGCCTTTTATCTATGGGTGTCCTAATTTATACCCTGAATTCTTAACCCCTTAGATTCTTTAATCCTAAGCTTGCTTCTAACTTAAGCTTAGCTCCCGCCTTAGTCTAACTAGGCGTTTGTAGTATTCTTATCTCGTCTTAAAAGTCTTAAATCTCACTTATCTCGTCTTAAGAGTCTTATACTTGTGGGAAACTTTATCCTAAGCTCATTTATATAGTTCTAAACTAAGCTGCTGCTCTACTCTATTGGTTTCTGTCTGTTATGGGTCCTTAAGCTTACCTTATCTTATCTTAAGAATCTTAGTTATCTCTTATCTTATCTTAAGAATCTTAAGCCTTTGGCCTTTTGTCTTTATTAAGTACTAAAGTAGTTCGCTATCCTACTTTTCTTACGTCTCGCAAAGCGATAGATATTATGTCTAGTGGGTTTTTAATCCCTACTAATATTCCTTATTCTATAATAGAATCATCCTCTACCTCTAGTATAATATCTCTAAGGTCTGCTTGCTCCTAGTAAGCGGCCCTTATTGCCTTATCATTATAGAATATTTCGCCTAAGTTAAATTCATCGTCCTTAATATCCGATCTGTGAACTAGTTTATTAGTTCCTCTATATTCTATAGGTGCTAGCTCTTATAGCTAATAGCTTGCGCCGTACTTAGCGTCCTTATAAATTTAGTATACGTTATTGTAATAAAACGTAAAACTTTTAATTAAACACTCTTTTATTCCTTATAGCATATTATTATCCCTTTATACATATATATTGTCTACTAGTCTTATACCTTTTACTATATAGTAACTCTACCCACTTTTATAATCTCTAATATAATAACCCTATTTTCCGCAATTTATATAAGCTCCTTCTTTAAACCATTTTTCTTGTTATAGAGTCCGCCTAAATATCTTCTGCTGTTAAGATCCCTAATTTAGCCTCTACTCCTTAGACCTTTAATTACTTAATCCTTGTTCTCTAGGTTTTTATAGTTTACTCCATCTCTTATAGGCTTTTTTAGTACTACTTAAGTCTATTAGCTCTGCGCCGTACCATAGTTTCTAACTTAGCTTTTATTATTACGTACTCTGCGCCTTATATAACTATAGAACTCTATCCTAGCCTCTCTTAGCCTATTCCCTTTAGTAAATCCAATTATTAATCTTAATTACCTAATCTATTAGTTCCCTTAGGGTATCCGCATCTTCTATTAGGATAATCGCGTCCTAAACTTTAGCCTTAAGTCCCTATTTATACTATGCTATAAGCGCCCTATTATTCCACTTTACTTATATTACTAGTGTCTAGAACTATATTATATACTTAATTGCTAAAGTTTATTATATAAGGTTCTAGAGTTTTCTTTCCGCTATAGTTGTTTCTTCTAGGTTTCTAAATATCTGCGTTAGTCGTTCTATAAATCCTTCCTAACTTAAGAATATAAATCGTATATCTTAGTTAGTGGTTATTATTCTATTTACCTATATCTCTATAAGGTAAGGTTTAAACCACTTAAGTGCTTTTTCTAATAAGAATAGTCCTATATAGGCTATCCGATCTATAGGTGTAGGTAACTTTACTCCCTTCTGTAAGACCTTAAAATGCATCTATATAAGGAATCCTTTAAGCTTTAACCTCTCTCCTATAAATCTCTTAATTAATAGTAGCTTAATCTTTACTGCTTTTATCCCGTTAAGTCTTTCTTCTAATACTATATTATTAGCTGTTAGCTAGTTAACTATTTCCTATAGCTGTCTAACCGTTATAGGTTGCTATAAGTTAGTATCCGCTATACTAGTGTTACCTCTTATCCTTAAAGTAGTTGCTACCGTTAATAGCGTTATAGTGGCTGCTTTTAGTAGCATATTATTTAACTTCTTATATTAATACTATAACTAGGTAGTAATTGTGTAACAGAACCTTATAGTAAGAACTATAATGGGCTTATTATTGGGCTAGGTATATAGGAAATATAAGTATAAAAGTTAATAACGTAATAATAACTGGTAGAGTGGTTGCCTAATAGATTAACTCTAATTATATTCTAAGAATCACTATTAGGAAGGAACTATCTAGGTAGGGACTAAGGGTCCTTAAATATACAACTATACTCCTATAAAATCCTTCTTATACATAATATACGTCTTATACGTAAGGTATATAAGTTCCTTTCATTCCTCTTGTTTAATACGTAGCACATTATATAACCTTGGTTACTATTCCTCATCACATGGTTCTATTGGCTCCATTCTGGACTATGCCTAAATTAACTAACTAGCTTCTTCCGTCTCTTCTCCAAGTAGTCGTAATATTGTACTTAAAGCGTCCGTAACAAATTATACTTACGGGCGCATAGTTCTTTTACTAGTGGTTTAAGAATTTAGCCCTTCCTAACCACTATCTATTAGGCCTATTAAAAATAGGCTATTTAAATAATAAATTAGCTTTTAATTAGCTTAAGTACTTTAACGTATATAGTTCTTAGCGCTAGTTAGGTATATATAGGCTCTTAATTTTTAATAGCTACGGCTCTTACCTTATGAAGGAGTTTATTAAGTATTACGATAATTAAAAGATTATACTATTTACCTTACCTCCGCATATAAGCCACCTTTTGCAGCCTCTTAATGTTATTGTATTTTAGCTGTATAAACACCACTATAGTAAGGTAGTTAAACAAGCGATATAAACGGGCTGCACCAACTTTAATAAAGTTAAATTCCTTTATGTAATTAAATTAATTCATTACCAAACATTTAAATTAAGTATAATTAAGTTAGCCTTCTGGCAGGCAGGCCTCGTTCCTTATAACCCTTAAATTGTCCTTAATTCTATACGTAAGGCGCGTCCTACTACCCCCCCCCCTTTACCACCTTATAAGCCACCATCTACATCATATATACTAAGATCTTTGCGTATAGTTTAGAAGAAAGTTTTACCGCTAGCTTAGGAGGTATATAAAGATAATAAGGAGGCCATAGATATCTTTATAAAATTCGTAAGAGGTAGTTTAGTAAATATGCATGCACGACTATAAGCCGAACGCGAGCTTGCAAATATATAAGCAGCTACTAGAGCTTGTCAGCAACGCCAAAAAAGTAACAGAAAGGTTGTACAGAAGGGAGGGGTTATATATACAGCAAATGCACGGTCAATTGTACAAAAGCGCGAGCAGGAGGAGGCTCTAAAAGCTGCGCGTGCATTACTGAGGAAGGAACGGGCAACTGCGAAGTAGCTTCTTTAGGACGCCACAAGGCGGCCAGAGCCTTGATCTATTGTATATAGAGACTCCTTCCATTAAGAAACCAGTACTACACTACAAGATTCTAAATATTCGACTTTTTAGCAGAGCCCTGCGGCTTCAAAATCATGGTCTTGGCAAATCTGACGTTTGAGCTGGCCGGCACTTACCTCGGTAACGAGGTAAGTGGATCGCGACAGCGGCACGGGTACCGCGCAATCGAGGTGTTACGGTCATAATATTTGAGTACAGGCTCGCGACCGTCGCGCACTGATGCGGATGCAAACAACTTAAATTCACGTGATATTCTAACTTAATTAAGGAGGACCTAAACTCAATCAGTGGGGGGTATCCGCGTATCAATTGGGGGGTGTCCGTGTATCAATTAGGGGGTGTCCCGCTACCGCTGTCCTAATCTTATTGGTTGGTTTTTATTGATACCGAAGGGACCAATTTTAGCGGGTTAAGGGATAATGCATATGATGATCAAGGAGAAAATCCTCTGTAGTAAACATGCGCAATCTGATGAATGAAATACCGGCGTTGTATTCGAACGTACGCATGCGGAAAGGAGGTACTGAAATAGAGGTCGGGTGTTCGTCAGTAAGCAGTGAGATTTAAGGAATCAAACTGCACTGAAAGTTCATGGGGTGAAAAAAGCAGGGCCTCGAAGTCTAGGAAGGCTTAAGTTAAGGAAAAATTCTGTTAGCACTACATTTCCCGCAGCTGCTATCCGCCACCTGTCGGCGTGTTTCTACCTTTTGACGGTGACATGCTGTATGGGGCCTAGAGGTTACGTTAGTCAACATGTTCGTACACTAGATGCGGAGCTACCTGCAGGCCAAAAGGGTGGGGAGACAGTGCATACCAAGACCTTCTTTGCGTTACATATTCGCCATGCAAGATTCTTGACATTTCCATCAGCCTGCACCACCTCGGGCGCGAGTTCGATGCCAAACCTACAAGATGTTAGTGGTCTTCTAACCGGCTTACTTTCCATTTTAAAAAAAAAAAAGAAAAAAAAAGAAAACTTGCATTTGATGTACCGCAAAGACTACACGCTTTGCATACTTCCCATCCCTCCCGACCAAACTACCAAACGGCTCATCGACAGTGCTAGGCGCAATCTCCGGGTCTCTATCAAAGCAGTTCCTGACTACTGGAAGTAAAGCAGTCTCTACAGCACCTCTGATGAAACCATTCGCATCAACTTCAACATCTTCCTCATCGAATCGAGCGATACGGATCTCGAAAGGCAGAGAGATGGCCATAACGTTGTGTTTCCCATCGTGATGGTATCGAAACTCAAAGACACCAGAAGTCCACCAAATCTTGTCACCAGAAAACTCCATCTCACCATGATAACAATCCCTATTCTCACCATCCTTTCTGTCTTTCGCCGGAATAAGATCATCGCTGACCAAAATACCCTGGTCTGGTCTTGTAGAGTCATAGACACCACGGTTCGTAGCAATCCAGCGCCCGTTAGAAGCAACACGTGTAACATCCCTAGATGCACTATCTGCCACCATGTAAAGCCCAATCCAGTCCTTTTTGCTGTGGTTTAGTGGCGCAGTCCATCGCACCTTAATTAGTGCACCATACTCGAACATTAGTGTCCGAAACTCGCTTGTACGCTTGGCCGGCAGACGCGCCATCTCGCTCTCACGACCGCTGCTCTTGTCCTTCTCTGCGATTGCAGCGCTTGGCGTGCCTTCAATCTCGATGGAATAATCTCTGAGATCTAAACCCGCAATATCGGGAGCTAAGCGAGTGATACTGATACGTGCCGGGTATGACTTAAAGAGTGCTGTGGAATCTTTAACGAATGTACCAACACCCGCGGCGAGCTTGGGGCGTGCGGATTCAAGCAATTCTTCAACGAATTCAACGGTTTCGCCGAGCACGCGATCGACGCTACCATGCCATTGCCGGATCGGTAATGGCAGCGAGCGCTTAAGGCTTTTAGAGAGACCTGAGGTCTGACGCAGGGCTTCACCATAGAGTTTTTGCATATGCGGACGTTCGACAACCTGAATGAAAGCAAGAGTGAGGCTATGACTCAGTAATGCGAGGAAGAAGATAGTCTTGCTCCATGTAATGATGGCAACGCCCCAGACGCCGGCCAAACCAAGAAATCGTTCTGGATTGTTCAAGAAACGATAGATGCCACTGTACGTCAATTTGTTAGGTGATTGATCGAAGAAGTCGCCAAAGAACCAGCCAAATTCTCCAAGTGATTCGTATATGCTAACGACAGTCCACAGCTGGAGGGCTACCATAGCAACCCCGATGATGTGACGTAGAAGCACCAGCCCATAATCCCAATCAGGTGGCGAGGAGTACATCTTCCAAGCAGCACAGATGAAACTAGCATGACACATGGTCATGCTAAGATGATAAAGACTCTTCCACTGCCGCCAAGCTTCTTCAGCGCTGTCACCATACTTGATGAAATGACGAGTCCATTCCTTCTTGTTGGACTGCCGATCCAGTACGCATCCAATGCCCATTGAGTACCAGAGGCGCCAGACCACAGCATTTGCAACAAAGAAAGTCTGGAAAAGGCCTGTTGATGGGGTCATTGCCGCAAAACTGAATAGATAGAATTGAAAGAGCAGAACCGTCACGTCAATCGATCGATAAAAATCGATGTTTTGCAAACCAATAAGATTGTGGACTGGCGAGGGTTGGATTGTGGATCCGAAAGGTGGGAGGCCATCTCCAAATCCGGAGTCTGAACTTCTAGAATCTGGACGTTCGTCTTCTCGGGAAGTGTCCTTGGGTAGTCGCTTTCGGGGCGCCGGTGAGTTGTATGTTTTCTCGATATGAGGGTTTTCAACGAGAGCCAAGAAGGCGAATTGAGCAGCATGAGCGAGGATGGAGATGAATAGGACTTTGTAGCTTGCTGCCATGAGAGAGATGCCGTAGTACCCAGCATATCCAACAGAGTACATTGGGTGCGGAGCCATTTCGAATACGCCGTCAAAAGTAAGTTCTTGGTCGATGAGATAGAAGAAATCTCCCCAGTACCAGGCATAGTCTTTAACAACCCTATGAGCATCTAGTTTGACCCAAAGATTAAAGAGCACCAGGATAATCCCGGCAACCCAGCGAGCAACTGTCATTGCCACTCCTTCTCCCGCAGGTCTACCACCGCAAGCTATGGCGAACAGGGAGTAAGAAACAAAGTCACACATCAAAATTAGATCAACCACTCGTCTGAAGACTAGCCAAGTGTTGTACTCAATTGGTGCCTCCTCGAATTTGTAGTCTGTGGGGATTTTGGTTTCCATTTCCTTCTTCAAAATGGCATAGATCCAGGGATGAGGGTTTTTGCCTTTAGATGGATGTTCAAAGATCTTTGAATTTTTTGCCCATATGACCAAACGCCGGTGGTCAGACTGAACCTGAAGAAGGTATCCAATGCCGGCATTGTATGAAGCGCGCCAGAATAGGAAAATGACAGCGAATGCAGGAACTCGAAGGCTTGGCGGTAGCCAGTATAGAGTGAGTATCATCAGAGCAAGTACAGAAAGTACAATGAGGTCCGAGATGTTCTTTGGTTGTGTTGGTGATAGGAGCTGCGAGACCATGTCATGAGTCTGTGGAACGGTAAATACTGCAGTTAAGTGAGAATAGAATCAGCACTTATCATTCTCCACAAGGAGTTTGCTTGATTTGACCGCATGCTCTTTTATATCTAGTGAGCAATTGGCAGACGTTCCTCGTCGCATCCGACTAGACGTAACAGCACAAGCAGCTGGCGCGGCAAGCTACTCACCTGTGCCATCAGGAGTCCTGCCATAGGTGCGCCTATCCTTTTCATCTTTTCCGTTCATATCCTCTGCCGAATTCACTTCCAGCACTTTCTCTCTTGCATCTGCCGAGCTCTCTCTTTTTTGTGACGTTACAGTTGAATGTGGTGCCCCTCCTCTGAGTTCACTGCTCTCGACGAATCTTTCTCTCTCAAAACCACCCATCGCAATCTTATCAAGTTGAGTTGTTCAGATTGAGCAGATTCGGAAGCGAAAGGCCGAGAATTGGACGCACAGTAACAGGAATGTTCTCTCGAGATTATTATGCAGGGTGTTATGTGCGTGGATTCAAGGGTCGGTCTCAAGAACGAAGCAGTAATCGAGCCACTTCCTAGCAAGGAATATATACAAAGGCAATTTTCGCGGTTCCTCGACAAAGGCCATGGAGTCTCTTGCTTGGGTTGAGTGAAAGGAGGAGTGATCAATCGAAGACGTGTAGCGAACTTGGCTTGCATCGCTTTAGAGATGTGGCCCGTGCACGCGATCAAGAACATTAACTTCCTCGCGTCAAGCGACGCGGTAGAATAACTTACCGCCCGTATATACACCTCATTGATTGGTGCGCACGGGCCACAGTTCTAAGGATGCAAGATATCGGTGCAAGAGAGAGTTGTAAATAAATATTTTAATAACAATAATATATATAAGGCCGTCAAAATTGGCCCCTATACCTGTACGAGGCAACGGCTACATATCTACTAGTCTTCGGATTTAGTAGTCGTCGAGACATTAGGGCGGTAGTAAAAAGGTTTTTACACAAGGTAGTAAGATCTTGAAAACTACTACTATTTATACCCTCTTATAGTAAATAGCTACTGTACTTCTATTTTAAGCTTACTTATATAATCCTTATGGATACGAAACAAATTCTAACGTCCCCTAGCCTTTAAATTAAAAGTATTAATAACCTTTAACGTGGGACACGGGGGTCCTGCTCGGTCCCTAAGTCTTACTCGATTTAAACACACTAGCAAATTAGCATTTTGGCGGGGTAAATTACTTAGCGCGAGCAAAACTTAGGGACCTACGCCGCGTATATATACTACCTACCTCTTTATACGCAAAATTAGAATACTCTTTCCCCTCTAATTTTTTCCTATAGGGGGCATAGGCAACCTAAGGGTGACTTGCCTATAAGGCTCGTACGCTGCACTTATCTAGGGAAACCCCTTCCTTACCTCGCGCTTAAACACCTCCTTTTTCTTAAGGATTTGTCTATTCTCGTAACATACCCTACTATTCTATTAATTGAGCTCCCTATTTATATCTTACCTTATAAAATAATAATAATATATATTAAATCCTATACTAAGAGTTTTATAAAACTATACTAGAATATTAGCAAAATATAGTACCCTCTCAATGGCCTCAATGGTTAGTGGTTGACGCAATTAGCGCGTAGTTAAGGGCATTTGGCAACTTGACCGACTAGCCTATATTATGTTTTTTTAACACGCAGCCTGCGCGTAGCCTACACGTAACCTATATATAATCTACATACAACCTATATATTTGGCATATTTAGAGCCATCTGCCTCTTTTATACTAATAATATATTTTAAATAATAAATAAAGGCTAGCAAGATAAATTATATATACTTTTTTAAATAATATATATAGCTAAAAAGTAGCTACTAAGAGTAGTAAATATAGACCTATTTATATCTACCTATCTATATTATCTACCTATTTATATTACCTACCTATCTACATCTACCTACCTGTTTATATCTACTTACCTATTTATATCTACTTACCTATTTATATCTACTTACCTATTTATATTTACTTACCTATCTATATCTACTTACCTATCTATATCTACTTACCTATTTATATTTGCCTACCTATCTATATCTATTTACCTATTAGCATTTACCTGTTTATATTTACCTATCTATACTACCTTAATTTAATTAATCAATTAAATTGTTTATAGTGTTCGCTGGCTAGTTATTATCGTCTACTTCTAGCGACGGTTATTTAGCTCTGGTGACGGTTATCTAGCTCTAGTGACGGTTGTCTAGTTCTAGTAACAGTTGTCTAGTTCTGGCGATGGTTGTCTAGTTCTAGCGACGGTCGTCTGGCTTTGGCGACGGTCGTCTGGTTCTGGTAACAGTTGTCTAGTTCTAGTAACGGTCGTCTAGTTCTAGCGATAGTTATCTAGTTCTAGCAACGGTCCTTTGCTAGCTGCCGTTCTAGTGCCTCCCTAGGTAGAGAGGATATAGGGAAGGAAGGGTAAAAAATAAGGCGGTAGAGGTATATATAGAGGTTATTGGGAATATAGCGGGGACTTAATGCAGAGCTTTATATAGAGCCTCTGTATATAGAGCTTCGCGTAGAGCCTCTATACGTAAAGCTTTATATAGAGCCTTATATAGAGCCTCTATACGTAAAGCTTCGTATAAAGTATTTATATATAGAGCTTCGTGCAGAGCCTCTGTTAGCGACTTAGTTAATTAAGACATAAGCACGGTAAAAGGGTCGCGCAAGCCTATACAATTGGATTGTCTATAAACGAGAATCTAAAGCTAAAGAAAGGAAAGGAGAAGAAGGGGAGCGCCGCTTGAAGCTATATACAATCTTCGTGTCACGTGACCGCAATATGCGGCAATCTGTAGCAACTTGCCGGTGCGTAGTTCTGCCAAGTTCTGCTAGTGCTGTAACAGCCTCTATATATAGAGCTTTATATAAAGCTCTGTATAGAGCCTTATATAAAGCCTTTAAGTAATAAAACTATATAAAATTATATAAGATTGTATAAGATTATATTAAATTATATATAATAGTTAAATATATAGTATATAACTCTACCTTAATTATATATTAAAAAATATATAGTTAGCTTTTAAAGTTATTAAGTAGGTTAACTACGTATTATTCAACCTTTAAATATATTAAATAGGTTAACTACATATTAAGGAATATACAGTTAGCTTTTAAAGTTATTAAATAGGTTAACTGCGTATTATTTAACTTTTAAATATATTAAGTTAGTTAATTGCGTATTAAGTTGGTTAATTGCGTGTTAAGTTAGTTAAATTACATATTAATTACGCGAAACGCGCTAAATAAAGTCTACTTAAATCTTATCCTGCGAATATTTTCCTAATATAGGTGCTTTGGCTCTCCTCCTATGTGCTATAGCGCTAACTACAATAGGAAAAAAATATAGGCTTTAAATAGCTTTAAAAAATAGGTAACGGCGATGTGTTAGTATGGAGGGCGGGTGGTATCATGCGTGGGTGGTTCAAACAGGTGAGGATTCGGTAAATTTCTGTAGTAGATCATGGTTTCTGACATAAACCCATCCTTTTCTGAAGCGACTCTATGGCCAACACCAACAGCAAACCCACGCGAAGACCTCGCGATATAAAAACGCGCGTTTCCCTTCTACGGCCGACAAGAACTTTACCTAGACAATTCTATTTCCCTTCATCTACGTCGTCTCTTTGCGGACATATAACTGCGACCATTTAGGAGCTTGTTTCTGTGTGCTGAGTTTAGCACAGTCTCCTTCACAGCGACGTCCGTCCCTATCTTCGCATTGATCTCAAAGTCCACGAAGCCCAATTCACAGTCTCTCTCCACCCAATCTCCGAACATATCCGCATAATAATTGGTTACCTTATTCCGTCCTCAAGTCAAGCTGGCTTAAGGTTCTGCTGCCTCTATTGGAGCCTGGCTGTCTACTACATTACCTATAAAGGGCTGGTTCCTCTACTTCAATATCATCAACCTATCGGCATAATCTCCCTAGTTGTTAGTATATAGGTGGGTATCGGGGTGCTTCGCTTTTCCAGACTACTGTCGCAAGATCTCTGCGCGAGGATATTCGACAGACTGATAATAGAGGATGGCGGGTTTTGGGAGGTCAAACTCTTTGAGTATAAACACTGGAGGGTCTCTCTTGTAAGAAAGAAATTTATCGCTTTATCTAAGTTACCACTGCAGCTCTATCTAAATCCATAAGTAGGGTACTTTGCTAATTCGCGCCTTCTACATAGCGGTAGCTCCACCAATGTTAGTCAGGGCCAGCAGAGTGCTGGGCTTTTTGGCACTTCAATAAACACATCCCAGCCTCAGCAAAGCGGTAATATGTTTGGACAATCAACCTCACAACCGCAACAGACTGGAGGATTATTTGGTCAGCCCGCAACATCACAGCCGCAGCAAAGCGGAGGGTTATTTGGCAACCTACAGAAACCTGCTCAACAACAAACGGGAGGCTTGTTTGGTAATTCTACAACTCAGTCACAGCCACAACAGAGTAGTTCCCTCTTTGGAGGAGCATTAGGACAACCGAATCAGAATCAATCCCAACAATCTGGTGGATTATTCGGGAATTTAGGCCAACAGCAAAAGCCAGCCACACCCTCATTATTGTAAGCAAGGGACCCCACCCGCATTCACTTGCCTCACTCATATGCATCTGTCCACAAACTAACAGCATTCCTCCTAGCGGATCCACTGCAACTCAACCTAAACCCTCTCCTTCTTTGTTCGGCTCCTCCCTTCAACAACCACAGCAGCCCCAGCAGCAGCCCCAGCAGCAGCAACCATCCCTCTTCGGCAGCATGGCACAGCAGAATCCACAGCCCAACCCTTTTGGCGGTAGCCTGACTCTGGGCCAAAGCACTAGTCAGCCGCAAGCATTTTCTGGTTCAACTAGCACTGTTCCCGGCGTCAAAATTGACGTTTCGAATATTCGTGGCACGACACGCTTCTCTGACCTCCATGAGTCTCTCCAATCACAAATAGAAGACATTGATAAATTCATTCAGCAACAAATCAACTTCTGCACTCAATGCTCAGGCATGCTTCCCAAGCACAGTGCCTCGGTCACCTCTATTCCGCCAGATGTCGAGTTCTTAGAAGGCAGAGTAGCCACGGTAGAACTAGCAATCGATAACGACATCACTACCGTAGGGCGTTTGAAGGACATCTGCAGGAAGGACGCCGACGACGCAAGCCTCTCGTTCCGTGCCATCGAGAACCTCAAACTCCCGCAGCAGTTCCACTATGCGGGGATGACCGGCCTCGGCTCCACGCCCTCCGCGCCTCCAAGATCGAGTGCAATTCTTAGCGGCGCTAACGATGACTCGAGCGGCAAACCCGTAGATCTCGTTGGCTACTTCTCGAAACGTGCAGACGGTCTAGGTGACACACTGGATGAATACGGACGCCAAATCCGCGAGATCGAGGCGCACTTGAGAACCGTTGAAGCTGGCGCTATGCAAAGGACTGAGGAGCTAATGATGGCTAGGGGCGGTGACGCCGTAAGTGGGAGGGATCAGCAGAGGGAGCTTGTGGGGGCACTGAAAGCCATTGAAGGTGCCATTTTACAAGTTGCCGGAAAGGTAGGATCGGTGAGGGAAATGGTTGTTGAGGAAACTGTTGGGGCTGGAGGAAGGTAGTGCGGGAAGTTGGATATGTGTGGAAAACGACCGGGGTGTTTGTACTACCAGTGCTTTAGGGCTGTACAGAGGCTGAAATTTAAGCGGGCATGACCTTTTCTCTTTGTTTGGCCGTAGCAATAGGGCTGAAATCAAGCGCAAGTGGCTTATAATATCGAAGATATTTATCAGGCAAGTCATGCAGATATGCAAAATTCTGTTGGCAGGGGGTAGTCAGGCAGTCTTTGAGCTCGGCGATGTGTACGTGACAGTTCACGGGCCACCTTATTAATATAGTTCCATAGGTCCTTCCTCATAGAGCCTTTCACATCCATTCCGCCACGCCTAGTTAGTGATCTGACAAATTCTAAGCCACAAAACAATCTGCGTATGCTAGATTCGAAACGAGGCTTAGATTTTTCTCCGCAAAATCAAGAACCGTGCCTGCTGTCACGATGACGAAGTATCACATACAAACGCTAGATGAACAAGCATCAGATTCGAAGAATTGATAGCTACGTACGGCTGTCGTGGAGACTCAAGAGGATTGCTGGAGAGGTCAACAGGAATATAGCTGCCTCTGAATCTATATAGGGGCAATGGGGCGGATAAACTATCTGCCAAATGATGCATAACATGCGGAACGTTAGTCCCCCAACGCAAATTTTAACCCGAGTGTAATAAGCCAATTAGTTAACCCAAAGCTTTAATTTAGAGCTTTATTATATAAACTTTAATTAATATATATAGAGATAAAGGTTTTCCAGGGGGAGACTCCCTAGGACCCCCCTATATAGAGCTTTTGCTTAATTTAGAAGTAGTAGTAAGATTAAAGCGCCTTAGTTACTGCTAGGTAAGGATCTACTACAGTAACCGAGGCGCCCTACTTAAGCCAGGCCTAAAGAATATATTGGTCACAAATATAGCATATATTTAGACTGCAGAGCTTTAATACAAAGCCCTCTACGTAGGATATAATATAGTAGATTATAATTCCAATTTAAAGCTTTATATACTAAATATTTTTAATACCTAATAACTATTAACTACGTTATTACCTACCTAGTTCGGACGTATAATAATACAATGGCTTAGTAATAATATAATAGCTTAGCGCCAAGTAATAGGAGGGGAGGAGATTAGGGGTAGCTCGGCTACTGTAAGAAGGTTGTAATATTAGTATCCCTTCGTGTGGCAAATGTGACTTTTCGTATTGGGCGCTTTGGGCGCTCCTGCTTGGGTTAGCATGCTGCAGGCACCCTAGCTAGCGTGATTTTATTAGTAAGCCTCACCAAAACGCGTTAATATTGCGATGCTGATGAAATACTGCAGAAGGCCACTACGGCTACCACTAAAAACACTTATATAAATTTTTTTTTGAGGAAGTTGGGCCAAAAGTCGTGATATATGACGTTATGTCTGTATGTTTCTGCCCTTCCTTTACCAACCAGCTGCTAATTATATAGGAAAATCCTCCGTTAGAGTCCTCCCCCGAACCACCGCCATATATCCGCTTTATACGCGTTCTTAATGTTAATGAGGATAAGCTAATAAAGGACCAGCTTAAGGTTATAAGGGAGGACGTGCTGTATACATTAAATAAGGTGTACTAAGTGTTACAAGTGATTGAACGGTTTAATTAGCGGTTATTTAATATAGAGGATCGATTAAAGGCAGTAGAGGAGGGCTTGAAGGAGGCTAAGAAGGACACTGCAGTAAAGGCTTAATTAGCTTTGGAGTCTTAATATCAAGGGCATAAGAAAGTAGAGGACCTAAAATACTCACCTAGTCGTCGCCTACTGAATAAAAATTGTTAAAGCACCGAAGATATAGAGGAAGCCTATAGGCCTTACATTTATATACCGTTTGCCTGATTTTGACTATAAGGTTCTTTACCTTTTTTTATCTATATATCCAGCACCCCGAAAGGGTCTTATGGCCTTATTTCCTTGTAAAGCTTTTGATAGAACGGTAAGTTCGCGTCTTATACCGTTGAATTGCAGGTAGTGGGGTTTTAGCGGTAACGTAGGTGGTTTTTTGATTTGTTCTATTTTTATAACTAGGCCTAATACCAGATTAATATTGCCTAGATTTTAGTGAGCTTTAACGAAGAAGACGCTTAGTATTGTGCTTATTTAGACCTATCTGCCGACTGCCTATAATAACGAGGTTCTATGCCAATTGTATACGGAAACGGCGGTGGGTTTAGAGGAAGGGCTTCTTTAACGTTTGGAAGATCTTCTTGCTAATAATATAGGTGTTAATTATAGCCGCATTAAGCGCCTAGAAGAATAAGGGCAGCTAGGTGCGCATAGTAGTGATCTGGGTGGTATAATAGCTTTGAAGCTGATTATGAATATTAACGCCGCCTATCTAGTTATTGTAGTTAATAGAGAGCCTTGGGAGCGTTAACTTCTTAATTGGATTATTGCCCTAAATATTAGCTACTAGCTTCTTAAGGAAGGAATTATATGCCCACGGCCGACGCCGATTAACTTTATTAACGTCCTTATTGCTATATAAGTAAGCTATTATTAAAAACCGTACTAAATTCTTATCCTACCATATGATTAAAAGTACTAAATTAACTACCCTAACAACTACTCCTGTAATAAAATTAAACGGTAGCCTTTCCTTCCTTTTATTAGCCCTTTTATGCACCTCTAGATAGTCCTTTAAGTTTAATCGAGCTATACTAGCTGTAGTAATTCCGAGTCGTTAAAGCACCTAAAGCAACGGAATATTCGTAAAATAGTTATCTAAGAATAGGCAAAATCGACGAGCCTGAAGAGGAAGCTATTGGGTAAGGTAGAGGACGTACTTAGAGGTCTTTAAGAGGACAATATCTTAATAATTTATTTGAGAAGGAAGCCTAAAAAAGTAGCTAGGTGAGGTAAACATAAAGCTATAGCAATACCTATATTAACAAAGGCTTAATATCTTAAAGCCCTTAGGTACTGGCTTACCAGGCAATTTAATTATAGCTATAGATCGTCTAGTAAACCTTACCATTATCTTATTAAAGCTAACTATAGATCTAGGTATAACGTACTTCCTAAACGCCTCGCTTAAAGGAGTTGTTAACGGCTCAATTTTCTTAAAAATGTGACGTTTGACACCCTCTGGTGGAGGTAGTAAGGTATAGAAAAAGCGCTTAAGTTACTCCTATCTCTTTTAGCCTATAAATAAGCTAATCGAATGTCTAGGATATTTAGGATCTGTAGCCCAAAGGTCTTGCACCTGGGTGACTTTAAAGACGCCTATATAGATAATAAGTCCTACCTAAATCATTAATTCACCAGCAGAGGTCTCCTTCCACGTCCGTGATCGTTTACCCGCATATTGTTCTGATTGGTAATATCCGCCAGCATTTTAAGAGGCTGTATATAGGTTTGTATTAATCGCGAGCTTCTTAAATACACTAATATTAAAGAATAGTAGGAATACTCAAATTGGTAGGTCCTATCTAGATCTACACCTACTAGACTCTATATAAATTTAATCCGCTAATATACAATAAGCAGCACGCTCATTATCCTTATTTTAATTAGGAAGGTTATTAGATTTAACGTCCGCGATAACACCACCAATAGGCTCACTAGCACGCCGAGCGGCAAATAGCAACTCATCTAGAAGGTTAATAACTTCAAGGTTTAGTTTAGAGACAGCGGCCATAGGCTCCCATGAAGTAGGAACAGCAGGAAGGCCCATTCTTGTGACTTCTTTAGCTGATAGCTCTGGTAGTTTAGTTTTATCTACCTCATCTGCCTTATCCTTAGCAGTCTCGCCGCGGGCCTTAAAAACGGCTCCTAATTCGTCCTTAATATTCTCCCTTTGGCTGCTTGGCCAAGCCTCCTTAATATCTTTAATTAGTACCACTGCCTGCTGCGTAGTTCCTGAAGCCTCTAGAGGCTGTATAATTACTGCCGACGAGCTATTATGTATATACTGCGTTGCTTAAAAGGTCTGCGAATAGGACTTCCAGGCTTGAGGTGCTTTTGGAGGCTTTGGAGGCTTCGGAGCCGAAGACGTATGACGTTTTTTGGGCGGCATAAGGACGATATTTTACTGATGATTTAATGATTAAACAGACGGCAACAATATTGAAGCTTTTTAATCAACTACACTAAATATTATAGGCTTCCTGGCCATGTTACTGCTGTTCACCGCAATATCTAAGCGTTAAATAAGGCGCTAGCACCCTTGCCGTACTGACTTAGTACTTCAATACCAAGCTCTATACGGTATAGAGCCTCTAGATTGGCTTATGAGGCGTGCATATACGAAAAGTCCTTGAAATGGTTGCCATACAAAGGGATAGTATTAAACTTTAAAAATTGTGCCGGGAGCTTAATTAACGACCCCTATATAAAACGTTAGCCCGCGAAGCCCTACTGCACGCGTTTACGTCGCCGCGGGTGGAAACATCATCTGGAATCCTATTCCTCTTAATAGCCAAGTGCAGAGGCAATGGTAGAGAGCCATCGCAGCGCGTGTAGCGCTGTCGTTCGACTCTGTAGTAACGAGCCCGCGACGCGTGTAAAGTATCGCCCTTAACAACACCAGGAGCCTTACTGCCTCCGCTTAGAGCTCTTATTCTACCATCTAGGGAGGCCTATTAAGGGAAACTGGGATACGAAAACCGCCTAATATACAACTACCTGGCTCGCAGCTAGGCCCAAAACTAGCCTTATCTAGCTAGTTAACGTAAACGCGTCCTAGGCGTATAACAGGACACCCTTAGGCTTATACTAGCTCTAAGATCGTAAAGTAAGCGCAATAAGGGTGTAGGGATCCTCCTTTTATAAGAACTTGTTAAGGTTAACGCGTTATAGATACTTTATACAAAACTTATTAAGGCCCTAAGGCCACCACAAAGAACTTATTAAGGCCCTGCCTAAAGAACTTATTAAGGCCCCTTTATAAGGGCCTATCTGGTATCTGGTATAATTAGGTAACTTAAAAGAGGGTCTTAATAGGCGTAGTACGCGCAACCTAGGGGACGGCGACGCAATAGCACTGTAACGGCAACGCGACGGTAACTAGATGGCCTAACGAGGTAGAAACACGGGCAAAGCTCTAGGTAGGGAAACATAGGCCAGCTTTAACGGCCCTATGGCGTTTAACTTATAGTTAACTTATAGGCGACTTATAGGAGGGTCTTAATAGGCGTAGTGTATGTAACCTAATGCGTATATATATAAGGCGACTTATAAGAGGGTCTTAATAGGCGTAGTATATGTAACCTAATATATATATATAGGGGAGGCTATAAGGGAAATATAGGCTAGTTAGATAAGGACTTAATAAATAGAGATATAGGCTAGCTTATAAAAGGGGGGGATATAAGCTTAGTTAGTAGGAGAGGGAAGAGTAGGTTATCTAGTATAGGACCTAGTATCTCTATAGCCCCTCTCCTATAAGACACGGTTAGCCTATTATAGGGAAACCCTTATAGGTAACGCGAAACGGGAGCTAGTAGTGTATAGGGTGTTACGCCCCTATATTACTACTAGCCTCCTATAAGGTGTAGTGCGTAATAGCTACTACTAGCTCTAGGGACCTTACCCCTTAGTTAAGCTCTAACCCCTAGTACACCTAGTATATAGGTAGGATTACGTCCTAGCTAGAGAAGACTATTATATAACTTAAAAGAACGGATACGCGTATTAGTATATTAATAGATAGAACCGTTCGCCTCTAGGGCGGCTTACTAGTAAAATATACTTAAGGAGTAAATAGGAGTTACTTAGGTAAGGGAGGCTTTTTTAGTTTAGGCCTTAACTATAAAAGGTACCTAAGGCTTCTATATTATAGGATGCAGCCATAACGCCCTTATAGGATTACGCCAGTAAGCATATAAGAAGGGAGTTGCAACCCCTAGAAATGGCAGCTTATACCTATACCGGTAGAAATAATAAAGAAAGGTATAAAACTAGAGGCTATAGAAGGCTTTTAAGCCGTATAAAAGCGTACTAACTTTAGGAGAAAACTCTTATATAGACTACTAGGGGGCGGTTTAGTACTTAGGCTAATCCTATTATAAGATACCTAAAAGAATAGTAAAATTCCCCGTTAATTAGTGGTGGCAGCTAACTGCTTATAGAAAGCCCTAGGCCCTTAGGCTTAGTAAGGGAAAGCTACTTAAAAACTAAGGTAGAGGCCTAGATAAGCAGGTATGTTAAACTTTACTATATAACTACCTACTTAGAAAGGGTAATAGCGGATTACATAGTAGACACGGCTAAGGAACACGCCCTACTACCATAAAGCCAAATAGGGGTAAGAAAGAACCGCTCAATACTATTAACACTTACGCTACTCGCTGCCACCATTAAATCTGTATAGGTGATGCAAAAGGACTTTATAGTATCAATGCTCAGCCTAAATATTAGTGGCGCCTACAATAACGTACCCTATAAGCGTCTCTTATACATCCTTAGGGCAAAAGGCTTCCTAGAATGGATTATATAATTTGTTTAAGGGTTTATAGGTCAAAAAGAAATATTATTAGTCTTTAGCGGATACTAAAGCCCCCCTATTATAGTTGCAACAGGAATACTATAAGGATTACCCCTCTCGCCTATACTCTTCCTTTTCTTTATAAGTAACCTGCTTAACTCCTTTAAAGAAGGGGCGACCTAGGGGATAGGCTTTATTAATAATACAAACCTAATTATATACGGGCTAATAGCCGCAGAGAATTATAGAACACTAGAGAAAGCTTATAATACCTATATAGAATAGGCAAGACAATATAGAGTCCAATTCTTACCAAAGAAATACCAGCTAATCTATTTTATAAGAAAACGTAACCAATCTATAAATCTTTAGCATATAATTTATATCTAAGGCTTTAGGGGTTAACTAGTTTAGAGCCTAAGAGTATTAGGAGATGGGTATAGTAAGCTCTAGTAGAGCGTATATGCGGCGCAAGCGGCCTATAAGGGCTAAGTATAGTATATTATATTATCTAGGATCGTTAACTTTACATAGGGTCCATGCTTTTAGAGGTCACGCCTACTATATATAGCAGTTGTCCGGCCAACCATAACGTATAGGTCCAGTATTTAGGCCATTAGAGAATCTAAGAAAGGCCCCCCTAAATCGCTCCTTAAACTACTCTAAAAGGTCCAAATAGCTTGCCTCTAGAGCATAATAGGCGGATATAAGCGAACGGCTACAGCACTACTTAAGAAGAAAGCTAATATTCCCCCCCTATAACTATATATTGAAGCTGTTGCAATATAAAGGGTATAAAAGGAACGCAACTCTAATATTATAAAGTATATTAAGACACGCCTAAATAAACTATAGAGGGACCCTAGGGCGCCTTATAGGAGAACAAACTAATAACCCTAAAGTAGGGAAGATATATTAGAGAAACAGGTAAAGAAAGTAGAAGAAGAATAGCGCTGCTTTAGGGCCTAGGCCTATATAAAGGAGAAAGGGAGACGCGTAAGAGGCTAGTAAAGATAATAGTAAGAGAGAGAAAGGAGCTAAAGTAAAGTATAAAAGAACGCCGGGAAACCATCTACCGTAATACAATACTGGCTAAACTAACGCTGGAGAGGCGTATAGGAGTTAAAGGTACAAAGGCTAACTAAGGTAAGAGGAACCTAAGCTATAGTATGGTTAACGCTATAGGGGGTAAATACTCTAAAGCTCTGAGAAGGCCTAATAAAGGTAGAAAATATAATAGTAACACTCTTAAGAATAGGAATAATAGGACTAAAAGACTGGCTCTACTGGGTAGGTGTCCTAGTAGGTAGCCTAAGATATAAATATGGCTGGCTAAAATAGACACTAAAATATATAATACTGTTATGCCCCTTACGCACTAACTAAGAAGTAATGCTCTTAGTAGCTGGCATAAAGAACTATAAGACACTGCTCTTAATATAAAAAGGCCTTAAGGCGGTTACCTAGTGGCTTATTAGCTAAAATATACTAAACTAGTTCTAGGTTATAAAGGAAATAGCAATAAAGGGCAAGGGGGTAAGTAACGGGCGCCCCCTAATAACTCTATAGTAGTAGAGTAAAGTTTACAATACTAGCGCGCCCGTAGGCTTATTACGGCAGCAGTGGTTCCTAAGGAAGTCAAAAAGTAAGGTAGTAGGAGCACCACCGGTGACTCGTAGGCGCCTTATAGGCGAGTCCTAAAAGGCAGGGAGATGGATTACGGGGTTTTCTCAAATAGAGTTTTCTCCCTACATGTACATAAGGAGTAGTCTGCGTGGGCCTAATAGGGATCCGAATCGGACGTTAAGCAATGAATTATTATTATATAAAACGTTAATAATATTTAATTATAGAGCTTTAAACCGGTAGATCTTTTAGGAATGCCTATTATAAGTAACTCTAAGTATAAAATTTAGAATATTTAGTAGTGGTATAAGTATAGGATAGGGTATATATTTGCGTTCCTAAATATTATTACGTAACGTAATTTTTAGGTAATAAAAACCAGCCGTTAACGTTACTTAACTAATACTTACTAGAGGTTCCTCCGTCCTTCCTATCTTCTCTCTTACCCGTCTCCTCGTCTAATATTATCTATATTACTACGTTAACCAATAAATCCCTTAGTAGGGACTGAGGAGGAGTATTAAAGCACCGCCAGCTCTTATAAGGAAGAAGAAAAGAAGAAAAGAAGGTATAAAGGAGTATTTATAGACGGAGAAGGCCCTACAAGTATGTAATTTAGTAAGTACTAATAGTATAAGATTCTCGTATAAGATGGGCTTAATTGCTTACCAAAATATAGGGTATCTCTATTACTGCAGTGGCTACTATAGTAGTAGAGACGCCTTAAATATTTAATGTAACTAACTACTAAGGCTATTAATAAGTAGAAGGTAGGCTACTAATATAGTGCGAATAATATAGTTGTTAATATCCTGTTTTTACTTCTAGTATACGCGTAGATCGTTTTTATATTTGGCGTAAAGCTAATTATAGGCAGTAAGCCGGTTTAGGTTTAGGTTTGCTATTAATATAGCTATAGGTAGTATATCCCTTAATATAGGCCAACTTAGTAGTTCTAGCTTTAAAAGATAATCTTTTCTTTTTAGATAGGTTAATATACTGCTATACCTTGTTAGTTTTAGCTATATCTTAAATAATAAAGAACTATTAAATCTAACGTAATCCACCCCCAAGCTGGCCATACCCCCAAGCTAGCCACCTCAAAACTCACCAAAAATTAGAAAATTTATACTTTAATATCTTAACAACCACTAAATAATAAATTCTAATAATTTAGATTTGGACTTTTATATACACTCTACAGCTTCTATTAAAGNTGNATAGTAANTNGTTTAGTNGTTTTNAAGATATNNNAATTNGNNG